>NC_077228.1:531461157-531761157 GCF_027887165.1 Monodelphis domestica | reverse complement strand
GTTACTCTAGACCTGACAGCAAAGGGGGCACCATAGAGCACAGTACCAAGCCCAGGAAGACCTGGTTTCAAATCTAGCATTAGACACTAGCTGTGTGACCCTAGACAAGTCACCTAACCTTGTTTGCCTCCGTTTTCTCATCTGTAACATGAGCTGGAGAAGGAAATGTCAAACCATTCCAG
The DNA here is from genome assembly GCF_027887165.1 of Monodelphis domestica. Lineage (NCBI taxonomy): Eukaryota > Metazoa > Chordata > Mammalia > Didelphimorphia > Didelphidae > Monodelphis > Monodelphis domestica. Next base: position 531,760,975 of record NC_077228.1, on the reverse strand, counting down.
CCTCTTTCCCAAGAAAATCCCAAAGAGGCAGCCATGACTGAAAGGCTCAATGCTGACCGCCTCTGATCTGCTGTGTCCACTCCTTTCCCATTTTCAGAGTCTTTGTGGCATTAACATTCACTTTCATTCAACTCTTTCACATTTGATTTCATAGAAAATATTCTGACCCAAAGAGAAAAATTTGTTACAAGTGAAAACAAAGTCTGCATCTGAAAAAAGGAGCTGGACGCCGGCTGGCTCGCCTTCCTGGGAGCCTGGAAAAGGCAACAGGACTTTGTTCCTTAAAAACGGAGACCTTCTCACATGGGTAGCTTTAAAAAAGTATTTGTTGCCAGAAACAGACAGGCTGCACCCCTCAGGATTGGGGGGGAGGTCAGCTGCTAAGCTGTAGGGATTCCCACTTTCCTCACCCTCACTCTCCCTGCCCTGTGTGTTATCAAGAATGAAGGGTCACCATTTAGATCAGGTCTGCTGCTTGCTGATATCAAAGCAGGAGACTGAAGATTTGGGGAGAATCATCCCATTCCCAAAAAGGGAGAACTAGTTCAAGATCAGCACTGGAGAATGAAGGAAGTGTCAAAGGGAAAGGTGGCAGTTGGGATATTGGGAGGATTCAAAGGCAGGAAATTTACCTGCCTCTCAACAACATCCAAGATCAAGAAGGGAGACAGTGGGAATTCTCTAAGACTTTCTCCTCCACTCCTTAATCTCCACCTCCCAAACCTCTATCCCTCTGGAAGACAAATTGTGCTATTTGGGAGGAGAGGGTCAATTTCTTCCCTCTCTCCATTCTTCAGTTCTCTCACCCTCTCTCTTTCTCCTGTTCGTGTGTGTGTGTGTGTGTGTGTGTGTGTGACCTCCTTCTGGTCATACATTTCAGATTGGCACCCCAGATAGCTGGACAAAGAACAAGACTCCATTATCAACAGTCAACTGACAGTTGAAAGAGACTGGAGGGAGGGGCAGCCATCTTGAGCACAGAACCCTGAAGATTCAAACTGACTTCTTATTTTCCTTTGGAGGAGGCTTGAACAAATCTCTGGACAAGAGTTAGGCATAAAAAGGAACAAAATGTACCAGAAAATAATTTGGACTACCTTGGCGTTAGCACTGTTGGCTCACTGGTACTACTCCATCTTTGGGACAATTATAACTATATTTAGTGACTTCATAGGGGCAGCCATGAATATAACAAAGTATTGGGATCAAATTAAACTGGAGATATCAACTTTGTGGCCTATGTTCCCAGCGATATATGGATCTGTTATGATGGTTTGGCAATTTTATACAACAATTAGAAAAGGAATTAAAGTAATCTTGGGCAAGGGTGACATTAACAACTTGGATAACAGACTTGACAAAGTGTTCTCACAGATGACAGCCATTACAGATATGTACCAGGACTTCATGGCAAAGATGGAGAAACTGGGAATGGGGAAAGATCCCTTGACAGGGACTAACAGTAACAATGACAAAGACAAGAACAAGGACACTGAGACAGTAACAACAACAGCTCTGACTGTAAGAACTTGCACAGAGAAAGTGATGGTAAACAGGCAGACAAAAACAGACCCAATGCAGACTAAGGCACAAAAAAATCATGCCTCTTAGAGACTTTGCTAAGTTTGCACAATATTCAGGAATTTTACATATGAAGGTACATAAATCTTTCACAGCACAAGACTTAGAAACCCTGAAAAAAAGAATGCCCTGGTTCTGCACAGAACCTTACAAGTGTTTGTGTGAGCTGAAATAGGCATTCAAACTTTTTAAGCAGAGCTTCGAGGACGTAGAAATTTTGCATAGTGAACTTGTTACCCCCCAGGAATAGGCCCAATTCCTAAGAAAGACAAGGCAAGACAAGAATTTGACCAGCTGGTCAGAATTTCATGCAGATGTGGAATTTTCCCAGCCCCAGAATCTGACTTATCTAAGAAAAGCTCTCGAGGACCTCATAGAAGCAATAAAATCATTTTGCATTCATCCAAATGCATAGGGGAAATTTGAGAGGATTAGGCAAGAACAAAAAGAGCATCCCTCAGTTTACCTGAACAGATTAATGGAGAATGCAGAGGCAATTTTAGGAAAGTAAGGAAGCCATTCCCAATGTTAAGAGACAGTTCCTAAGGGGACATAGTGCTATTCTTAAAAACTTCTATAAGCATTTCTGTCCATAATTTGAGTCACTATCACTACAGGAATTATGGGACTCAGCCACACAATAAGTCACTTAATCCTGTTAGCCTCAATTGCCTCATCTGTAAAATGAGCTGGAGAAGGAAATGGAAAACTACTCCAGTATCTCTGCTGAGAAAGCCCCAAAGATTGCTCATCACTTGGGAATAGATGAATGAACAAGTTGTGGTATACGGCTGTAATGGAATACCATGGCTCCAGAAGAAACAACAAATGAGATGAGTTCACAAACACTTGGAAGGACCTATATGAACTGATGCCAAGTGAATTGAGCAGAACCCAGAGAACACTGCATACAGTAACAGAAATATTTCACAATGGGAGGATTAAACCATTATCAGCAGAGAAAGTCTCCAAGCAACCACAAGGGACAAGGGAAAATGCTGTCCACATACAATCGAATGTAATGGACTTCGCTACTAGCAGCAATGCAACGACCCAAGACAATTCTGAGGGACTTATGAGGAAGAAACATAGCCCTTGATTGGAGAATGGCTGAACACATTGTGGTGTCTGTTGGTGATGGAATACTATTGTGCTCAGAGGAATGATGAACTGGAGGAATTCCATGTGACCTGGAATGACCTCCAGGAAGTGATGCAGTGAAGGGAGCAGAACCAGGAGAACATATACACAAGAGACTGATACATTGTGGCACAATCAAATGTAATGGACTTCTCCATTAGTGGCAATGCAGTGATCCTGAACAGCTTGTAGGGATCTGAGAGAAAAAATAAATATTATCCACATTCAGAGGAAATACTTTGGGAGTAGAAACACAGAAGAAAAACAACTGCTTCAATACATGGATCGAGGGGATATGATTGGGGATGTAGACTCTACATGAAAATACTAATGCAAACACCAACAACATGGAAATAGGTTCTGATCAAGGACACAAGTAATACCCAATGAAATTGCACGTTGGCTTCAGGAAGGGTGGGGGGAGGGGAGGGAAAGAACACAAATCTTGTAACCATGGGAAAAAATTAATTAATTAAATAAAAATTTTCAAAAGAAAAAAAGAAAATGTTCTCCACAGCCAAAGAAGGAACCCTTGGGGTCCTGAGTATGGATCAAAACACTCCATCTTCCATTCTATTCCCTGCATTTGATTTCTGTAGTATGTGATGTGTTCCTTCTGTCATGACATGAGCAATATGGAAATGTGTTACATGAAAGTATAGTATGGGAGGGCCTAGAGATGGGAGGTTCTAGGTTCAAATTTAGCCTCAGACACTCTCCAGCTGTGTGACCCTGGGCAAGTCACTTAATCCCCATTACCTGGCCCTTACCACTCTTCTGCCTTGGAACCAATACACAGTAGTGATTCCAAGATGGAAGGTGAGGGTTTAAAAAAAAAAGAAAGTATTGTATAATTTATATCAGACTATTCACTCACCACCTTGGGCTCAGAGTGGGGAGAAGGAAAGAGGGAGAAAATCGGAACCCTAAAATGTCAGAAAACAATTGTCAAAAATGGTTTCTGGGGGGAGGGGGTCAGCTAGGTGACTCAGTGGATTAAGTCTAGAGATGGAAGGTCCTGGGTTCAAACTTGGTCTCAGAAACTTCCCAGCTGTGTGACCCTGGACAAGTCATGTATCCCCCATTGCCTAGCCTTTACTGCTATTTTGTCCTGGAACCAGTACATTTTCTAAGACAGAGGATAAGGGTTAAAAAAAATTGTCTCTATGGGAAACTGGAAAAAAAATAAATAAAAAGCCCAACCCCTCCCCCACCATGGAATCCTACAGTCAGACTGACTGAAAAACAAGGGAACAAGCCCTCTACTTGTGTATCTCCCCTCCTTGTTCAGAAGAGATTCACCAGGTAATTGATTTCTTACTCAAGTCTGGTCCCTGCAATGTGCTGTCATAGGGACTGAAGGGGGTCTAAACTTTGCACATTTGAATTCCTCTGCCAAATGTGGAGCATCGGACCCATCCTTCAGGGCTGGGAACAGAAGCTGGCGGAGCCCTTGGACCCTCTTCTGTCGTGGAACCAGAGCGCAGTGTTGAGTCTAAGCTGGAAGGTGAGAGTTTGGAAAGGGAAACAAAGCAGCCCCGGGCATCTGTTAGTGAAGAGGAGACAAAGAAAGGGGCCGAGATATACTTGCTGCATTCGGATGACTCTCCTTTCCCAGACTGGCCTAACTTCTGGCTGGGAAGAGATTAGAGCTGTGATCCACCTAACTCTTTCCTGATCCCTGTCATCAGGAGTCCGTCCAAAGACCCCACAATTATCTAGATCGAGTGGTGGTCCCCTCTGAACCTCAGCCTCCTCCTCCTGTGCTGAGAGGCCTCTGGGTGCAGCCCAGACTTCTAGAAGGACTTGGCTAATGGAAGGTTAGCTCATTCCTCCTTTTAGCACTAGATGGCGGTAGAGAGCCAGGCCAGTCCAATTCCCCATGCACCTCCCTGCAGCTTTTTCCTCAGTAGTCAAAAGCACCTACTGTGTGCCCTAGCCGGTCCACAGGATATTCTCCCCCAATCCTAAAAGCCGGAAGGACAGATTCAACTTCCTCGTGTTGCAGATGAGAAGACTGAGGCCCAGAGAAATCAATGAGCTTGCCCAGAGCCACGTGGATAGGCTGGGATTTAACCTGAGCCAGAGATCCCAGGCTTTCTGTCTCTCCTAACTCCATTGCATTGGGGCTGGAGGAGGTTCACGTTTGGGACCTCCTTGGCTGCTTGGTCTCTTTATTCCCATTTGCCAGAGGAGGAAGCTGAGCCCGTTTCTGGCAGAGCCAGGCCCAGGGAGGCTCCTCTCTGTGTCTCTCTGGGCCTCCAGGCCTCGGTTTTCCGTCCCCTCCCTTGGATTCTCCGGCTGGGTAGAAGGCTGGCCCACACAACATGAAGTCTGTGCCCCAGTCTATGGATGCTGCTCCTCCGGGAATGGATAGAGAAAACGCCCTCCACCTGTTTCCTTAATCATCTCCAGCCATCCCAACAGGGATCCAGCTGCGGTACCCCCCCACCAGCTGAGGGAGTGGGCCCAGCTCCGGCTGCCCCTTCCTTCCCTCCCCTGCTGGGACACAGACCTGGGGAGCCCTGGCAGGAGCAGGAGCAGGGGGGGGGGGGCAGGGCGCTCTCCAAGCCTTCTAGAACCTCCTTCCATCACTCTGGGAGCAAGTAGACCACAGACCAGGGTAACTGAGGGCAGAAGAAAGGATGAACAGCCTCAGGGACTTCTGGCCTGTGCAGGCTGGTATTTCCTGCCTCTAAAGTCCTGAAATCAAATCCTGCTCAGGGGACTTTGGGGCCAGGCCTTTAGGCAATGGCTTCCTCTCCCTGCATACTCTGTGCCTGATGGATGAAACTAAAAGCTAATAAATAATCACACTAACATGATCCAAGCCTAAAGGCAGGAGTCTTCCCCTGGGCAATCATGAGGCTGCCACCCTCCCCCCTTCCTCCCCACCCAAGGGTGCCTCAAGAATCTTCCCTTTGCACCCAGGGACTCCAAGGATTTTACTATGCTTCCTTCTCAAAGGGTGACAGAGTACTAGCAGAGGTCCCGGGACCCAAATTCAGATCCTGCCACTGCTACACACTAAGTGTGTGACCTTGGCTCATTTTCCTCCTGCTCTGCCAAGCTGGGGGTTGGCTAGGTCACCTGTGCCATCCTCAGCCTTGGGTGGACTCTAGAGCTCAGAGGGGCCTCAGGAGGTGGGCCTTGAAGGGGGGAACCTCCCACGTTTCCACTCTACTTTCAGGAAGCTCTCTCTTGAAGGCAGAAATCCAGCCCAAACTGGCCTCTTCACAGCTTCCCCTTCTTGGCTCTGGCTCCCACTTCCACTAGGCTCCTGGGCCACAAAACCAGATTATACCACATGGGTAGTGCCAGTTAGTGGTAGGATTTGAACCCAGGTCCTCTTACTCTCCAGCCAGGGAGCATTTTTAATGTAGGAAAATACCTGCTCCAGATACACTGAGGGTTGAAGAGCTAGTTAGGAATAAAAAAAGCCTTTATCAAGGGCCTACAATCCACACAACCCTGGAAGGAAGGTGCTGCTATTATCCTCATTTTACAGTTGAGGAAACTGAGGCAGCCTGAGGCTAAGTGACTTGCCAAGGGTCCCACAGAAAGTAAGTAGATGCATTAAGTATAAAGTGGCCATGAAGTAAATTCGCTAAGTTGGCCTTCGAAGCCTTTTGAACACGCTCTGCTCCAGTATGGTGGGATGGGAGGAAAAGATTATTGGGGGGTCAGAAAGTGTGCCCTGACACTCACTCCCCATCTCTTTGACCTCCAGCACATTCTTTCAGGCCCCCTTGGAGCCTCAGTTTCCCTCTCTGTCAACCAAGGAGGGGCAGCAGCATCCAGGATCTCATGCAGTCAGTCCCCTGAGCCACATCAAAGAGGAGGGAAGGGCTGGCTCCCAGGGCAGCTGGCCTGGCCAGGCTGGGGCTTCTTCCCTTTAGCAGTCCCCTGTCAGAAGTGACACCTCTTTGCCCAGCCTCAATGACCAGGGCCCAGATGCCTCCATCAAAGGAGGCTCTTGTTTGGGGAAGGAACAACAAGGCTCACATTCGCACACCTGGGCTGACTACAAAGTATGGAGGCTGGGGGATGGGAACCGGAAAGGGGAAGCGGGCTGCTGGTGGCTTTCCCCCTTTCTTTCTTCTGGAAAGCCAGGGAGGGCTGTGTCTCCTTCCAGGTCCACAGGGCTACAAGGAACCCTAGCAGCCATCTAGTCCAAACCCTTCGTTTTTACTGTGAGGGAAACCGAGGTCCAGGAGGTTGTGACTTGTCCAAGGTCACTCCTCAGACTGAGGCTAAACCCTTTGGCTAATAAGGCAGACTCCGAGCCGGAGCAGGAGTGCCACTCCCAGCCACTAGCCTGGGGAAAGGCAGACTTCCTGGTTAGTCCGGCTTCGTTTCCGAGTTGGGGTTTCATCTGTCTTTTCCCCTTTCATCCCCTCCCAGCTAGCTCCTCCCTCCCCCAGCCTGGGCCGGCCGGCGCGGCGGAGCCTCACAAAGGAAAGTGTTACATTGACGCCCCTTTTGATACATTGTTGTCACTTCCCAGAGGGGGCTCCCTCCCTCCCTCCAGCGCCATAAAAGGCTCGGGTAACAAAGTAGCTCAGTAGGTGAAACAGACGAGCCAAGATCCTCGCCACAAAGTATCCCACATTTCCCACCTATGGGCCACCACCCCTGGGCGCCTGGGATCCCCCCATGCTGCGAGGAGGGAGAGTCTTCAGGACCCAAATGGTGGGGGCATTCCCTCTGTGTCCCGAGGGGGAATCTTTTCCTTTGGTTGGCTACGTGGCACGTCTATTAGCTATGTAATTTACCTGATATGTAACATGGAAATTGAGCACATTAATAACAGCAGTAACTAGTCAATTTCCAGCTTTGAAGGTGGCCAAGTCTGTCGTTTACACGTTACTGACATTTGCTCCTTCCGATAACCCTGGAATTCCCTCTTCTACAAGGAAACAGGTTCAGAAAGGCAAACGACTTGCCCAGGATCACCTAAGCAGGAACTCTAGGAGTCTGCATTCAAACAAACCAGGTCTCCCTGACTCCTAATCCTGTGCAAACACATTATAAGCCCCACCCATCATTTTGCCAGTCAGACTTCGTTCCAAATAACTTTTTTCAAAAATCAAATGCACCCTCAAAGGATGTTGGGTGGTTCTTCGGGAAGATGTCTGAATGGAGACTCGAGACTCGGAAGCACTGGGTTCAAATCATCCCTTTGGTACTTAATACTTGAATGATCTTAGGTGAGTCCTTCCTGCTCTCTGAACTTTAGTTTCCCCTTCTGAATCAAAATGGAGAATGATGGGGGGCAGCTGAGGAGTTCAGTGGATTGAGAGCCAGACCTAGAGATGGGAGGGAGGTCCTGAGTTCAAGGATGACTTCAGACACTTCCTAGCTGTGTGACTACAAACAAGTCACTTCCATTGCCTAGCCCTTACCTCTCTTTCGTCTTGGAAAGGCAGAAGGTAAGAGTTTAAAACAAAAATGGGCAGTGCTAGTTCTACATGAGAGTTAGAAGGGACCATAGACAATCCTCAAGCTTTTTGGTCTCAGGATCCCTTAACGCTTGGGGGAAAGAATTGAGGAACCCAAAGAGCTTCTCTTTATTTAGGTTGGCCATGATTTAGTTCTTTAAAATGACAATAATGGGGGGCAGCTGGGTGGCTCAGTGGATTGAGAGTCAGACCCAGAGATGGGAGGTCCTGGGTTCCAATCTGCCCTCAGACACTTCCTAGCTAGGTGGCCTTGGAGCCAATCCACAGTTTTCTAAGATGGAAGGTGAGGGTTTAAATAAAAATTAATTAAATAAATAAATAAAATTATAATAATGAACACATTTTGCACATTTACATGAGAAACCTGTTTTGATGATAAATAAATTCATTTCCCCAATCAAAAGATTTAGTGAGGAGACTGGCAATGTTTTCTAGATCACTGCTAATCCCTTTAATGTCTGGCTTAATAGAAGACCTTTGGATTCTCCTATCTGCTTCTACTTTCAGACAGTCTGCTCTGAGATGTTATTGTGGTTGAAGAAAACATGAGGGGAGGCTGGGTGGCTCAGTGAATAGAGCACCAGGCCCAGAGCTGGGAGGACCTGGGTTCCAATTTGACCTCAGACACTTGCTAGCTGTGTGACCTTGGGCAAGTCACTTAGCCTTGTTTGCCCAGCCCTTGCTCTTCTGTCTGAGTTGTGGCTAGAATGAAAAGAAAGGGTTTGGAATGGGAAAAAAACCAAAAACATCCCAGATATGTAGTTAGAAAAGAGAGGAGTATTTTATTTTATTTTATTGTATTGTATTTTATTTCCCCTTCTTTCTTCCTTTAAAAATTTTTTTAAATTGATTTAGAATATTTTCCCATGGTTCCATAATTCATGTTCTTTCCCTCCCCCCCCCCACAAACAATTCCACTGGGTTTTACATGTGTCATTGATCAGATCTATTTCCATATTATTGATATTTGCACCAGGGTGATCATTTAGAGTCTCCATCCCCAATCACATCCCCATCGACCCATGTGATCAAGCAGCTGTTTTTCTTCTGTTTCTGCTCCCACGGTTCTTCCTCTGGATGTGGAGAGTGTTCTTTCTCAGAAGTCAAGAGGAGCATTTTAATACAAAAATAATGTCTTCATAATGTTATGGAAGTCGTTTTGACATTAAGGACCCTTTGAAAAGGTTTCAGGGATCCACAGGGGTCCTCTGAACACCCCTTGGGAACTGTTATTCTAGTCCAACCTCAGTTTACAGAGGGGGGAATAAAAAGAAAGGACTTACCCAAAGTCACATAGTAAATGTAGAGGCAGAATTTGAACCCAGGCCCTTAGAAGCAAAACCCAGTCCTCTTTCCCTTACTCTACACATTTTCCCTGTATCATGGAAATTTAACATGAGAGATCCCAGGACCCTGTCCCTTGTCCAAGTGTGTTTTAGGCAATGGCCATATCAGGTGATTTTTACTGCTTTCAGGGCCGTGCCTCCACTGTCCTTCCTCTCCTTTCACCTTTTCTGTCTCCCACCTCACAGCGCAGCCCAGGGGCAGAAGCTCACCCCCCTACACTTCTACTCTCTCACTTTGGGCTGTCCTCAAGAACCAGGAGGGCCCTGGCTTAGATGGTTACTCTGGCTGGCAGAAAGAGGGGAAGTCAAGGTATGTGTAGCCAGACCACCGCCTGGCCACATCCCCAGCCCTTGGCTGGATTTTAAGGAAAGTCCAATCTGATTCAAAGGATCTTGAGGTCCATTTTGCATTTGAGTCTCTTTACAAGTAGTTTCTAGCTGGGATTGGGTGAGGATCATTTCATGCAATTGCTGGCCACAGCACACCTACTGTGTGCACATCAGAAGGTTAAGTGACTTGCCTAAGGTAACTCTACCAAATGGCAAAGGTAGAATTTGAACACAGGACCTCAGGGTCCAGAACCACTGCACCAAAGCATCTCCCCAAGGAAGCAATTACATTTCGGGAGAGGAGAAAAAGAAGTTCCCTCACTGCCTCCCCCAAGTTCTCTCCAGGCTCTCCCTTCTGGGGCCACGTTCCCCAGGGAAAGCTGCTGCCTCTGCCCAAGATACAGCTCTTTCCTTTTGGGTTTTGAACTCTTCTCTTCTGACTTGGTATCAACTCAAAGACAGAACAGCAAAGGCAAAGCAATGGGGATTAAGTGACTTGCCTGGGGTCACACAGCTAGGAGGTGTCTGAGGCCAGATTTGAACACAGGCCCTCCCAATTCAAGGCCTGGTGCTCTAACCACTGACCCACCTAGCTGCCCCAACCCCTTTGATAGGGAGTCGGAGACCACGGAGACCCAAGGATCTTATAGGCAGAGTTGGAAGGGGCCTCAGAGGCCATCAAGGCAAACAGCCTCATTTTAGGGAAGGAAACCCAGGACCCAAGAGGCAAAGGGCCCCTCCTAAGGGGCACAAAGAATCCTAGTTTTCGAGCTGGCACTTTAGAGGCCAAGTCTACCTCCCTCATTTTACAGAGGAGGAAACTGAGGACCAGAGAAGGGAATATGACTTGCTTGCAGTCACAGGGGAAGAAGAGGCAAAAGTCCAGTATAGGTGAGCAGTTCAGTGCCTAGAGCTCAGGGCCTGGTGTCAGGAAGACCCAAGCTCAAATCCTGCCTCAGATACCAATTTACTGTGTGACCCTAGCCAAGTCATTTACCCCCATTGCCTAGCCCTTCTTGCTCTTCTGCCTTGGAACGGATAGTGTCCATTCTCAAACAGAAGGTGAGAGTTTAAAGGGGGAAAACCGATAGCGGAGATTCTAATCACCCCAAAGAGCGGGGCTTGAAATTCAACTTTCTCTCCGTTTGTTTGGGGAAAGTATCAATTCCATGTCAGGTGAGAGTAATTCCCCGCCCTGTTAGTGTCCCCGAGATTCCTTCCGGGTTGCTGTGGTTGTTTTAGTTTCTTTATCTCTGATCTGCTCAGCTTGGCCTCAGAACAAAGACAAATTCAGTCTTAAACCTCACTGTCAAATCAGCACCCCGCCCGGCCAGGGGCTTCCCCTCCAACCCCGAGGCCCTGAGGACAAATGACTTGGCCAAGGCCACCTCGCACCGAAGGAGATTGGGGAAGGGATTCCTCTGTGCCCCGTCTCCTTTTGAGCCAGCCTCCCTGGGGACCAGCTCTCGGTCTCGCCTGTCCCGGACCCCTGGGTCCTTTCTCAGCCCCCTGAGCTTGTTCCCGTAGCCATGGGGACCTCGGCTGCCTTTCCTTGTGCCTGGCACACAGCGGCCCTCCTCAGGCTCAGTTTCCTTTCGAAGTTCCCAATTCACAGCCCTAAGAAGGGCGGGGAGCCCAGGGCAAGAACCTGGGATCTCCAGGGAAAGGGGACCTCATCCCCATTTCCCAGAGGAAGAGCCTGAGGTCCGAATCCCCCTTCGGGAAGCCTCAGTTTCTTCATTTGTAAAACAAAGGACTGGGAGGATCCCTAAAGATCAAAAGCCAGAAGGGGCTCCCGGATCAGGGCAGGAAACCTTCGGAGTCCCACTTCATTTGCACATCAAACCTCCAGAAAGTAGAGGGCTCTCTAGGCCCATCTCCCTCCACTAAAGGGAGCCCGGCCCCTGCCCATCCCCCCTTCTACTTAAGAGGATTCAGCCCAACTGGACAGCCACCTGGGCAAGCACATGGCAGGGGGAGGGTCTGAGGGGGGCCTTTAAAGAAGAGTCCAAACCCCAAAGGTTTCATCATTCCATATTCATTTTATTGTCTGAGACTCACAACAGTAGCACATGGCCCAAAAGAGCAATCCAGGCTCCTCCCAGAGGCTTCTGGTCCTCCCCTTTCAAGCCCTGGTTTCCAGGGCTTTGCAATGGCCCGACTTTCCGGGGGTACTTCAAGCCTCTCCCCCTTTTCAGCCAAGGTTAGCCCATCCCTGCCTGCTCCCCAGCAGGGACCAGAGAGCCTCAGTCTCTCCTGGTAAGAGCAGGAGACATACACGGAAGAGGGAGGCTGGGGTTCCCGAGCACCCCAGAGCAGAGTGGGAAGTGCTGGACCCTGCTAATACAGAAGGCTGGGGGGGTCTGGCTTACACTGGGAGGCCCTTCCTCTGAACACTTCCTCCCAAGGGGCTGCCTCCAGCAGGACATTGTTTTCTCTAATCTAACTCTGAAAAAGAAAACATTTTGCGCGAATTCGAGACATCCCATCTAGGAAATAAGTGCTGAGTCTTAAGGTATCCCAGTGGGTTGGACCAACTGCAGGCCCAAAGCTAAGAAGCTGGGCTTTTGCAGAATTAAAGATGCTTTCCCAACAAAGTGGGTGGTGCCCTCAGATACACCATTTCAGACTCTGCCAAATGCAATCCACTCAGAAGGCTCTTTTCTCAGCAAGCCCCTTGCAGGAGGATGGCACTGGGCATCTTGGATCCCTCTCCTTCTCTGCTTTCTCTAGGCTTCCCCCTCGCTAATAACTATCCATCATTAGACTGTAAGTGCCTGGAGGGAAGAGACTCAGCACACACTAGGTCTGTTTGTCGAGTGACTAAACGAGTGACTAGGAAGTCAATACTAAGCCCTGACTGGGATTTTGTGTGCTCCCTTCTCTAGGACACTTGGGTGATATGTAAAGTGAAGAGGGTTCACAGGTCCCTAAGTTTCCTCAGCTACCCCAGGCCACACCCCCTCACAGGCAGAAAAAAGTAGGAGGCTCCCAGACCTTGTCTTTGGGGGAGGGGGGACAGACTAACTGGGCCCTTCCTTGGGCTGCTACCGGTCCCCCATCCCCCCATAGACAAAGGTGGAGCCAAGAAAAGCTAAAAAGAAAAAAAAAGAAACCCCCCTCCCCAAGACACAAAGGGCATGGGCAAAGTCCAGCTGCCCGGCTAGGAGCCCTCTGGCCACCTACTTGGTGTGCCTACAATCTCAGACAGTAGACACACTCCAAGATCTAGGATCCAGCCAATGTGCCCAGCCTGGACCTGGAGCAGGAGGCCAAGGAAAGGGTGGGAGGGGGTCCACAAGGAGGAGGAGCCAGCCAGGGGCACCCCATCCCCCTCGCACCCACTGAGGCAGCTCAGGGGCCTCCCCTCCCTCAGCTCAGTCTCCATCACCAAGGTCTCCACATACACTTGGAAACAGCAGAGGAAGCCAGGCCACTGGGCAAGCAGGGGGCAGTGTCCAGCCCTTCCTGGGCCGCCTGGCTCAGTTCTACCTCGGAGGCCTCTTCTAGATCCGAGCAAACGTCCTCGCTAGGCGACAGGGACAGAGGGCTGGCCAGAGGGGACAAAGGGCCCGCAGGGGAGCCCAGGCCATCTCCCCCCGGCCACAGGCTGCCCCCTGGCCCAGCTGCTGCAGCCTCCCCCAGAACATCTCCCAGCAGGGCTTGGAAGCTGGCGCCTTCGTTGAGGGGCATGGACTCCAGCAGGTGGTTGAGGAGTTCCGCAGCGATGGCAGCATCGATGCCCGGGCAAGTGGAGACGAACATATGTACTTCATGCATGCACTGGATGTAGCCAGCCACAAAGCGCTCACTGGCCTCCCGGTGGAGTTTGTCCGACTCTGCAGGCGGGCAAGGAAGAAGGCAGGCTCAGAAAGCAAGAAGGACAGAGTGGGAGAGAGCACAGACACGGACACGGACACGGGCAGGGACACAGACACGGACACGGACACGGACACGGGCAGGGACACAGACACGGACACGGACACGGACACGGACACAGACACGGACACGGACATGAACACGGGCACGGACACAGACACGGACACAGACACGGACACAGACACAAACACGGACACGGACACGGACACGGACACAGCCTTCATTCAGGGGCAAGGAAAGGAGGAAGAGGCAGCCCCCCAGAGGGACTAGGGACCCACTGAACAGCCAAAGGCGGGGATCTAGAGGCTCCAGGAACCAGTCACCTCACAAGTGTCCTTTAGGCTACTGTAGCAGCTTCTGGGGGTGCAAAGGCAGAAGGGAAACAGACCCTTATTTTCAAAGAACAGCCATGCCCACTGCCAAAGCCTTGGGATTTTCTCCGGAGAAGCCCAGCTTTCATTCAGCACCTGGACAGGCCAGACCCAAGGGCAGCAGCAGCAGCCGCCAGCCTGCCCTCAGGGAGTTTCCTGGGGCATAAGAATGGCTCTAAATGTAGGGGTGATGGCTTGAGGAGTGGGTGGGAGCCAAGCAGCCCAGGGCCCCTGAACGAGCCTGGGATCTAAGAGGGCTGCTGGAAAGGCTCTGTGTGGGCACCTAATCCAAGCTCATCCCCTCCGCTGGCCCTTAGGGGTGCTCTGCCAGCTTCTGCCTGAGGAGAGCCTCACTACTCCCCAAAGCCTGGGAGAAAGGAGGCAGCCACTGGGAGGAAGGGAGCCTGGCTCTAAATTCCAGGGGAAAGAACTGGGTCTGGCTTCTGTCCCTCAACAGTGGTGTAGATTCCTCCCTGGGCCTCAGTCTCCCCTTCTATCCCGGCAGGTGAGGAGAGTGGATTCCGGCCCCTCTCACTCCTCGCAGGTAGCTTAACCTCCCCCCACCCCCTCAGGGCTTAGCCTGGGGTCTTTGAACGGTATTTCAAGGACCCATTTTGCCCCCTGAGGGGGATCTCCAAGGCCTCCGGGCCCAGCCTGCCAGGGGGGTCGGGCTGATGCAGGGACTGAGAGAGGCAAAGAAGCAGCCAAGCAGCCCCTGCCCTCAAAGAGCTGCCATTTGAACAATCTCAGTTACTTTTTCTTTAACCCGTCTGTCTTCGAGTCCGGGCTGTGTATGGGCTCCAAGGCAGAAGAGCAGCAAGGGCTGACAATGGGGTGAGTGACTTGGCCAGGGTCACACCGCTGGGAAGTGCCTGAGGTCAGATTTGAACCCAGGACCTCCACCTGGGGAGGGGAGCCTGGTTCTCCCTCTACGTGCCCTGCAAGTTGCACTTGAATAGAGGCAGAATCCACCCTTGCCAGGGTGAGCTCTCAGGCTCTGCCCCCAGCCCGACCCTCTGCCTTTGCCTGGGTGGCAGACGGAGCAGGGGGAAGTGAGGGAGGGTCGAGCCCAGGGCGGCCGCAGGGGCTCTCCCACCGTGGAGAAGGGGTGGACGAGAGCCCAGGAGTCCGGGGAAGGGGGGGCCCTAGGAGAGTGACAGGAGGGGAGGAGCGGGGGAGCCGGGGCTTCACTCACCCAGCGAGCGGCTCTGCAGGACGCCTTGCACTCGCTTCACCGTGAGCTCCAGGACCTCGGCGTTCTCCATCTTCATCTGAAACTAACCGGAGCCAGAGGAAGGGAAGGGCGCAGGTAAGCAGATGTGGGGGGGGGGGGGCGGCGGCTAAGGGGCTGGGGCACGGTTAGTCTCGGGCTGTGGGTGTGCCTCAGTCTCCCCCCGGAGCCAGCCCAGGGCATCTTACCTCGGCGTCAGCTAGGATCAGGCGCAACTCCTGCAGACTCTCGTTTATCCGGGCTCGCCTCTTCTTCTCTACCAGCGGCTTCCTGGCCTGGGAGGGGAGGGAGGGAGAGGGAGATGCCGTGAAGCCTTTCGCACTCCGGGGACCCGGCTGAGGAAGCCCTGCTCCCATCCCGGTTGATTCTGGACCAGAGGGCCTAGGTTCGAATCCCGCTTCTGCGATGTGCCCTGGGACCCGTCCGGGATCGCAGGCGGGGATTATGCCGGAGGATCTCCAAGCGCCCTTCCAGCCCAGAGGATGGGGGACCCCCCTCACCTTTCGGTCTCCCTTCGCCTCCCAGAAATCCTCTTCCTCCCGCCCGGGGCGGCTTCGGCTGGGCCGGAAAGATGGGGCCATGGCTGGTAGGCGGGCGGCGGACGAGACGGATGGAACGAAGCGAAACGGAACGGAAAGACCGGAACCCTCCCCGAGCCCAGGAGGCTTT
This sequence comes from Monodelphis domestica, assembly GCF_027887165.1. NCBI lineage: Eukaryota > Metazoa > Chordata > Mammalia > Didelphimorphia > Didelphidae > Monodelphis > Monodelphis domestica. Next base: position 531,744,966 of record NC_077228.1, on the reverse strand, counting down.
TGTGGCCAGAGCCCGAGCTCTGCTCGCGGGCGCCTGGGGCAGTGGGGATGGGCCTGGGGGTGGGGCGGAGACCGGAGAAGGGGCGGAGATCTGGGCGGGGGGAGGGGGCCCAGATGGTGGGGGGGAGCAGAGGGAGAGGAGGAGCGAGAGAAGGAAAAGAAGAGGGAGCGGGGGAGGGCCAAGGGGAACTCCGGGGAGGGAGGCAGGAAGGGGGAGGGGCAAGAGGAGAAAGGAGAGGAGGAGAGGGGAAGCGGAGAGAGGAAGGGGAGGTGGGAGGGAGGGGACTGAAGGAGGAGCCAGAAGGGGACTAGGAAGGGGGAGGAGGAGGGCCGGCAGCTGCGACTTGGAGAGGAGGGAGAGTGGGAGGGCAGCGCTGGAGCTCCAGGGATCCCCACTCCCCCCGGCCCCGGCCCCGGCCCGGCCCCGGTGGGCACACACTCCCCCTTTATTTATATCCTCTTATTTGCATCTCAATAAGCTTCGGGAGCCTGGGCGGCCTCCAGGACCAATGGGAGCCGGAGCCTTTCTTTGTCCCGCTGCCCGCGGCCGGGGGGGAGAGGACCCGGGCTGGCCCGCCCTCCCTCTGGCTCTGTCCGAGGCCTGCCAAGTGGACCACCGGGGGAAGCCCTGGGCCTGGAATCGGACGGGTTCAGGACCCACTTGGGAGACTGACTAACTGTTGGTGTGACTTTGGGCAAGTCGCTTCCCGTTGGGAGGGAGCGCGCTGTTCCTCGTCTCCCTGGAACCCGGGGCTGGGCTTGGGCTTCTCGCCTCTAGTCTCCCTGCTCGCCCCGACACAGGACCCGGTTAGCTTTGCCCCAGGTCTCCTCTTCCTCTCTTCCTGGGCAGACCCCTAGAAGCTCTGTAGGCCAACTTCTGCCTTTTACAGGTGAGCCAGCTGGGGCCCGGCTGAAATGATCTCTGCAGGGTCACCGAGGTAGAAGTTCCCCGCCTGGGATTCGAACCCACCACTCGGATTCCCAGGTCGAATCTAAGCCCCTTGAGCGAACAGATTTTTCCTTTTGACCTTCGTGTCCGGGGGCAGCCAGCAGGATGCCGGGATCTTGGAGGTCTCCCTAGATCTGGAAATGACACCCCCCTTCGGCAGACAAACTCTTCTCTCTCTACTCCCTAGGAGAGCAGTTCTACACGAGTTCCGGGGGCTCTAAAGGGCTCCTTTGTCCACTCGCTGGAGCCCTAGGCTCGTTCTTCGAAGTCCGAACTGAGGGTGGAAGACTATTTTGTAGCCATAATCTGGGGCCCCTCAATTGAGGCCACCCCAAACTCCCCTGGCTGAAGGCATTCTTTTGTCAATTTCACTCAAAACCCCAGCTTCCAGGGTTCCATTCTGTTCCTTTTCCTAAATCTACCAGAAGATCCCAAAGGTCCCAGCAAAAGACAGTTATTTAACAGCTTAGCAAATAAATGACCAGGAGACCAACATCCATAGACTCTCTCATGTCGGTGGTGGTGAGTGAGGAACACACGGCACTGGGAACACGGAAGGGGGAGCATGTGCTTCTAGCCAGGACACCTCAAACTCTGGGGGTATCACCTCAACTGGAGCAGCTTTTCTGATAAAGGAGTGAATGAAAAGCACTCCTTAAGTGCTTCTAATGTGCTAATCACTATGCTCAGCATTAGAGGTCCAATTATAAAAGCTAAAGAGTCTGCCTTCTAGGAGCTTTTATTTTTATTAAAAAATGTTAATTCATATTTCCCCCCTCAATTACATAATTTTTAAAATCTTTATTTTAAAAAGCTTGAACCAAATTGTCCTCCTCCCTCCCCCCAGGTGCCATGCAAACTGTTATAGATTTTACATGTGCAATAATATAAAACATTTTTCTATATTAGTCATTTTGGAGAAGAAAACATACAAACAAAAAAAGATAAATGAAGAAAGAAGGTGAAAGGTAGTATATCTGGATCTGCATTCAGACTCCCTGGAGGAAGATGGCCTCCTTCATTGGGGATTGTTTTCTCTCATTGTACTGCCAAGAACAGCAAAGTCATTCACAATTGTTCATCATCTAATCTTGCTGTTACTGTGTACAGCGTTCTCCTGGTTCTGCTCAGTCCACTTTGCTTCGGTTCATGCAGGTCTTTCCAGGTTTTTCTGAAATCATCTACAAGTTTCCATTTTTTTAAATCCCTTACCTTCTCCAATATTGTGTATTGGTTCCAAGACAGAAGAGTGGTAAGGGCTAGGCAATGGGGGTGAAATGACTTGCCCAGGGTCACACAGCTAGGAAGTGTCTGAGGACAGATTTGTAAAAGTTTCCATTTTAATGGGAAGACATAACACCCACAAGGGAGTGGAGGCCAGGGAAGTGAATTATGGTCTCAGATATCACAGGCCTGAGGAGTGGAATAGCAGGATGGTCAAGCCCTTTCCTGAGGAAACAGTAGTATTGAGTTGGTTACATAGGAGGTGGAGAGGGAGTCCCAGAGTACAGAAGTAAGGTTCCAGATTTCGTTTCGGAGTGTGACACTACAGCCTCTTATATTGACATTTGCTGCTCTCTCCAAGTAGCCACCAGACTGCCCTGGTGATGAGAGGTAGTACACATAGTTCAATGAGAAAGAAGGGGGGGAACCCCCACCCCCAAATTCTGGCTCTAACATAAAAAGACTTAAATTCAAACCCTGGATTTAACAACCTGTGTGACTTTGGAGAAGTCACTTAGCTTCTCTGGATTTTGGCTTCCTTGTCTGTAAAATGAGAAGGTTGGATTTTTCTATCTCTAAGGTCCTTTTGAGGGATAACTATGATCCTATATCTGAGCTGTGGGTGGCAAGCATGACTAGGCTATTTTGCCATCTTCTGGTTCATCACTGTGTTTTTAGCTATTGTTAGTTCAATTGGATCATTTTCTGGATAATAGAGCCTATCCAGTCTCTTCCTTATGGGGAAGGATATATCAACTCTTTTAGTCCACATTGGCCTCTATTGGAGAGGAGTATATATCAATTCCTTTAGATCACAGACTGAGCAGCTATCTCAGCTCTTTTGTGAATCAGACTCCGCCAGCCAGTCCGGTACACCTAGGCATTATCTGTCTTTTGAACTGTTTCTTACATTGGCTCCTTCAATTCAGTCTATTCTCTAGTTAAGGCTAAGAAAATCCCTTTCAATTGTTTTCCATCTCCATGATGTCAATTGTGGATCAAGCAAATCACTCCTGGAGAGAGAATCACTGAAAGGGTTGAGGTGAAGTAGACAACATTTCTCTTACTTTCCTGCAGTTGAAGAAGCCGTTGTCCTCCCTATTTGGAAAATAAAGCAACTTCAACACATGAGATCCTTTCCTTCTTTGAGCAAAGGCTCAACTTGATGAAACTCACTCTGCAAAATCCCAGAAAATCAAATTGGAAGAGTCTTTGGAGGCTATTGAATCTCAGAGTTGAATGAGACCTTAGACACCATCTAGTTCAATCTCCCCCTAAACAGGAATCCTCTGTCCAGGGCCACCCCAAACCCAAGAGGCCATCAGCTTTTGATTGAAGACCTCCAGGGAGGGGTGAACCCCTGCTTTCTCTAGTCCCTATTTGGGTGGCTCCAATTCTTCTGAAGTTCTTCCTGCTGTTAAGGCTAACTGTGCTTAGTTGCAACTTCCACATTTTACTTCTAGTTTTTACCTCTGAGGCTATTAAGCTCCACCAACAATGGATTAGCAGACCTGTTTTCTTGTTGAATGTTTTGGAGTCTTTTCTAATGTTTTCCAATTTGCTGATTATAAGACAATACAGCAGAGTAGTTTTAATTTGTATTTCTCTGTTACCAATTTTGAGCATTTTTGCAGATGATTTTTGGGTCATAGATCATCAATTTACAGCTGGAAGGGACCTCAGAGGCCATTTAGTTGAACCCCCTCATTTTGGGGAAGGGGAAACTGAGGCCCATGTTGGTTAAATCATTTGCCCAAGATCACACAGGTTTTTAAATGTCAGAGGTGGGATTTGATCCCAGGTCCTCTGACTAGTGCCAGTTGCTTCTTTGTATTCTTTGACCACTTCTCTATTGAGAGATTCTAGTTATATTGGTTTTATTGGTGCAAACCCTCTTTCATTTTAATATGATCAAATTAAGCCCTTTTGTAATATTCTCCAGCTGGTTCCAGATCCATCCCAGCCACAAATGTAAAGCTATCACCTTTGATTCTTTCATTTTTAATGGTGGTGTTTCTTCTTTATTACCGTATGTGGTATAACATACTTATCTAAACCCATTTTATGCCAGACTGCCGCTGGATTTTCTCAGCAGTTCCTGCTGAATACAGCCCTCTTTCCCCTAGTAGTGGGTGCTCCTGGGTTCCTCTTTCTGGAATAAAGAGTCCAAGGGCCAGAGGAGAGAGGAATGGCTTGTTCAGAGCCAGGAAGGAGTGGAACTCTGAATGCTGATTCTTGGTCTCCCAGGCTAGTGCTTTCTGCCACCTCCTGCCCAGCATTTAGGCTCAATTCCTTTCTACTTCCATTTCTTAAAGACTTTCTCCGTGTCCTGGGGCAGGCAGGGGCCAAGAGAGTTGGCAGAGTCTGTCTGCCTTCCCTTCCCTCTGGGAGGTGGCCGACCACATCTACCCCCAGCTGGCATAAAGGGGAGGGGACGCTCAGGGTGGAGAGAGGCCGTGCTGGGGCCAGGCCAAGGAGGTGCAGCTCAGGGAGAGGGGCATCATCGCCAGTCTGGTGTGGCTGGGGGGGGGGGAATCCAAGGCAGCACTGGGCACTCTCTCCTACCCCAGGGGAGCCCGAGGCCTGTAATTTGATGCAGCTGACAGTTGGCAGCTGCAGGCGCCCCAACAGCGAGGTGGGGGGAGCGAGGGGGCTGCCCAGGGAGAGCAGAGCAAGGGAGCTGCCAGCGACAGGTGTTCCCTGCCCAGCCCCTTTGTCTGTGCCTGGGGCCTTTGTGTAGGGAGGGGCTCCCAAGCCCTTTTGTTGTCCCCTTGGCGGGTGGTAGGGCTGGGGAGGAGAGGGTGAGGAGGGAGGGGAAGCCAACCCTGCCCAGACCAGCCCAGCCCAGCCCTTCCCTGGGTCAGCCACCAGCCAGCCCATCTGCTCCCCAAAGTGGGGAGGGAGAGCCAGGTGGATCCATTGTCTCAGACTGCCCCAGGACCTTTCTCCTCCTGCCTCCTCTCTTCCTGGGGGCACCTAACCCACTGGGCTGGGGGATGTCTGAGGCAGGGAAGATCCCAGCACACGGATTTCTCATTGGAAGGGAATTTAGGGGCCAGAGTCCAATCCTTTCATTTTACAAGAAACTAAAAAGTGGATCAAAGCCAAGCCCAGAGTTAGGGAGACCTGAGTTCAAATCCTACTTCAGACACTTATTTGCTGTGTGACTCTGGACAAGTCACTTAATTACTCTCTGCCTCAGTTTCCTTGACTGTAAAATGAGTCTCCCTTCCAGGGAATCCAAGGAGTCAGGATTTATAAAGAGCTTAGCAGCTTGCCTGGCACACAGTTGGTGCTTTAATAAAGACTTGTTCCCTTCCCTCCCTTTGCTCATCAGTGGAAATGATATTTTGAGCCATCTTCAGCAGCTGTAATAGGATATGAAAATCTCTGGGATTTCTTTTTTTTTTTTTAACCCTTACCTTCCCTCTTCGAGTCAATACTGTATATTGGTTCTAAGGCAGAAGTGCAGTAAGGGCTAGGTAATGGGGGTGAAGTGACTTGCCCAGGGTCACACAGCTAGGAAATGTCAGAGGCCAGATTTGAACCCAGGAGCTCCTGTCTCTAGGCTTGGATCACCATCCACTGAGCCACCCAGCTGCCCCCCTGGGATTTCCATTGATGACAAAGCACCAAGTACTGCTCCTTCTTGTACTTTGTGCCTAAATTCCTGATGGAAAGAATTCCTAATAAAATTTCGTTAGACATTGGTGAAAAGAAAAATGTCTTTTTTTCCCCCACCCAAGTTCACAGTCCCATCTGGGACCCTTTGCCTTCTGTTAAGAGCCATTTCTGGGGGCAGCTGGGTGGTTCAGTGGATGGAGAGCCAGGCCTGGAGATGTGACGTGTGGGGTTCAAATCTGGCCTCAGACACTTCCTAGCTGTGTGACCCTGGGCAAGTCACTTCACCTGAATTCCCTAGCCCTTACTAATACTTAGTAGCAATTCTAAGACAGAAGATGAAGGTTTAAAACAAAAACAAAAACATTTCAAGGGATAGCACAAATCCTTCATGAACTGACTGAGCCCTTTGAAGAACCCTGAGCTCCTCCCCTCTTCCCTGCACCCCAGAGCCAAGCCAATCCCTACTCTTCAGGCCTCAGCCCCACTCTAGTAATGGGACTCTGGGCAAGTGTCACAGCCTCTACAAGCCTCAGTTTCCTCATCTGGAAAAGAGGGAGACAATTTGCACTCTTTATTCACAGGGTTGTGGTAGGCTGGGAGGTTGGGGGGGGGCATTGTGGATGCACTTTCCTCAGCCCAGGAGACTCCCCCTCCTAAGGCAAGTTTGGCCTGGGAACCAAGGGTTTGTGTGACTTGGCCAGGGCCCCTCCTGACCCAGATATTGCTCTCTCTCCAGCCCCCTCGGTCCTACCCTTGCCATCATCAGGGACCAAATCTCTGAGTCCTCATTTCTGGAGCTGCACGCTCGCCTCTGTCCCTTGGGAGCTTGCCTTTAAGGGACGCCCCAGATGGGTCTGGTCTTAGACTGAACAAGGGATCGCCAGCCTCCATGAAGTATCCTGAATAGGAGTGACAGAAATGCTCCGGCACCCTTTTTGTCTTGGAAGTATCCAAGAGCCATTCCCAGAAGAGCCAGCACATGTCAAGGGCCGTCCCTCTGTGCCTGTCCTACGTTAGGCTTCTCCCTGATGCCCCCACCTTGAGCCACAGCCTCTTTCCCAAGCCTGCTGGGAGCCGGTCAGTGGATGTTGGCTGTACTGTATCCCCCAAAGGTGTAAGGCCCCATGTTCTAGCATTTGTTGGCGGCAACTTTCCCAGAGACGCTGCCCCCGGAGCCCCAGAGCTTTGGCCCTCTGAATACTCATGGAAGGTTGGGTCTTGCCCACTTTTTCCAGTTGACAGAGAATATTCGGATCTTTTCAAGGGGAGCTGAAATGGGAATCTGCTGGGCTTTCAGCATTCCAGCAAACATGGATGAGTTCTTCTCCTTGTCCCTCCTCTCATTCGGCATTTGACCCCTGGGATATCCCTCCCAACAAAGCATACTTGGAGTTGGGGAATGTGAGTATTGGTCCACCCCTATTTTAGTAGATGAAGACTCATGAAGGACAGTGTGGTACTGATTGGCCTGGGTAGGAGGAAATGACTGGAAAGAGGCTCTGGGTTCAAATTCATGGGCTGTCCTTTATTAACTCAAGTCAGATCACCACCTCTCTGGTCTTAGCCTTCTTAGCTGTACACTGAGAGGGGTGGCCTCAAAGTTCCCTTTTGGCTCCAAATCTTGTGATGTCAAGACCCAGAGACTTAAGTGACTCATCTAGGGTCATACAGCCAGGATGTGCTACAGGGAGGACTTGAACTTAAGTCTGGCTAGCTCTCTATTCACTATACCACCCTGCTTCTTTTTTTTTTTTAAACCTTTACCTTCCCTGTTAGAATAAATATTGATTCTAAGGCAGAAGGGCAATAAAGGCTAGGCAGTTGGGATAAGATGACTTGCCCAGGGTCACACAGCTAGGAAGTATCTGAAGCCAGATTTGAACCCAAGGACCCCATCTTTCAGGCCTGATTCTCTATCCACCAAGCCATCTAGCTTCTTTCACATTGCTTCTTTCTTTTTTAATTGGATTTAGTCAATTTAGAACACTATTCCTTGGTTACAGGAATCATATTCTTTCCCTCCCTCCCCTTCCCTCACCCCTTCCCATAGCTGACACACAATTCCACTGGGCTTTACTTGTGTCATTGATCAAGACCTATTTCCATATTATTGACGTTTGCACCAGGGTGATCATTTAGAGTCTCCATCCCCAGCCATATATATCCCCATATGATCGAGCAGTTGTTTTTCTTCTGTGTTTCCGCTCCCACAGTTCTTTCTCTGGATGTGGATAGCATCTTTCTCATAAATCCCTCAGAATAGTTTTGGATCATTGCATTGCTGCTAGTAGAGAAGTCCATTACATTCGATGGTGCTACATGTATCCATCTCTGTACAATGTTTTCCTGGTTCTGCTCCTCTCACTCTGCATCAGTTCCTGGAGGTTGTTCCAGTTCACATGGAATCCCTCCAGTTCATTATTCCTTTCAGTACAATAGTATTCCATTATCAACAGATACCACAATTCTTCTCACTGCTTCTTGAAGTATTATTATCCCTATTTGGCAGCTGAGGAAACTGAGGCTGATAGTGATGAATTGATTTTCCCAGATTTGCTACCAGAGTCCTGGATTCTGTCCACTCTTTCAGCAAAATGCCTTTGAGAGAGAAACAAAGAAAGCTCTAGGGGAGGGGGGGGGTTGGGGGAACAGGATGCAGGACTCCTGGCTCTAGGTTCCTACAAGAGATGGAACCTGAGTGAAGCCTGGCAGACCAGACAGGATTTGAAGAGTAGACATAAAGAAGCCGGTGCATGTATGTGAACATGCCAAGAGGAAGGAGCAAGTGGTATGAGAAAAGGCAAGGAGGTGGGAAATCCTAGGATGAGGTGAAGGAAGGTGGAAAAGAGGAAAGGGATGAGAGGTATGGTTTAGGGAGGGTACAGTCTTTATAAAAGGGAATAGTGAGAAATAAGTGGCCTCTGGATTTTTTTCTTTTCTTTTTTGAACTCTTACCTTGGGTCTTAGAATCAATATTAAGTAGAGTCCAAGGCAGAAGAGCAGGAAGGGCCAGGCAATTGGGGTTAAGTGACTTGCACAGGGTCACACAGGTAGGAAGTATTTGAAGTAAGATTTGAACGCAGGACCTCCCATCTCTAGGCCTGGCTCTCTATCCACTGAGCCACCCAGCTGCCCCCAAAACAAGCATTTTCTTAGACAATGTCAAATAGAAAAAGAGGATTGTACTCAAAGCCACAGTCACAGTTACAAAGAGCTTACTTGCCCTTTAAATGTTTAATACATTTCACATGGAACTTTCAGAGCTGTCCTGCTTATCTGTGCTTCCTTGTGCCCTTCCTCTTTTGAACATTCACAAAGGCTTCCACCATCCCCTTTTATCTGTTTCTTTGCTCAGAGCTGTGGAATATCTTTTGCTTGGGATGCTGTTTGCCTTTGTCGTTTTAGAGTCTAGCGAACAGCTCTCTGGGGAGGGACGGTTTCTTTCAGGAATTTCACTGCCGCCATCTTGCTAGCTAATGTGAGTGCGAAAGTCAGCTGCATCAATGGGCTCCAATGGTCCTGGGCAGCTACCCAGCCTGAAAATAGAGCCAAAGAGCACAGAAATAGGTTCATTGCACCGTCCTTGGTGCTGAGGCCAGTCCTCAGGGCCAGTCAGCCCTTGGATTTGGATGCTTGGTTAGGTCAGTGGAGGCAGAGCATCCTCCCATTTGAGGCCAGCCAGAGGAAAGCATGGGGAAGTCCAGGGCACATGTCCCACTCCTGGCACTGCTTGAACCCTTTTCTTCTCACCCTGGAACAACATGCAGTGAAGGCATTTTATAAATATTATCTTATTTGATGCTCACAGAAACCCTGGGAGGTAACACCTATTATTTATAGTTGAGGAAACTGAGGCAGATGGAGGTCAAGTGACTTGCCTAGAGCCATACAGCTAGTAAGTGTTTGAAGCTAGATTTGAACTCCAGTCCTCCTGGTTCTAGGTTCAGGGGTCTATCCACGGTGCCACTGGTTCCTCCCGTGTCTAGAATTGCTCTTTGGTTCAGAAGCCTGAGACGGAATTCACTTCCCTTCACTCTGACTCACTTGACTCTTCCCTTTCCTGGGAAGGGAGGGAAGACAGAGCTTGGAGGAGTTGGGCAGCAATGGAGGAGTTGCTCCCTCACCCAGAACAAAGTCAGGAATGGGGAGATGTCCCAGGACATCTTGTTTGGGTCTCACCCAGTGTCCTTGGTTCCCGGCTCTCCTCAGGGCCCCTCCCAGTTCTAACCACTTGGGATGGCAACAGCAGCCCACTGCAGTCTCAGGAGGAGACCCCAGCTGGAGAAAGACCCCTCTTCTCTCTCCCAGAATTCTCTCTCCCAACACACATAGTCCCAGAAAGCCAAGTTCAAATGATGTCATCAACTGGTGAACTCCGGGATGGTGTTTGCTTGAATCTCCCATCTCCATAGCAACACTCTCTGGGCCGAGAGCCCAGGAACCCCGGGCTACACGAGACGGAGGTTGTGTTATTGGGTTACAAAGCGGAAAGTGGAAAAATCATAATTTTCTGGAATAAAGTGGAAGTCATAGCTAGAGGGGAGAGCCTATAAGCCAAGAAACAGGAGATAGAGAGATAAATAGAAGGCTAGAGATAGAGTTTAGAGAGATGAATCGAGAGAGTCGGAAGGACAAATAGATGGAGAGAGAGACAGAGAGAAGAGAGAGAAGAGAGACAGAGACAGAGAGACAGAAGAGAGAGAGGGAGAGAAAGAGAGAGAAGAGATAGGTGGAGAGAGACAGAAAGAGACAGAGAGGCAGAGAAGAGAGAGGAGACAGGTGGAGAGGGAGAGAAAGAGAGAAGAGAGACAGACAGAGAGACAGAGACAGAAAGACAGGGAGAAGAGAGAGAAGAGAGGCAGGTGGAGAGAGAGAGAAAGAGACAGAGAGGCAGAGAAGAGAGAGGAGACAGGTGGAGAGGGAGAGAAAGAGAGAGAGAAGAGAGACAGACAGAGAGACAGATAGAAGAGACAGATGGACAGAGAGACAGACAGACAGAGACAGAAAGACAGGGAGAAGAGAGAGAAGAGAGGCAGGTGGAGAGAGAGAGAAAGAGACAGAAGAGACAGAGAGAAGAGGCAGGTGGAGAGGAAGACACAGAGAAAGAGAGACAGAGGCAGAGAGGAGAGAGAAGAGAGACAGATGGAGAGGGAGAGACAGAAAGAAGAAAGACAGGTGGAGAGAGAGATAAAGAGAAACAGACAGAGAGAAGAGAGAGACAGAGACAGAGAGACAGAGACAGAGAGACAGAGACACACAGAGAGACAGAAAGAGACAGAGACAGAGACACAGAGAGAGAGAGAAAGAGAGAGGGGGGGATTAACAAGGAGAATACAGAAAAATTAGAAGAGAGGGCAGCTGGGTGGCTCAGTGGATAGAGAACCAGGCCTAGAGACGGGAGGTCCTGGGTTCAAATCTGAACTCAGCCACTTCCCAGCTGTGTGACCCTGGGCAAGTCACTTCACCCCATTGCCTAGCCCTGACCACTCTTCTGCCTTGGAGCCAACACACAGTACTGATTCTAAGACGGAAGGTGAGGGTTTACAAAAAGAAGAGGGAGCCATTCTATTATCAGCTTAGCTTTTCAGTATTTGAACCAATTCCTGGCCACAGACAGCTAACAGGCTACTTAAAGAACATTCAAGAGAAAGAGAAGATCTTCTGGACTAACAAAGCCATTATTTGCGGGGAGCCGCTTGTCTCTGGAGCTGGGATCTCCCCGGGATCGGGGTCTTGGTAGGCCAGTCACACAAATGGCTCCTCTTTCTGTCGTGTTGGAGGGGGAGACGGGAGGCGTCTTCTGAGGAAACAGATGAAATCTCTTTTGCGATCCCCAAGGACTCAGCCTCCCCTGGAGGCCTTCCACGGCTGCCATTTTGTTTTCTCGAGCCTCACCTTCTCCCATAGAGTCCAGGCTGTCTCGGTCCCAAAGCCGAAGAGCAGGAAGGCTGGACCACAATAGTGGCAACAACTGGAACCGGAGGAGGCGCCCATCACTTGGGGAATGGATGACCCTGGCGGGGTCTAGTGTAGTCACTGAATACTGCTGAGTGCAGAAACACCTGGAAAGAGTCCATTGAAGTGATGCAAGGCGAAGGGAGCAGCCCCAGGAGAGCAGAAGGAAGGACAAAGCCATGATCAACCAAGGCAGCATCCAAGACAACCACGAGGGCGTCGCCATGGAAACAGCATCCAGGGCCCAAGGAGGAGCCCCTGGATGGGGGATGGGCCTCTTCTCCCAGGGCATGAACAGGAATGGGGGGCAGGAAAGCAGGGGCCCAGCCTAGCCCAGACTCCTCAGCGCCTCTGGGAGGGGGGAGCGCAGGGAGGAAGAAAACTTGAATTCTAGAATAGGAAAATGGCGTCTGCCAGGAACTGAGAACAATTTAAATTAAAAAGAAAAAAGAAACAGTGAATCGATTTTTTTTTTAAAGAAAAATGAGAAGAATGGTAAGGGGTGGGGCACTGGGAGCTGAGTGACTTTGACTTGCCCAGGGTCACCCAGTTTGCCAGTGTCTGAGGCCCTACTCGAACCCGGGACCTCCCTCTCTAGAGCCCCCCCCTTCATGGATGACTCTGCGACCCATTGGGGGTTTCTTGGCAAAGGCCCTGGAGGGGTTCGCCATTTCCTTCAGCCCATTGGACAGAGGAGGAGCCGCAGGACGGAGAAGTGCTGGGAAGTGTCTGAGGAGGCGGCTTCCCCACTCCAGGCCTTGGAGCCCCGCAAGTAAGAATCGTGGGGCTGAAAAGTGAAGAGACCACCGTCCGACCCCCCATTTTACAGATGAAGAAACTGAGGCCCGGGGAGGAGAAGGGAGCTGCCTAATGCCACCGAGGTGAGGCGGCTTGAACCAAGTCCCGAGTCCAAGTCTGAGCCTGTCAGAGCCGGCGGGCAGTCGGGCTGTGCCCTGAGGCGACAAATGCCGAGGGGCTCCGGCAACACCTGCGGCCTCCAAGCAGCCCCCCCCTGTTTTATTGGGGTGGCTGTTTTCCCACCGCAGTCACTTCCTCCAGTCCAGGGAGCGAGGGGTGCCTTGAAACAAAGAAAAACAGGCGGCCCGGAAAGGCTGCTTGTCCTTAGTGCCAGCCTCAGCGCCGGGAAGAGCTGCCCAACGCGGCCTCGAATCCAGCCTTCCGCCTTGACGTGCTCCAGGGTCTTGCATATGGCTCGTGTCTTGTGCCTCAGTTTCTCCTTCTGTAAAACGAGGAGGGGGTGGTGACTTGAACAGGGTCACCCAGCTGGGAGGTGTCTGAGGTCACGTTTGGACCCGGGAACCTCCCGTTTCTAGGCCTGGATCTCCAGGCACGGAGCCCCCCAGCAGCGCCCTGCTGCTCCTTCTTCAGGCGCCTGATTCTCCCCTAAAGCAAAATCCAACTTTCATGGGCCTGCCATGCCCTGCCGACTCCTCAGGCCCCCCAGGGCTCTCCTCAGCCCCCCCAGGGCTCTCCTCAGGCCCCTCCCTCTCCTCAGGCCCCCCAGGGCTCTCCTCAGCCCCCCCAGGGCTCTCCTTAGGCCCCCCCAGGGCTCTCCTCAGGCCCCCCCCAGGGCTCTCCTCAGCCCCCCCCCAGGGCTCTCCTCAGGCCCCCCCAGGGCTCTCCAGGCAATTCCCAGCTTCACCCCTCAGGATCATCTCCACATGCAGGAGGAATCAGATGTCTGGGCAGCCCCGACCCCCCCCCCCAATGCCCCTCAGGGTCCGAGCCAAGACCTGCCTCAGAGGCTTTTACATTGAATGGGAGAGATGCCACCCAGCCCTCCAGGACCTCTGAATCCCAGGGTGGGAAGCACAAGAGGCCTCCCTGCGACGTGCCACCAAGGGGCGAAGACTGGTGTCAGGGGCAGCTCCCCAGTGTTGGGGTGACTCCCTAGTGCCAAGGGTGGCTCCCCAGGGCCTCCAGCAGCTCCCTAGTGCCAAGGGTGGCTCCCCAGTGTTGGGGTGGCTCCCTAGTGCCAAGGGTGGCTCCCCAGGGCCTCCAGCAGCTCCCCAGTGCCTCCAGCAGCTCCCCAGTGTTGGGGTGTCTCCCTAGTGCCAAGGGTGGCTCCCCAGGGCCTCCAGCAGCTCCCTAGTGCCGAGGGTGGCTCCCCAGTGTTGGGGTGGCTCCCTAGTGCCAAGGGTGGCTCCCCAGGGCCTCCAGCAGCTCCCCAGTGCCTCCAGCAGCTCCCCAGTGTTGGGGTGTCTCCCTAGTGCCAAGGGTGGCTCCCCAGGGCCTCCAGCAGCTCCCTAGTGCCGAGGGTGGCTCCCCAGTGTTGGGGTGTCTCCCTAGTGCCAAGGGTGGCTCCCCAGGGCCTCCAGCAGCTCCCTAGTGCCAAGGGTGGCTCCCCAGTGCCTCCAGCAGCTCCCCAGTGTTGGGGTGGCTCCCTAGTGCCAAGGGTGGCTCCCTAGTGCCAAGGGTGGCTCCCCAGGGCCTCCAGCAGCTCCCTAGTGCCGAGGGTGGCTCCCCAATGTTGGGGTGACTCCCTAGTGTCAAGGGTGGCTCCCTAGTGCTAAGGGTGGCTCCCCAGGGCCTCCAGCAGCTCCCCAGTGCCTCCAGCAGCAACCCAGTGTTGGGGTGTCTCCCTAGTGCCAAGGGTGGCTCCCCAGGGCCTCCAGCAGCTCCCCAGTGCCGATGGTGGCTCCCCAGTGTTGGGGTGACTCCCTAGTGCCAAGGGTGGCTCCCCAGGGCCTCCAGCAGCTCCCCAGTGCTGACGGTGGCTCCCCAGTGTTGGGGTGGCTCCCTAGTGCCAAGGGTGGCTCCCCAGGGCCTCCAGAAGCTCCCCAGTGTTGGGGTGGCTCCCTAGTGCTGAGGGTGGCTCCCTAGTGCCAAGGGTGGCTCCCCAGGGCCTCCAGCAGCTCCCCAGTGCCGATGGTGGCTCCCCAGTGTTGGGGTGACTCCCTAGTGCCAAGGGTGGCTCCCCAGGGCCTCCAGCAGCTCCCCAGTGCTGACGGTGGCTCCCCAGTGTTGGGGTGACTCCCTAGTGCCAAGGGTGGCTCCCCAGGGCCTCCAGAAGCTCCCCAGTGTTGGGGTGGCTCCCTAGTGCTGAGGGTGGCTCCCTAGTGCCAAGGGTGGCTCCCCAGGGCCTCCAGCAGCTCCCCAGTGCCGATGGTGGCTCCCCAGTGTTGGGGTGACTCCCTAGTGCCAAGGGTGGCTCCCCAGGGCCTCCAGCAGCTCCCCAGTGCTGACGGTGGCTCCCCAGTGTTGGGGTGACTCCCTAGTGCCAAGGGTGGCTCCCCAGGGCCTCCAGCAGCTCCCCAGTGCTGACGGTGGCTCCCCAGTGTTGGGGTGACTCCCTAGTGCCAAGGGTGGCTCCCCAGGGCCTCCAGCAGCTCCCCAGTGCCGATGGTGGCTCCCCAGTGTTGGGGTGACTCCCTAGTGCCAAGGGTGGCTCCCCAGGGCCTCCAGCAGCTCCCCAGTGCTGACGGTGGCTCCCCAGTGTTGGGGTGGCTCCCTAGTGCCAAGGGTGGCTCCCCAGGGCCTCCAGCAGCTCCCTGGCATGGGGGGCCGTTGCCTTTCAGTCCTATGCTGGCATCACCCCAACACCCGCCACCTCCCCACAGACCAGAGGGAATCAACGCCCCCTCGTGGCCCCGGAGGCGCTCGGTGACCCCGGGGCTGGGAGGGGGCAGGAAGCCGTCCTCACTCTCTGGTGCTCTCCTGCCCGCTGGCCCAGGGCACCCGCGGAACAGAGGAAGGCGGGTCTCAGCCTGAAATCAGACCCCCCGAGGCTGCCCCCCCACTCCCGAGCGGTGGGGCCTTCGGCAAATCACTGCCGTGCTCTGTGCCTCAGTTTACTCAGCTGTGAAAGGGAGGGCGCTGCAGAGCTCGGACTCTTCCGGCCTCCGTTCTCGCTCGGACCCCGGCCAGCCGCCTGCCGGCCCAGACAGCCCGTTTGTCCCTGGGACGGCCTCCCCCTCCCCAGCCGCTGCTCCGGAGACTTTCTGCCATTTGTCTGGGTCCGGCAGCCTCTTCAAAGGGCGGCCAGAGGCTGGGGAGGCTTTGATCTCGCCAGGACGCCTTCGGCCTCTACTGGAAGCAAACACCATAAAGGGGCCGAGGGGCTCGCTCCAAGGGCAGAGGGGCTCCGCTGTCCTCCCTGGGGGTCCTGCTGACGAAATGGGGGGAAGGCGGGGGAGGGGCGCACTCTCCCAGAGGCCAAGCGCAGGCGGGGGAGGGGGGGGCCCAGACTGCCCGCCGGCGCCTGCGTCCGCTCGGCTCCTTCCTCTTTTCTGAAAGGATGGAAAAGGGGGCCGCGAGATGGCTCTGTGGATGGAGACCGGAGGTCCTGGGTTCGAATCTGCCTTCAGACCCTTCCTCGCGGGGTGACCCTGGCCCAGCCCCGACCTCTCTTCTGCCTTAGAAGCTGCTTCTAGGGAGGGTTGAAGGAACAAAGGATGGCGGAGGGTTGGGGATGCGTCTCCTGAGGGCAAACCCCACCTTCTGTCTTAGATGGGGGGGGGCAGTGACCTGTCCAGGGTCACCCCGCCCCCGTGTTGCCTTCCCCATTCATGCCGGGCTCCCGGGCGGTTCCGGATCCCGCCTGGGCCTTTGACCTGGTCCAGCTCCACCGGCGCCATCCGGTGTGTGAATGGGGTGAGCGGGCCGGCCAGGCGGGGATCCAAATGGCCGGGGCGGGCTGACAGGGACTCCCGGGCGTCCGAGCGCCTCCTCCCCTTTCTTGGGGTCCAGCTAGCCGGAGGGCCGTCTGTCTGTCCATCCGTTTCTGCCCCTCCCCCGGGGCCGAGCCTCTCGGAACACACTCCGGCTAGGCTGAGGCTAAGCAGTGGCCGACGCCAGAGGCCCTCCCCCCCCCAGCTCTCCCGGCGCCCCCCAGGAAGGAGGCGGACAAAAATAGATTCACTTTATTCAGCCGATTGTCTAAAAGGCAAAAAAGTCATAAAAAGGTGACCTTCCTCCGGCCAGAAGGCCCAGAACAAGGCGAGACGCACAATAAATAAGGACGGACGGACGGACGGCGCGAGCCCCTCCCCAGAGGCTCGGCTCCCAACGGCGCCTGGCCGGCCGTCCAGCCGTCCAGCTGTCCAGCCGTCCAGCCGTGCGGCCACTTCACAGAAAGACGCCGGGCCGGATTCTGGACCCAGAATGAGCCGAAGAGCCCCAACGTGGCGCCTCGAGCCGACTCGAGACATTCAGCGCCTGCATCGAGCCCCCAGTGCTGCTTCTCCCTCGTCTCCAGACTCCAAACTGTCGGGGAGCTGCGCGTCCCCCGCCGGACACCACAGGGGTGGCTGGTTCCCAGAACAATTTCTGCCTCCTGGAGGGCCTGCGGAGGGGCCGGAGGGGCTCTGCGGAACCCGGGAGCCGCCATCCTGGCGCCGGCCGCGCCTCCTCTGCCGCCACCAGCTCCTCAGGGGCCGCTTCTTCCCCTCCTTTGGGCTTTGTCGGGGCTTCCTCCTCCAGGGGGGCCGCCGAGGCCGCCTCCGGCCTCCCTTCCTTCCCCGGGACTAAGCGGCAGTTCGCAGAGAGCGAGCGGCTCCATAAATACAGAGGGCGGCCCGGGAAGCGCCCGGGACGTCGGCCACCTTCCAGAGCAAAAGGCCTCCCCGACTCGCCTTTTGTCTGAAACCAAAGTCCCGTCTCCAGAGAGGAGCTAGGTGTGCCCCCGGGCCCCGCAGGCCCCCGCCGGCTCCATGGCGGGACCGTCCTCCTCGTGGGGCGCGTCGCCCCGCTCTCTTGGGCCATCCTGGCAGTCGGGGCACTCCTTGAAAGGAAGGCGACCAGCGTGAGGAGGGTGCCAGAGCTGCCCCGGCCTGGCACCCCTGCTAGCACTGCCCCGGCCTGGCACCCCCGGCCTGGCACCCTCAGACTGGCACCTCTGCTGGCACTGCCCCAGCCTGGCACCTCTGCTAGCACTGCCCCGGCCTGGCACCCTCAGCCTGGCACCTCTGCTGGCACTGCCCCGGCCTGGCACCCCCGGCCTGGCACCTCTGCTGGCACTGCCCCAGCCTGGCACCTCTGCTGGCACTGCCCCTGCCTGGCACC
Source organism: Monodelphis domestica (assembly GCF_027887165.1). Lineage (NCBI taxonomy): Eukaryota > Metazoa > Chordata > Mammalia > Didelphimorphia > Didelphidae > Monodelphis > Monodelphis domestica. The sequence goes on along the minus strand of NC_077228.1, from coordinate 531,727,191 downwards.
CTCAGCCTGGCACCCTCGGCCTGGCACCTCTGCTAGCACTGCCCCGGCCTAGCACCCTCAGCCTGGCACCCCAGCCTGGCACCCCTGCTAGCACTGTCCCAGCCTGGCACCCTCGGCCTGGCACCCCAGCCTGGCACCCCTGCTAGCACTGCCCCAGCTTGGCACCCCTGCTAGCACTGCCCCGGCCTGGCACCCCTGGCCTGGCACCCCAGCCTGGCACCTCTGCTGGCACTGTCCCAGCCTGGCACCCCAGCCTGGCACCCCTGCTAGCACTGTCCCAGCCTGGCACCCTCGGCCTGGCACCCCAGCCTGGCACCCCTGCTAGCACTGCCCCAGCTTGGCACTGCCCCAGCCTGGCACCCTCGGACTGGCACCCCAGCCTGGCACCTCTGCTGGCACTGTCCCAGCCTGGCACCTCTGCTGGCACTGCCCCGGCCTGGCACCCCCGGCCTGGCACCCCAGCCTGGCACCTCTGCTGGCACTGTCCCAGCCTGGCACCCCAGCCTGGCACCCCTGCTAGCACTGCCCCAGCCTGGCACCCCTGCTGGCACTGCCCCAGCCTGGCACCCCCAGCTCTGCCCCAGAGATGTGGGGGGATGGGGACGTGCAGGCGAGGACCCACCACCAGGTCGAGGGCCCTGGGCAGCGCCCCGCGGGGCATCCACGTGTGCACCTCGTGCAGCTCCCTCTTCTGCTCGTCCCCAAACCGGGGCTGGAATTTCTGCATCAGCTTCAGCCTCTCGCGGTCCTCCTTCAGGACGGCCTCCGGGTTCCTGGCCCAAGTCACATGGACCGGTCAGCCTGGCTGGACCAGCCCAAAGTCCAAGCTCCCCTCCCCCACTGCCAGCAGGGTGCAGAGGACGCTGGGGAAGCTGCCCCTCCCCCAGCAGTCCCCCCCGCCCCATCCCAGGCCCGCTTACCGGGGGGGCACCTGGTAGGTCATCATGACATCCTGGTCCGCGCCGGCCATCAGCAGCCAGATGGGGTCCTGCAGCACCGACCTCATCAAGCGCTCGCCCTCGCCCAGCCTGGGGTCCGCTCGGACCCCCTGATCGTTCTCTGAGGAGTCCACGCTCCCGAAGTACTTGCTCGTGCGGCTCGTCTCACTGCCGCCTTTGGGGACAGAGAGTTGTGGGTGCGGCCGCATGGGTAGTGCCAGCGTCTGGGGGCACCCGGGGGGCAGGGCGGGGCCCCATTTTGGCTTTGATTATTGAGGTTCCCAGATAACTGGGGGTGCTGGGGGGCTCCTGCTACCCGCCAACTCTGAGGGGCTCCTCCCTGGCCCTGCCCAGGGAGAAGGGGGTGACCAGACTTGAGGGTGACCCCATCGGGCAATAAGCATCACCTGGGCACCATGCAGAGACGGGATGGGGGAGGAAGAGGGGGGCAGGGAAGGAGGGTGCCGCTCAGCTAAGTCTCTGCGCCCCCGGCTTGTCCCCCACTTTTTAGTGGCAGGTTTTGGGGTGTTTATGGGGAAGGACATGTCCCGGGCCCAGAGGTGATCTCAGCCGCCTCCTGGCTGTGTGACCCTGGACTGGTCACTTGAGCGGGCGGGGCAGAGCCGCAGGGGGTCCCAGCCCGAGGCCAGCCGCGCTCACCTGTGCCGGTTCCGGATGTGCCGCAGCCCAGAGAGCCAGAGCCCAGGGACTCGGAGGCGGCCGAGGCGCCGCTCCCGGAGGAGGCCGAGCGGCCATCTTCGGCCAGCAGAATGTCCAGGAAGTCGCTGGACACAGAGAGGGCGTCGCTGCTGTGGGTGTCCGCGGCCGGTTCCATCTGGGGAGAAGAGAAGCGGATGCTTTAGGGAAGCAGCTGGCCCCCCCCCCGACCCCCCCGCAAGCCGGCCCAGCCCCGTGGCCTGATCTTGTGGTCACGCCCAGCGTCTGGGGTGTCCGGTCACCCCCGGAACGCTGGCGCCCCGGCACCGGGCCACCCCAGGAAGAGCTCCTTGGCCGAGTTTTAAGCCGAAGAGGCCGGCCTGAAGCCGAGAGCGTCCTTCCCCAAAGGAGGCCACGAGGGCTCCGGGGAGGCCCCGGCCTTTGCCTTCCCTTCAGCCACGGCCTCTGGGACCTGGAGCTGCCGGGCCTCCCGAGGGCGACCGACGGCAGCCCCACGGGGTCCCCCGGCCTCTGCCTCGCTGCCGCTACCCATGGCGGCCCCCCGAATCCCGGGCCAGGCCAGGGAGGCGCCTGCCCGGGGCCTTCTCGCTGCTCGCCGTCCCTCCCAGGCTCAGAGCACGCCAAGGGGGAGCCCAAGCTTGGGGCGCCCTGAAAAAGGGGACGCGGAAGGCTCGGGAGACCCCAACCTGCCCAGGTTCCCCCAAGAGCCTCGGCGGCGGCTTCTTAAGGAGCGGTCAAGAGGCCCCCGGACGGACGGACGAGACGCTCACCCTGCAGGGAGGCGCCGCTCTGTCCGCGAGCTCCGCCGTCTGCCCGTGGGACGCCTCGCTGGGCAGGCTGTGCCCCCCCAGCGCCCCGGGGACGGGCACGGGGCCGCCGTCCGCCAGCGCCTTGGGCACGTCCTCCAGCTGGAGCAGGTTGAGCTGTAGGGGGGAGCTGCACCGCGACTGGAACAAGGGGGGGGAGCCCCGCTCCTGTGGGCTGGCGCAGCGCGACGGGCCGTCGGGGGCCTCGGGAGCGGCCGGCCTCTCCCTCTCGCCCGCCCGGGCCGCACGCGCCGGCCGTGCTGGGCACGCCGTCTGCGACGGGAACGCAGCCTGAGCCGGGCGCTCGGGCCGCGCCACCAACGCCGCCGGGGAGGGGCACGCGGGGTGCTGCGGGCAGCCGCTCGGGCCGGTGGTCAGCGCGGGGAACGTGTAAGCGGGCAGCACGACCGCCACAAGCGGCGCCGGGAAGGCTGGCGGCGGCTGCAGGGACACGTAGTGCTGCGAGGGCCCCGCGCTGCTCAGAGGCACCTGCGGGCCCGAGGGGGCTCCTGCGGCCGGTGGGACGACGCCAGGGGACGGAAACACGGGCAGAGGGTAGGGGGGCACGAGGGCAGCTAACGGGGCCAGAGGGCAGCTGGCCTGGGAGGTGTCCGAGGGCGACCAGGCCGTGGAATTGAGGCCGAGCAGCGGAGAGCGGGGAGGGAGGTGGGCACCGGACGTGGTGCTGTCCGAGGACTCCTGCGGCTTGAGGCGCTTGGACTTCTGCTTTCGGTTCTTGCCCGTTTTTTTCCAAGCGGAATCCACTCCCGAAATGCTGCTTCTTAGTCCGCGAACAACTAAAAGGCAGCAAAAACGACCAGAATGAGATTTCCAGGACCCTCCCTTGGAGCCCCCGGGGTGCCCTCCTGGCAGTGCCGGAGTCTGTGGGTGCTTCTCCCCTCCCCCTTCGAGGGGCTGCTGACCGGGAAGGGAAGGGGGGAGCCCTGGGCAGGACAGGGAAGTGGCCGGCTCTAACCAGAGACACAGAGGCTGGCTGGGCACTAAGGGGGTGACCCCAGGTCCCTCATGGCAGCACCTCAGACCGGAGCCAAGGCAACAGCCTCTGTGAGGAACGGGGCCAGCTCTGGGGAGATGGAGAAGCCCAGCCACACAGGACTCCCCCTTTCTTCTTTCTTGTGCCCCGCAGAGCGGCAGCCCCCCAACCCAAGACTGTCGGGGAATCCCAGGCCCGTCCGTTCGTGGCCTTGCCCTGACGGCCCTGACAGCCGAGCTCCCACCAGGATGGCACTGGTCAGATCTGCCCCAGCGGGAAGGCCTGCCGGGAGGAGAAGGGACGAGGGACGAGGAACGGAGGCTGACCAACAAGCCCAGCCCAGCCAGCTCCGGAGGACGTGGGGGAGTTGGGGGAGCAGCGAGGTTCTGCCCTAGAAGCAGTGACGGGCACTCACCGCGCTCTCCCGGGCGCCCCTTGGATCTCTCGTGCAGATAGTAATGACAGCGAGACTGGAAGGCGCTGAGCCTTCGCGTTTCCTTGAACCTGTGCAGGAAGCTCTGCTCCTCCTTCTGTGTGTGGGCCGCCAGCACCTCCTTGGTCAGGCCCACCTTCTTGGGGGGCCCCTGCTCGGGGCTCGAGTCGCAGTGGGAAGAAGGGGCGGCCACGCTGTCCAGGGACTCCATCCCACTGGCTGGGTCTTCTATCATCTCTGGAGCAGAGGGAAAGAGGGAAAGGCGTCTGGTGAGACCTAGCCATGGGGGGCTCCTCTCCTGCCTGGCCCGCGGGGGGCCCGGGGCATGCAGGGAAGTTTGGGGTCACCTCTCTGACTTTTCTTCAGTCCTGATCACAAGGCAGAAGAGTGGGAGGAGCTGGGGAAGTGGGGGGAAGTGACTGGCCCATGGTCCTACAGCTAGGCCAGGGTGGATGCCAGGCCCTGCCCCAGTCCCGGCTCTGTCTATGGGGCCTCAGAGCTGCCCTTGCCTTTGCTTTCCAAAAGACCCTCCATCAATGTCAAAATGAAGGAGGAAAACCTCAATGAGCCCCAAGGCATTTGCCTCATTAAACACAGGAGGCCCAGCGAGCCAGCTCAGTCCTTTCTGGAGGACCCTAACCTGGGACACGCAGCACTGCTGTGGCCAGTTGCGGAGGGGACTCGTGCTGGGAAGATGAGCCTACCTGACTCGGGCTGGAGCTTTTTGTCCCCGACGTGGACCAGGGTGCTGCTGTAGCTGCACTGGCTGGTGAGGGAGACGACGCTCTCCGCTTTTCCGGGCAGCGCCAGGGAGGTCAAGTGAGCGCCCACAACGGGGGCCCCGCTCGCCTGCGCCGTCTTCAGGACGGCCGGACTCAGGGAGACCTTCGCCATGGACGTCTCCTCTTTAGAAGGGATGAAGGAAAGGCACAAAAGGGAAAGTAGGTGAGAAGGCAGTGAGGGGCGCCCCAGCACAGCCTGGCCCCCCAGTGTCCAGTTCCTAAACTTCCTGCGGGCTGGGAAGGAGCCCAGAGAGGGGAGTGCTTGAGGCTGCCAGAGGCTCCTCCCCACATCAGCCTGGGCTTAAAGATGGCCACCCGGCCTCCGCCTGTGGCCCATTCCGGCGCATCTGCACTAAACTTGAGGCACCCCGAGAAAGCCTCGAAGGTCCTAAGACAGAACCGAAGGATTCCTCCTTCCTGGAGTTCACACTCTGCAGGGGACAAAGCAGGTGCCCACAGGAGCCTCTGAGGGGGTGGAGGGGAGGAAGAGTCTCAGATGGTGGCATTTGAGAGGCAGGGAGGGGGAGGCCGTGCCTGGGAGGGCAGTCCAGGAGCCGGAGGACACCCTGCTGGGGCAGGGTCACAGCAGGGGCATATCTGGGCACAACAGGGGCATATCTGGGCACCGCAAGGGCATAGTTGGGCACTGCAGGGGCATAGCTGGGCACAGCAGGGGCATAGTTGGGCACAGTGGGGGCACCGCAGGGGCATATCTGGGCACCGCAGGGGCATATCTGGGCACAACAGGGGCATATCTGGGCACCACAAGGGCATAGTTGGGCACTGCAGGGGCATAGCTGGGCACAGCAGGGGCATAGTTGGGCACAGTGGGGGCACCGCAGGGGCATATCTGGGCACCGCAGGGGCATAGCTGGGCACAGACAGGCTTTGGGGAGTCCCCGGAATCATGTACCGCGTCTCTTCGCGCACTCTGGAAGCCCCGGCCTAGGGACGAGGCCATCACTAAAGGGAGCCCCCACTGGAGGTCCACCAGGTCTCGCCGGCGAGGGCTGCTGCTCACCGTCCGAGGGGGCCGCCGGGCTGCCGGGGGGCAGCGCCTCGCACTTCCTCTTGAGCGGGCCGGCCACGCTGCAGCTCTCCAGGTACCTGGGGGGAAGGTGAGACAGCCTCAGAGGGGGAGGGGCAGCTGGCAGGGCCGGCCGGCGGGCTCGCAGGAGGCCTACCTGATGACGCTGTCCAGGCAGCTGATCTGCTGGTACGAGTACACGGTCTGGCTCCTGCAGGCCGGCTCCTCGGGGCCGGCGGGCTTGGGCAGGCCGCCGGCCGCCCGCTCCTGCTCCATCGCCAACGTCGCTTTTGTTTGGCTTCCTGCAAGAAAAGCAAAAGCGCCTGCCACTGGCCGTCCCCCCATACCGTTCACGCTGGCGAAGCCCGTGATGGGGGGCCGTTCCTCCCCCGCCGGACCGGCCCAGAGCCGCTGTTGAACCCAGGGCAGCCCCTCCTCTCAGGGCTGGCAGAGTCCATAAAGCAGGCCTGGGCCCGCCTCCCGCTGGCTGGCCCGCTCTCTCTTTGGAGTTCTGAGTTCCAGTCCTGCGTCTCGGGGTCCCCATAACATCTCTGCGTGGTCTGTGCCACGATGCCCTCCGCCCGGTGCCCACCCAAGCGCCGCCGTCGCCCCTCGGGATGCAGCCTGTCCATCCCGCGGCTGGCGGGCCGGGCCGGGGAAGGGGGGCCGGAAGAAGCTGGCCGTGAGAGGTCCCCGACAGCCAGAAGAGGGAGCGGCACCGCTCAGGAGTGGGCAGGCGGCCGGGCCAGGCCTTCAGGGCGCCCCAGAGAGGCTCTACCTGCAGCGGCCGCCCTGCTCTCCTCCTGCCTCTCGCTCGGAGCCGCGCCTGGACTCGGGACCTTCGGAGCCTCTTTACTCGTCGTCCCTTTTCGGGTCATCTGAAAAGAAGATACAAACAGCATCGGTCAGAGGCCGCCCCTGCGCCAAGAAGCCGAGGCCGGCAGTAGAACCCGGAGCGCCCGTGGACTTTTGGCACTTCTAAGATGCTCTTCTGGGGGCCCTCGAACAGGGTCCCCCCTTCTGCAGGGAGAAAGGCTGGGCTGAGGGGCCAGAAGGCGCTGGCACCGCCCACAGGACGCTGCTTCCTTCGGCGAAGTCTGCTCAGCCTCCAGCTGGCCTCTTTTTATACAACTTGTACCGGGAGCTTCAGGGAGGAGCCCCAAAAGGGAGGCAAAGCCTGCCCATGGCGAAGGCCCGGCTTCCTCCACCCAACAGGGCCCCACTGTGGGACGGAGGAAGGTGCCCACGTACCGGCCTCCTCTTCCTCGAGTCCTCCTGCAGATGCCCGTTGCTGTCGCTGGAAGAGGTCTGGCTCATCAGATGCTCGTGCGAGCCGTTGCTGCCCAGGCTGCCGTAGCCACTCGAGCCGCTGTGGTGGACCGGCTGAAAAGAGAAACCCGCCTTCACTGGCCTGCCCTCGCGAGCTGCCCTCGCCGATCCAGGCTCTCCTCCAAGGACGTGCTCCTAGAGCGAGCCGAGGAGGAAGCCAGGAGTCTGAAGGAGCCTCGTGGGCCTACAGAAGGGCTTCCCCATCCCCTGTCCCCAGTGAAGAGCTCACTACCTGCCTGGGCAGCCCAGAACATCCAGTCTAAATGGTCCCCTCCAGCCCATTTTTCCACTCCACCCACTTGCCCTGTGTGGCCAAACAGAAGAGGGTGGCCCTTCCTCCCTCCTTCCTTCCTTCCTTCCTTCCTTCCTTCCTTCCTTCCTTCCTTCCTTCCTTCCTTCCTTCTTTCCTTCCTTCCTTCCTTCCTTCCTTCCTTCCTTCCTTTCTTCCTTCCTTCCTCCCTTCCTTCCTTCTTTCCCTCCTTCCTTCCTTCCTCCCTTCCTTCCTTCCTTCCTCCTTTCCCTTCTTCCTTCCTTCCTCCCTCCCTTCCTTCCTCCCTCCCTCCCTTCCTTCCTCCCTTCCTCCCTTCCTTCCTCCCTTCCTCCCTTCTTTCCTCCCTTCCTTCCTCCCTTCCTTCCTTCCTCCCTCCCTTCCTCCCTCTCTCCCTCCCTTCCTCCCTCCCTTCCTCCCTCCCCCTCCTTCCTTCCTTCCTTCCTTCCTTCCTTCCTTCCTTCCTTCCTTCCTTCCTTCCTTCCTCCCCTCCTTCCTTCCTTCCTTCCTCCCCTCCTTCCTTCCTCCCTTCCTCCCTTCCTTCCTCCCTCCCTCCCTCCCTTCCTCCCCCTCCTTCCTTCCTTCCTTCCTTCCTTCCTTCCTTCCTTCCTTCCTTCCTTCCTTCCTTCCTTCCTTCCTTCCTTCCTTCCTTCCTTCCTCCCTCCCTCCCTTCCTTCCTTCCTTCCTCCCTCCCTTCCTCCCCTCCTTCCTTCCTTCCTTCCTCCTTCCCTCCCTTCCTCCCTTCCTTCCTCCCTCCCTCCCTCCCTCCCTTCCTCCCCCTCCTTCCTTCCTTCCTTCCTTCCTTCCTTCCTTCCTTCCTTCCTTCCTTCCTTCCTTCCTTCCTCCCTTCCTTCCTTCCTTCCTTCCTTTCTTCCTCCCTCCCTTCCTTCCTCCCCTCCTTCCTTCCTTCCTTCCTCCTTCCCTCCCTTCCTTCCTTCCTTCCTCCCTCCCTCCCTCCCTCCCTTCCTCCCTTCCTTCCTCCCTCCCTCCCTCCCTCCCTTCCTCCCCCTCCTTCCTTCCTTCCTTCCTTCCTTCCTTCCTTCCTTCCTTCCTTCCTTCCTTCCTTCCTTCCTTCCTCCCTTCCTTCCTTCCTTCCTTCCTTTCTTCCTCCCTCCCTTCCTTCCTCCCCTCCTTCCTTCCTTCCTTCCTCCTTCCCTCCCTTCCTTCCTTCCTTCCTCCCTCCCTCCCTCCCTCCCTCCCTCCCTCCCTTCCTTCCTTCCTTCCTTCCTTCCTCCCTCCCTCCCTCCCCCCCCCCCCCCCCGCCCAGGCCTACTGCAGCAGCAGCTGTAGATCTGCTCCGTGATCTCCTGGACACTGGCATGGGGGCTTTTCTCTTCGGGGCAGGCGGGAGCAGCAAAGACGTCCCGTTTAAAGGCCCCCTGAACAAAGGCAGCGAGCTTAGTCCTCCCTCCGTGCCCTCCTGGGCCCTGAGCGGGCCTCGGGCGCGCCGGGAATGAACTTTCTGTTTTAGTGGCTTCGCGGGAGGACGTCGGGCCGCGGCTTCAGAGCCCAGCCACGATTCCGTAGGGTGCAGCCGCCTTCTCTCCCTGACCTCCGCCCGGGGAGCGCCCTCGAATCCAGGACTTGGGGCTGCCCAGCCCCGCTCTTGCACCGACCGCGACGTCCAGGCCTGACCGAGCAGACCTGGAGCACAGGCCGGCTTGGCTGCCTGGGGGAAGCGGCCCTGGCCGGGCAGAGAAGCCGGGACGTCCCCCCCCTCCCCCCTCCCCCGCCCCGTCCGTCCTGGGCCGCACTCACGTGCGCACTTTGTGTCTCCCGATGATGAAGGAGACTTTCCTGTTCCAAGGGTTGATGAAGCTGGACCAGCTGGTGTCCATCGTGACGTAGTCGCCGTTCCGAGTGCAGAAGCGGATGGGAGAGTAGTCGAAGGGCTGCCCGCCGTACTGCAGGACTGTGGGGGAGAAACGGTCAAGGCTGGCCGCGCCTTCCAGGCACCTCCCAGCCTCCCCTTCCGGCTGGGATGGCTCCGAGGGGAGGCGGAAAGTCAGGGTCAGCCAGCCAGGCCGTGCCTGAGGCAACATTTGAACCCAGGACCTCGGGCTGCCCCTCCTTAGAGTCATTCTTAACCACTTCAGAGGCGCAGAAAGCGGCGGCCTTTCCTCCGGGATTAGAGGAGGCCCTCCGAGCGCTCCTCCCAGAAGCCGCTTTTCAACGGACTAGTTCCTGCTTCTGGCCTGAGCTCTCCGCATGGACGCGGCGGGTCCCCCACGGGTGCCCCCCTTCCCTTGGGGTCTCTGGGGAGAAGGGGGAGGGGGCGTCACCTGTTACCCAGTTATCTGCCCGGAGTGGAGAATCACCACGGGGGCTCCCCCAGGGGCGCCCCCCAAGGGGGCCCCATGCTTTCCTCCATGGTCTCCCCTCTCTGGCGGCAGTCAGGCTGCTCCTTCTCTGGGCTCTCCCAAGGCCCTGCGCCACGCCCCGCCACACCCTCCTGCAGTGCCCCCTCCCCCTCCCTGCACTCCCTGGGGGGGGGGCGCATTTACACTGGGGGGGAGGGGGAGGAGAGCTCGTGCCCAGGCGGGGGGTGGGGGGGGGGGGTGGGGGGTGGGGAGGGTCCGAGGCCCGACAGCGCCCGGCTGGGAGGGCTACTTGCTTTTTTTGTGGACGGCCAGCATGAGGGGCCGGTCGTGCGGGTGCAGGCGCAGCAGGACGGGCGTCCCGATCAGGTCCTGAGGCAGGTAGCCCAGCAGGGGCACCGCTCTGCAAGGGGGGAGGCCGAGGCTGGGGGGCGTCGAGCAGGGCCCGGCCAGCCACCTTTGAACCCAGGACCTCCTGCCCCTGGGCCTGCTCTCTGCCCACCACGCTGCTTCGGCCTCTGCGCGTGTGCACACAGACGCACACACGCACACGCACACACACGTGCGTGCACACACATGCATACACACATGCACATGCACACACGCACACACGTGCGTGCACACACATGCATACACACATGCACACGCACATGCACACACGCGCGCACACACGTGTGTGCACACGGACGCACACGCAACGCGCATACACACAGTGCACACACATGCATGCACACACATGCATACACACGCACATCATGTATACACACAATGCACACACATGCATACACACATGCACACACGGACGCACATGCACGAGCGCATACACACAATGCACACATATGCACACACACACGCACACACAACGCATGTGGACACACGAATGCGCGTGCACATGGACACACACACCGCACACACAAACACACACATGTCCATACACACATACATGGCACATATATGTACACGCACGCACGCACACACATGCACGCAGGCCTGTGTCTGGGCCGGAAGCCTCCCCGCCCGGGCCAGCTCTGAGCTCTCACCTCTCGTCGATGTCTTGGAACAAGCAGTTCGGGGTGTGCGTCGTGGTGAAGATCCTCTTGTCGGGCGGGATTCGGGGCGCTGCAAGGGCGATGGACAAGAGGGCTGGCTGTGACGCCGCCGGGGGCACGCGCGGCCCCTTCCGGCCTAGCCCAGAGGCCTGCACAGCTCGTCGGCCGGCCGCCCTCCGCCGGCTTTCGTCGGTTTGTCGCCCAGCTGTGCCCGCCGGGCGGCCCCGGCTCGAGGGGCCGCGGCCGTCCCACAGACCTCGTGGCCGGGAGGCTCCCCCAGACAGGGAGAGGCAGAGCGAACCCCGGAGCGGCCGGCCTCTGGGGGAGGCCCTGCAGGCCACACCCCGCCCGCCGTCACCCCGAGGCCCCCCCGGCCCCCCCCCCGGCCCCCCTGGCTCGGCCGGAGCAGGCGGATACCTTCGTAGCCCGAGTGCACCTTCTCGGCCAGCAGCACGCAGCACAGCTGCACGTCGGCGCCGGCTCCCTCCTGCACGCGGACCAGGTAGGGCGTCATGCGGAAGGGCTGGTAGCGGACGGGGCTCTCGTGGTCTTTGCCGCCGCTGCGGACCCAAAAGAACAGACGGGCTGACCCGACGGCCTCGCGGGCCGGAACCAGCACCGGCGATGTTCGGGCGGCCCCGAGCGCCCCACGGATATCACTGTCTGCGGGGGGGGGGGGGGGGGGGCCAACGAGGCCATTCGCGCCTCTGGCTCTGCGGGGGGAGCTAAAGGGTGCGGCGGGCACTCGGGCACGGCCGGCTCCTCCCTCGCACAGGAAGCCCCGAAGGCCACGTGACCAGGGTGGATGGCGGCGGGGAGGGCCGACCGGAGGCTCCCTGCGGGGCCTCCTTCTTGGCAGACACAGGCCGGGGTCGCCCGGCAGGGCGGTCTGAGGCGGAGCCCGCGAGGGGCGTCTCCCGCCGGCCCTCCCTCGATGCCCTTCAAGAGAGCAGCAGCAGCAGGCGGGGCGCCGCCGGGTCCCAGCCACATGCCGTCCCTGAGGCCGCCCTCGGGAATGGCCGCGACTCCTGGCTTCCTGGCTGGACCCCAAAGAGCCCCCCTCGGGAGAAGCAGGACCCTCTGGAAGAGCTGACGGCCGAGGGGGAGGCTGAGGGCATGCGGGGGCCAGCGGGGGGCTGCGGGGGGCTGAGGGCACACGGGGGGGCTGGTGGGGGGCTGCGGGCACGCGGGGGGCCCAGTGGGGGGCTGAGGGCACACGGGGGCCCGGCGGGGGGCCCAGTGGGGGGCTGAGGGCACACGGGGGGCCTGGTGGGGGGCTGCGGGGGGCTGAGGGCATGCGGGGGCCGGCGGGGGGCTGAGGGCACACGGGGGTCCAGCGGGGGCTGCGGGGCCAATGCGCGGACTCAGGGGCCAGGAAGCGCTTGTCTCCGGGGACAAGGCCGGACGCCCGCTGCAGCACACACACAGGCGCCCGGACGGCCGGGCGCCCCCTCTGAGGCCCGGAGGAGCTCTAGAAGCCATCCGGGGCCTCCGTAAGTAGAGTCTCGGCTGGGGCAGAGGCAGCCCCTGAGCCCCTTCTGGGGAGGACAAGAGGCCTCGCCCTTGGCTTCTGGAAGGAGCTGGGAAGGCCATCTGAAGCCAGAGCGCGGAAGGAGGCCTTGAATGCCAGAACAGAGATTCCTCTTTACCCTGTGAGCACTTTTGAGCCTCATCTAGGGATGGAAGGACGGCCTGGAGGGGGAGCCAGACAGGGACCAGCGAGGCGGCAGGAGCCCATCGGGGGGGCCGGCGGAAGCCGGACAGAAGGGAGATGCGGCCGGCAGGGGTGCCAGAGAAGAGTCCGGCAGGGGCAGCTCCCGGGGAGGCTCCCGCGGAGGGGTGGCAGGGAATGGGGGAGCGCCGAGCCGAGGGTCCTGGGCTCCCAGCACGCCGCTCTGGAGCCGGGAAGCTTCTTGGGGGCCAAAGAAGGTAACTCGCCCGAGCTCCACGCGGGATCCGAACCCAGGGCCCAGGCTCTGCCTGCTGGTCCCGACTCCAGAGGAGGGCGCTGCCAGCGGGGCCCAGTGCTTATGGCACAGATTCGGGGGCATCAGGCCGCCATCTTCCTGAGGCCTGTGGAGCGCGTCGACCCGGGCGAGCTGGAGGGAAATGAGGGGCGGCACGCGCACGCGCCCACCTGAGCCTCGCGCCTCCCTGACGGGAAGACTATAGTCCTTGGGCCGCCATCTTGGGGTGAGGCAGGACGGCACTACGGGGCAGCCAGGCGGCCCAGTGGATAGAGCCCAAGGCCGGGAGTCGGGGAGGCCCGGGTCCCCCTCTGGCCTCAGACACTGCCGGGCCGCACAGCCCTGGGCAGGTCCCCCCGAACCCCAATTTCCTAGCCTCACTGTTCTTTGGGCTCGGAACCGACACACAGTATTGATGGCAAGATGGAATTTAAGACCAAAAAGGGAAAAGAAGGGAGCTGAGGAGGAGCACCCGGAGGACCGCAGGGAGGAGGAGGGGGCCAGCTTGGGGCCCCCCCAAGCCCCAGCTCTGCTCACAGATGGCTGGGGCCCCCGGACGTCCCCCCAGACTCTCCTGCCGGGGCCTCCAGTGCTGCTCCTGAGAGCAGACAAGTGACTGGTGGGCTCTGGGGCCCTGCTCTGCCCAGAGGAGACCCCTGAGCCCCGAGGCCTCTGAGCCTGCCGCCGAAGCCTCCCCAGACCCAGGAATGGTCCAGCGACCACCCGCAACCCTGCAAGCCGCCTCCACCTCGCTCGGCCAGAGCGTTTCTTAGGTGGGCCAAGAAGGGAGCCTCCGGCCCCCACCCCACCCCGTGCAGACTGAGAGGGAGCCCACGAGGGCCCAGGAGAGCCCAGGAGAGCCCAGGAGAGCCCAGGAGAGCCCACGAGGGCCCAGGAGAGCCCAGGAGAGCCCAGGAGAGCCCACGAGGGCCCAGGAGAGCCCAGGAGAGCCCAGGAGAGCCCACGAGGGCCCAGGAGAGCCCAGGAGAGCCCACGAGAGCCCACGAGGGCCCAGGAGAGCCCACGAGGGCCCAGGAGGGCCCACGAGGGCCCAGGAGAGCCCACGAGGGCCCAGGAGAGCCTAGGAGAGCCCAGGAGAGCCCAGGAGAGCCCACGAGAGCCCAGGAGAGCCCACGAGGGCCCACGAGAGCCCACGAGAGCCCACGAGAGCCGGGGGCGCAGAAGAGGGGCCGAGCCTGAAGCAGAACATCCCCACCCCCCAAAGGAGTTACCAGCCCTTCCGATGTGGCTCCTCGGCGGGAAGCTGCCCCTGCCCGCCCCCTCCACCCCTGGGCATCAATTAGAGGCCCCAGAGGCCCCGCCAGCCGCCTCCGAGCCCCCAAGGCCTTCCTCAGCCATCTCCAGGGAGATTCCCAGGTGCCACGCAGCCCCGCCCTTCCATCACATGACTGTCCCTGGGAGTCACATGACTTTCTTAAACTCTGGCCTTCCACCTTAGAGTCCAGACTGGCTCTTGGTTCCAAGGGCTCGGCCAGGGGGCCACCCAGCTGGGAGGTGTCTGCGCCAGATGGGAACCCCGGACCTCCCGCCGGGCCGGCTCTGCACCCCCCGCCCGTTCCTCTCAGCCCCAAAGGGCTCAGAGGCCCACGCTGTTGGAGGCCGCAGGGAAAGAGTCTCGGGCAGCCGCCCTCTTACCTGATGCGGCAGAAGAAGGATTTCTCTTCCATGTACTCCTGGCTGGGAGAATCTGCAACAGGAGAGACAAAGGCCCAGTCACTGCCTGGGGAGGGCTGGCCGGCTTCTGACTGGGCCCAGCCCTGCCTGGCCTGTGGCCCCCCCCTCCACGCCTCCCTTCGCCCTCGGCCCCCTGCGGCGGCTCTTACCGGCTCTGCGGCAGACGCTCCAGGCCGGGAGGCGGGACGGGGCGGTGGAGCTGTGGAAGACGCTCACGTCATGGGGGGCCAAGAACTCCACGAACCTGGCGTCGCGCAGGGCGTCCTTCCTGCAGGGGAGGATGGAGGCCGCCTGGGCAGACGCGTACACGATTTTTCCAGTCACCAGAGACACGGCCATCGCGAACATGTCCTGAGAAGAAGCCGGACGCGCCGGGCTGAGTCCTGGAGAGCCGCGAGGCGCCCCCGGGCAGGCCCGCGTCCCCCGGGGCAGCGTCCTGGCCTTTGCCGGCCTTTTACAGAACTCTGCGCACGCTCCCCAGCTGGGGTTCCCGGCCGGCCCGCGGCCAGCCCCCACCTACCCCGTTCTTCACGATGTACTCGGAGGTGAGCGTCTCCACTTCCTTCACTGTGAAAGACGGCACGTCCAGACTGGCCGAAGGGCTCTCGCTGGTCATCAGGAGCTGATAGTAGTCTTCGTTGGCTGCCAGGGGAGGAGCGCGCGCTTAGGAGGGGGCAAACCTGGCACGGGGGCCAGCCCGGCCCGCCTCTCCTTCGGAGGAGCTGGAATGACCGGAGGGCCGGGGCCTCTCCACTGGCCAGTGTCCGTGCCCGGGAGCCCCGCGAGGCGACGCTGCTTTCCCTCTGCACGCTGTACAGGGTCCCCCCCTTCTACGGGACCCCAATCAGGCCCGAGGAGGCCCCGGGGCTGAGCCCTGAAGGCAGACAACTGGGCTGGGATCTCAGCAGCAAGAGAGGCCCACAGGAGAGGCCCGTGGGAGAGGCCTACAAGAGAGGCCCACAAGAGAGCCCGCAGGAGAGGCCTACAAGAGAGGCCCACAAGAGAGGCCCACAGGAGAGGCCTACAAAAGAGGCCCACAGGAGAGGCCCACAGGAGAGGCCTACAAGAGAGGCCCACAGGAGAGCCCGCAGGAGAGGCCTACAAAAGAGGCCCACAGGAGAGCCTGCAGGAGAGGCCTACAAAAGAGGCCCACAAGAGAGGCCCACAGGAGAGGCCTACAAAAGAGGCCCACAGGAGAGGCCCACAGGAGAGGCCTACAAGAGAGGCCCACAGGAGAGCCCGCAGGAGAGGCCTACAAAAGAGGCCCACAGGAGAGCCCGCAGGAGAGGCCTACAAAAGAGGCCTGCAAGAGAGGCCCACAGGAGAGGCCTGCAGGAGAGGCCCACAGGAGAGGCCCGCAGGAGAAGCCCACAAGAGAGGCCCACAGGAGAGGCCTACAAAAGAGGCCCACAGGAGAGGCATGTAGGAGAGGCCCATAAAAGAGGCCTGCAGGAGAGGCCCACAGGAGAGGCCCGCGGGAGAGGCCCACAGGAGAGGCCCACAGGAGAGGCCTGCAGGAGAGGCCCACAAGAGAGGCCCGCAGGAGAGGCCTACAAAAGAGGCCCACAAGAGAGACCCGCAGGAGAGGCCCACAGGCTCCATATAGCTTTCCGTGTCCAAGGACAGGACAAGTGAAGCTTCGCTGAGAAATGGGAAGGATCCCCTCCGTTGCTGCTGCTGTGGAATTCCTGGCCCAACACTGAGCAAGCTTCCAAAGGGACGCCAGCCACAGGGCTGCACCTGACGGGATGAGCGCGCAGGCGGAGGAAGGGGGCTGCCGGCGGGGCTTGGCCCAGTGGTGAGAAGGCAACAGGGAGGCTGGAAGGGAAGCTGGGCGACTGCCATGCTGGCCAAGGAGATGGGCCGGGCCGGGGCACCAGGGAAGGGCTCTGGGCAGATCTGGGCCTCAGGAACAGGACTCTGATCACTGCAAAAGGGGAAGGGAAAGGCGGGAAGCTGGGAGGCTGGCCCAGAAGTCCTGGCGGAGGCCCAGTGGAAGCAAGGAGGGAAGAAGCAGGCCTAGAACTGACCGGCCGCGGGAGTCGGCTCCACAAGCGGGGTCTCGGCATGGGGAAGGCAGGAAAGGGGGAGGAGCTGGCAGCTGGCACAGCCGCGTCTGGCCCCTAATGCCCGCCAGGGTGAAACAGGAAGCGGCGCACGAGAAGCGGCCAGCCCGGAGCACGGTCCGAGGGGGAGGCTGGAGGAGTCCCTCTGCACATTCTGGCTGGCAGACACCCTCGTCTTACTGGCATCGAGCCCAGAGCATGGCAGAGAAGCCTGAAGCCCCCCGGAGCCCTCTGGAGCACCCCAGAAGACCCGCCCTGGGGAGGGACGAGGACACGGACAGAGAGTGAAGATGGAGCCTGGGCTGGCCCAGAAGCGGCCAGGAAGATGGCAGGGGGGATGGAGGGCATTGGGGAACCTCAGAGCACATTCAGGGGCCTCGAGCTTGTCCCCTAAAAGACGGGCGCAGCACAGAGAGCCCATCTTGGAGCCAGGGAGATGTGGGTTCGAGGGTCACTCCAGGCCCATTCTTTTTTTTTTTTAAACCC
The DNA here is from genome assembly GCF_027887165.1 of Monodelphis domestica. NCBI lineage: Eukaryota > Metazoa > Chordata > Mammalia > Didelphimorphia > Didelphidae > Monodelphis > Monodelphis domestica. The sequence continues at coordinate 531,710,355 of NC_077228.1, read as the reverse complement.
TCACCTTCTGTCTTGGAGTCAATACTGGTTACTGGCTCCAAGGCAGAAGGGTGGTAAGGGCTAGGCAATGGGGGTCAAGTGACTTGCCCAGGGTCACACAGCTGGGAAGTGTCTGAGGCCAGATTTGAACCTAGGACCTCCCATCTCTAGGCCTGGTTCTCCATCCACTGAGCTACCCAGCTGCCCCCTTCCCCCCCAGGCCCATTCTCGCTACATGGCCCGGCTAAGCCTGAACAAGCCCATTGCCAGCGTCCCTCCCCTGATGCTTTCCCCAAAGGCACCCGGATGCTGCGATGCCATCAGTCTGGTCCGAAGGGGACGCAGTCGGGCGAGGCAGCGCCTGCTTAGAGGCGGCAGCCTGCCCGGAGGAGGGGCCCGCCCGGCCCCCCCAGATCCGCGTCCGCAGGCCAGGAGGGCCGGAGCCTGAACAGGGCCAATGGATGGCAAGGAAAGGGAGGATCCGAGGCCAGGGAAGGCCTTCGGTCCCACCGCTGCTCCCTTTAGGGGGTATCTGTGGGGAGCATCGGCCTTCCCTTGGGCCGAGCAGCCTCTGAATGTCTCCCAGCATGATCTGGCTCCAGAGGCTCTGCGGAACCTTCAGGGATTTCAGAAACAAAAGCCCCCAGAAGAGCCAGCGAGCGAGCGAGCGAGCGAGGCTCAATACGCTTTAAGAGAGGAGGCTTGGTCAGGCCGGATGCTCTCGGCTCCACACGCGGCTCTCCGAGGGCCAAAATACCTGCTTTGGGCCCTCGTCCACTTTTCAAGGAAAAGGAAGGAGAAGAATCAGCCAGTCGGGCCCCCGGAGCTCCCACATAACCCGCTCATAGCAACAAGCAGGGCCTCGAGCCCCCCTTCTCTGGGTCCCTTAATGGGGCTGCAGCGGCCTGAGGCAGCCCCAGAAACGCTGTCTGAAGCTCAGCTGCTGGGGGTCCCAAGTGTCTGAGCAGCAGGCTAGGAAGCAAAGAAGCCCCCCCCCCCGCGCCCCCCCCCCCCCCCGTGGGCTACACCTCCCAGGGACGAAAGGTAGCACACCGTAGAGGGAGGCCAGGCACGGGAGGGCTGGGGAGGCCCGCACACGTGGCCTGCTGGCTCTCAGCGCTAATTATCGGGGACTTGGCCAGGGGCTGCCCCCCCCCCCAGGTGATCAGTTCCGGTGTAGAAGCCCATCCGGACGCTGGCCCTGCAGGGCCAGAAAAGCCCCCAAACCGGATACCTTTGATCTGCTTAATGCTGCGAAGCGCGTACTTCAGGGTCGCCAGCATGCTGGGCTTGCCTTTGGCCTTCCTGTCGGGAGGCAGGTGGCCCTTCAGCTCCTTCAGCGCCTTGATCAGCTCCTTCTGGGTTCTGGCTTTGGCCGACGGCTCACTGCTACAAAGTCAGGGACGGGTCAGACGCTCCCCCTTCAGAGGTCTCCCCTTCTGGGTAAAAGCCTGGGGGGAGGGGCGGCCTCCCAAACGAGACCCCCCAGCGCCCAGGAATTCTCCTTCACCCAGCATCAGATTTACCTGCAGCCACTGGTGGATGGATTGTGGTCCGAGTTGCCAATCATCAGGCTAAAAGCATTTGAACTGCTGGGACAAGAAACAGGGATTCAGAAGTGAGAACAGCCCCCCCCCCAATAGGCCCGAGTCCCTCCTGAATGGAAGCAGAGGGGAGACCCAGGGCTGGGGGAGTCCGTTCATTTGGGGGGCTCGGCGTCCTCCTTCCTAAATGAGGGGAAGAAGGAGGCGGCCTTCCGGGAATAGAGAACCGTTATTCAGCGCCTCATGAGGGCTAAGCACTGGGTGCCAGGAGGAAATTTCCCCCTAATGACAGAAATGGGACCGACCTGACGGTTTCTCCTGACAGTGGTGCTTAGAGCCTGCGCCCTGTGCCAGGCGGTGGTGGTGGTGGTGGTGGGGCTTGGCCAATGACTGGGAAGGGGGGGCGGGGCCAAGCTGGGGGGCGGGACACAAGCCTCAGGTTGAGTATCCACATGAGCAAGGGGGGGGCCTGGGGGGGGCCCTCCTGCTGCCCGGTGGCCTAAGAAGGGCCCGGAAGCAAAGCGGGTGAGCATCCGACCTCTTGTGGCTCTCTGAAGATTCCACCAGCATGGCGGAGTCTTTGCCGTTTTCATCGGAGTCATTGACGGGAGACTCTCGCCCACTGAAATCGTTCTCGTTCGTTTCGTTTCCACTCGATCCGCTGCACATCTCAACGTCTTCTTGCAGGGCAGCCACGTCTGGCCTCGGTTCCATCGGACCTTCGGCTCCACTGCCACGGGCGGGAGCCAGTTCCGAACACTCGTTCATGCTGTCCTCCTAAGTGGAGGGGGAGGAGGGAAATGGGCATGAATGGGCGGATACAGGAGACTGATCACGCCCTACATTAAGTGGACACCCGAGGCCAGGGAGCAGCTCCAGGCACTCTCGGAACTGGCCTGGAAGCCTGACGCTTCAGGAATCCAAACCGCTCATTACCAGGCGGCTGACCCCGAAGCCTCTGAGGCGTGACAAGGCTGCCAGAACTCGTGTCTTTATTCCATCAACCAGCCAATGGTGGGATCGTGCAGAAGCCAGAACTGCTCCTGTTCCCCATGGAAATGAACAAGAAGAAAATCACAAAACGCACCAAGAGGAACAACTTATAGGCATGAATGGAACTTCCGGAGCACCAAACAGGACCAGTTAAATACAGTCTCAAGAGATCAAATGCGATCTGTAACCTGAAATGGTACAATTTTGTTTCTTATAAACCAAGGCTGGGACTTTCTTTTAGGTCCTGAGAGAAAAGGGGGGGGGGGGAATAGTCCTGGGTTCAAATGTGACTTCAGACACTTCCCAGCTGTGTGACCCTGGGCAAGTCACTTGACCCCCATTGCCCAGCCCTCACCACTCTTCTGCCTTGGAGCCAATACCCAGTATTGAGTTTAAGACAGAAGGGGGGGCTTCAAAAAGGGGGGGATTCAAAAAGGGGGCAGAGCAGAGAATAAACTTTTAAATTCAAAATGAACAGTTAAAACCTATAGGCTATAGTGTAAGTAAACGAATGAAAATGGCAGCCGTGTTTAGGTAAGCAGCCAAATGTTCCTCTCACCCCTTACTTTTTCCATTGGATCCCAAAGGAATTGGGGGCTCTGTGGCTACAGCCGCCTGGTTGCCTCGCAGGCACTCCCTTTCTTGGAGCGCTGGTCCAGGTGGCAGCTGGTGAGAGTCACAATGGGGCCAGAGGCTGGAGAAGGGCAGAAAAGGGCCCGTTGGGGGGGGGTGCTGTGAAAGGGGAGCCACAGGCCTGGTCCTGAGGCTCAAGAGAGAGGGAGAGTCTGGAAGGCCAGCGGTGCCCGCCAAGGAAACAGCGAAGAAGCTGGAGCCCAGATAGGTCTGGGGACAGCCTGGCTCGGAGACGGACGGGCCCAGAAAGGACCCTCCAGCCCAAGGGAAGGGGCCCCTGGAGAGAAAGAAGAGGTCTGGAACACAGCCTGGGGGGCAGGAGGAGGAGGTGCCGGCAGAAGAGGGTGTCCCACGCAGGGCTGCAAAAGCCCCCAGATGGAGCAGCCGAGAGAGGGTCCACGGGGCAGCGAGGCTGTTTTTAGGGTCCCTCAGCATGGCTCGTGTCCTGCTGACATTGGCGAGCCGGCGGCCAGCATGTGTGCAGAGCCAAGGCGGGACAAGAAGGGATCCTCCGGGGTTCTGCGTGGAGAAGCGTCCCCGGCTCGGCTCCGGAAGCCGCCTCTTCCCCAACTGCAGCCTCGGAGAGGGCGAAGATCCAGAGAAGAGCCTCCCTTTGGAGCGGCAGGAACCAAGGTCCGGGGGGTCTCCTCCCCGCTCACCCCGCTAGGCCGGAGCAGAACGGGACCCCCATCCACCCGGGGCTCCGGGTTTAGCTAGAGAAAAGCAGTGAGGCTGGGGAGGCCGCGGGGCCTCCGCTATGTGACGGAGCTCCAACCTCATCCCTGCCAGCACCCAGAAGAGCTTCCTCGCACGGTGCAGCCCAGCCCCGGCCGCCAAGCCGACGCTCTGCCCCGTGTCCATCTGGGTGGGTGTCTGGGCTTCGGGCTGGTCAGCTCCAGGAGGGGGAGGGAAGGCAGGGGGGAGGCAGCGTGGACCAGCCTCAGAACCGGCCGCAGAAGGTGATCCTGAGATCCTGGGAAGGTGGGAGGCGCCCCCACGGCCGGAGAAGCCTGGGGGGGGGGGGGTCAGTGACTCCTTTCGGCCATCGTATCCCCACGGCCTTCGGGTTCTCTGAATGGAGGCGGTCCGGGCTGTCCACAAGCCCGGGCTCTGCCTGGCCGCTCTTGTTCCCGGCTCTGGTCCAGGGTCTTGTGAAGTGCCTCCGCCAAGGCCTCGCCCTCTTCCTCCCCGGGGCAGACCGCGGGCGGGCGGCCGCCTCCTCTCTGGCCATTCGGGGCAGCGCGAGGAGTCCAAACGCTGCGGCCCCTCTCGGGGCTCGTGTCCGCCTGGGCAGAGAAAACCAGGCACGAACGTTTACGGGGGTCCCTGAGGAAGCCGGGGGCGAAGGAGAAGCCGCAGGACCCGCGGCCGGATGCGGGGGCCCGTCGAGCGTCCTTTCGCATCGGCCTGCCGCAGTGGCGGCCCAGGATCCGGGAGGGCCTGTCCGGGCAGAGCCCCGCCGAGGCTGCCCTCCTCCATCGCGGGCCGAGGGGGCGGCCCTGCCTTCACCTGGGCCCAGGGCCGGCCCTGCTTCCTCCAAGAGAAGCCTCTGCCGCGCCTCCCAGGCGGCGGCTCCTGGGAACCAGCATTGTCGGATGGGCGCCTTCGCTTTATAATCTCGGATGAACTAGTAAAAGGCTGCCAGGACGAGGGAGGCCGGGCCTGGAGCCGCTCCGTCCCGAGGCGGCCCTCTGAGGACGTGCAGGGGCACGGCTGGCCCCCCGGCTGCCCTGGGAGCCCCTCCCCCCCAGACACACTTCGGAGCTCCAAGATTCTCGGCTTTAGAAGCAGGACGTGGTCTACAAACGGGGGTTGGGCCCCAAGTGCAGAGGCAGCAGGGCAGAAGGCAAAGGAAGCAGCCCCAGGACCGACCGCCGCCGCCTTGGCCAGGAGGAAGGACCTTGCGAAATGCTCTCCAAGTGGGAGCCGCGCTGCGCGCAGCACTCCGAACTCTGGGGGCGCCCTCAGTCCGAAGAAGACGGAAAGCTAGAAAACAAGAGTCCTCGCTGGGCGCCCCCCCGGGTCCCCCCCCCAGAAAGCAGCCCCGGAGCCCCCGGGAAGGCCAGCAGTGACACGAGGGAGGCGAAGGCGAAGGCTGTTCCGCAGCCGCCTGCAAGGAGTGTTTTCCCTCCAAGGAGCCGCACAGATGGCTGGGCGAGGAGCTGCCCGCGGCGCCCTGGCCCAGGCCTCTCCTCCTGCCCTGGACGGCGAGGGTGACCGCCAGGGGTTCGGACGGGGCCGCTCACAACGGGCCTCGGTTTCCCTATCTGTCAAACCAGAAACCTGAGCTGCCCGTCGGCAGAGGTTCCTTTTAAATTAAGGCTGGATTCTCTTCGGCTTCACACGAGCGCGGCCTGGCGGCTGGGCGTCCCTGGGTGAGCCACGGGAGCCGTGTCGTCCGGCAGAGAAGCAGAAGCTGCTTCCCCAAAGGCTCCGCTCCAAGCTCGCAGAGCGGCTCCTTCGGTCCCCTCCCACCAGCGAGTCAGCCTGGCGAAAAGGGAAATGCCGTGTGGTCGGCAATATCGATTTAGATAAAATGAAAACCCTGATCCCCTTCGTCTTGGGATCAGTGCTGTGTATTGGCTCCAAGGCAGAAGAGCGGCCAGGGCTAGGCAGTGGGGGGTGAAGTGACTCATCCAGGGTCACCCAGCTGGGAAGTGTCTGAGGCCAGATTGGAACCCAGGACCTCCTGCCTCTAGGCCTGGCTCTCCATCCACTGAGCCGCCCAGCTTCCCCCTGCTAGCCAGCTTCTTGATGGAGCCACTGCAGTTTACTGAGGGGCAGTGACTGGTCAGACTGCTTCCCACCACCAACTATGGGCTTCAGAAACCTCACGAGGCAGCTCCCCGGAGGACGGGCTGGATGGGGGAGACACGAGGCCGGCACCCAGTTAGGAGGCTGCTGAGAAACAGTCCAGGCCAAGAGTGGCTTCTGTGTGAGGGGAGTCAAGGGGAGGCAGAAGGGCCAGAATGTGGAGGGGGAGGGAGAGCCTCTGCCCCCTCGGCTGTCCAGACCCTTGACTCTCAGCCTCCCCTCGGGCGTCCTACAGGGCAGCTTCTCTCGACAGAGGCAGGACAAGGGGCTCTGAGCCCCATCTCCTATGCTACAGATTGCCTCAGTTTCCCCTCAGCAAGGCAGGAACGTGCAGAGGATCCATACACTGAAGCACTCCAGGAGAGGCAGCCAATGGCCATGATCAGGGCTTTTAACATTCTCCAGCTAGGCTTCCCTGGCGGGCCCAGAGCCATTCGGCAGAGGGGGCACCCCTCCTGGGAGGACATTCGCGTTCTCAGCCAGCCAGGAATCTCTCACAAGGCCACCTGAGGCCACTCATGCAGGAGTTCCCAGGACGCCCAGTCCCAGTCTTGCCCGGCCATTTCTGCCCCCGCTTTTGTCTCCTGGCTCAGGGAGGCAGTTAATAGAGGGTAATAACGAAGAAGGGACACCACAAACCAAATATGGGGAGAAACCACAGGAGACATGAAATATCAACTAGGGAGCCACAGAGGAGGGGAGGAGAGGCCTGCGGCTGGGGCTTTCAGAGCTGAGCCTGGGAGCTGGTACTAGAGGAGGCACCAAGTCAGAGCCGGGAGGGAGGGAAATGAGGACAGGCAGGGGGAGACCAAGGGGGTGTCTGTTCCAGTCACCTAGACTAGAGGCGGCGATGAGCACTCACACAGCTCCTGGGGCACTGCAAGCACCCGATAGATGACTCTGGGGGAGGTGGTGAATAGGGAAGGGGCTTGGGCACGGGGGCACCACATTGAAGGTCCTTGGGGAACAGGTTCTTCTGGTGCCAGCAGGCAGAACTTGGTCCAAAGGGAGGCTGGGAATCAGGCTGTTGGTCTGTGATAACCCTTCAGGAGGCAGAGGATGGAGGGGGGTGACCCCTGGTGGGGGATGTGGCAGAGAAGAGGGTTCCCCCTGCAAAGGGCTGTGCAAGGGGGACCCTGCAGCCCAGGGATCAGTCACAGACTCAAACATGACCATGTGGGTCAGCTGGTTGAACCCAGGAGTACTTTCCACCCTACCCTGTCTCTTCTCTGATGAGAAGCTGCCCCTCTCTGCCCTGAGGCAGCAGGAGGCTCAGTAGTTCTCCCTCTAAGTACAAGCCCTGAAATTCCGTCTTTGTCCCGGATTTGGTGAATGATGTCACTAGGACTCTCCAGTGTCATCTGGACAGCAGCTTTGGTTTCCAGCCTCCAGGTGAAAAACCAGCTCAAAACGGGCCTGTTTCTGTAACCGGAAGCATTCATCCAGGAGGGAACATCTTAATTGGTCCAGGAGTCGTTAAAGGAATAGCACAGAGTGTGTGGAAATCCTGGGCCCGTCTGACATCCGATCTGAAAATGTTCCTTCCACGTTCTCAGATCTGTGGGAAATGGCTTCACTCCCAGCTGCGGCACGACCCTGGGCCCCCTCCCTTGGAAGTTGGGGACCCCGGGGTCCCCGAGTTGTGGGAGGCACCTTTCACCTGGGGGTCCGGCCTCCGTCCCCTTCATCCTGCCTCTGCTGCATCTCGAGGAACTGGTTTCCTCGGCAATCTTCTGTCTTTCATGTGAGCCAACGGAAGACCCGATTCTGAGAAGCGGTCCTGGGCTTCCCTGGGAGCCCCTTCTTGCTCTAGGGAGATAACAGGCCAGCTGAGCACATCTTGGGTTTCCATTTGGCCCAGGCTGCCCAAAGCCACTTCCACAGTCACAGACACTCTGCCTCCTCCACGGATCCTTCTTGGGTTTCCACACTGACCAAAGGAAGGCCAGAGCAGCAGCCTCTCTGGGCTCTGAGGTGCCCTGGAGCTCGGCTCCCTACACCCCCTGTGTGGAGATCTCAGGGCAGGGTAGAGCCGAGGGAGGAGAGGCTCTCACCAGCAGCCTCCCACCCATCTAGCTTTAACCCCCCACATTCCTCCATCCACAGGCTGCAGCTCTCGGCTCCTGCTGTTCAGCCCCTCAGCCAGAAGCAATGCATGCATTCCTCTACTCTACCAAGGGAGCTCATTAAGGGAGGTGAGTGGTCAACAGAAGTCACTGACTGGAGCCAGGGATGGCCTTTTCTCTCTGCTTTCCCATCATTAGACTCAGGCTCTTTCCTCTGCACTCGTGTCCTACAGGGCAGAGGAGGGAGAGCTGCTGGGGGGGGGGTAACCCTTTGCCCCCCCACCCCACCCACAAGGCCAATCTAAGCAGAATCCCTCATCTGAGCTGTGGTGAGTGAGACCTTCCACCTCTGGGCCCAGAATGCGGGAGGAGGACCTCAAGGCTCCTTTGAAGCTAATGAGGAGAACGGAGTTTGGATTGGGGTGCTTCAGAAGGGGTCCTGTCTTCTCCCTTTCTCCAGGCCCGGGGCAAAGGAGCTCTTTGGTCCCCTTCTCCTTCCTCCCAAAGTTCTCCAAAGAAATTCACCACCAGTAGCCTCTGCGTCTTCCTTGGGCCTCCCTAAGTGCTCCCCCTCCTTCCTTCAAGGCCCAGCCGGCCCTACCTTCCACCCTACAGCAGCTCAGGGAAAAGGAAAGGCCCCAAAGAGAAAAGCGCAGAAGGAAACCAGACATTTCTGCCGCCTCCTTGTTAACGAAGGAAGCCCCACTGGTCAGTCTGCAATCCCCCCCCAAAGCGCCGCTGGCCGTTCTCCACCCAGTGTGATGGTGGCCTGCCCCAATCAGCCCATGCAGACTCTGGGGTGCTCCCGAGGGCTCCCAGAGGCCCAACTTCCCCACTAATACAGGAATAAGGATCCGCCGTAGCAAACAGATCTACTGATGTCTGGCTAATAAGGAGTCTTTAAGCAGTGACAGGCTAGAACCTGGAAGTCTCCGCAATCACGCCACTGGGGTTCCCCTGGCCTACAGAGACTCTCTGGCCCGGGCTCTCTGCCGGAGACAGAGGGAGGCCAGCTGGGTCAGTCCCCAACCTGCTGGAGGGCCTCTAACGCCGAGGAGAAGGCAGGATTTGGGGACGTTATCAGAAGGTTCTGGACGAATGTTGTGCCTGTCCAGCTCTCAGCTCTCACTTCTCCTAGCCTGGCTCTCCCCTAACCCAGAACCACAGAACCGGCCCAAGAGCCCTGAAGCCTCTGCGCACCATCTCCTCCAGACTAACCCAGAACAGAGGGGGTGGGGGGTGGGGGGCAGGAGGGAGAAGGGGAGACATTCATGATCTCCTGGGATCTCATAATAGCCCTGGGGCTAAGACTCTGGAATCCCGTCAGAGAAGCACAGGGGGTCCCCGCGCTGGGAGGCTGGACTTGGACTGGCTCTGCTCGCTCTCCCACCAGCAGCTGCTGTCACTGACCCTATGGGCAGGGTTTCGATCCCGGCCCGTTTGTGTGGGTGCCCACAAGCGGCCTGTTCTGGACTCTGGTGATGGCTGTCTAGGGCCCAAAAGAACACAACCCCCCCCACACACACACTTGTTCCGGGCCCTCCACCTCCGCAGTGTCTTCTGGCTGGGGGCACATTGGGGGTCCCAGTTCCCTTTAGCTCCCCCACCAATGAGATGAGGAGAGCCAGCTGAGGCAGGACAGGTCTCAGGAAAGGAAGGGGTCCAAGTGCCACCCACTGCATCCTGGCCGTCCTTCCCCATGGACTCCCTGATCCAGCACTCTCTGTGCCCCAACACACAGTATCAGGGGAGCTCAAGAACTGAGAGGTGCTTCTGTCCTTTGGGGCACAGCATTGGAGGAGGCGGACCCAAGTGATGGGGAAAGGTCAGTCCCTGGGGGGAACCCAGGGGGCTCATGGGACCAATGTCAGCTCCCAGCCACCAAAGATGTAAAGCCACCAGTGGAAGGGAGGCTCCTGGCTCTACCAGGAGGCAACAACCTGGGCACAAGGAAAGTGGGGGCACAAGAACACTTTAGAGAGGAGGGTGGGAGGGAGGGAGGAGGAAGCCTTCCAGGCCTGGAGGACAGCCGAGCAAAGGCAGAAGAGTCCGAGTTCTGGGGACAAGGAGTCTGCTGCCATCCCCTAGAGAATGGGGAGACCTGTCTGTCGCTGAGGAAACTGAACCTGGGCAGCTGGGAGAAGGCCCAACAGGAGAGGAGAGACTGGAACCCAGGACACGGAGGGGGCAGCCAGGGCAGACCAGGAAGAGGAGCCTGCCCTGGGAGGGTGGCCCGCAAGGGGGCTGGAAGGGCCTGGAGGGGTGCTGGGGAGGGAAGGCTGAAGGATATGTCAAGGACCTGGACAAGGAATCCAGGCTGGATTCTAAACTTCCTAATTGCTGTGCGTCCTGTGGGATAGGCCAGACCAGCGATCTGGAGGGAGCCGGAGGGAGGAAAGCTGTTCAGGCTCTGCTGGGGCCTAACACTGGCCTCCAACCCCTGCGATTCCCTCAGCAGGACCATCTGCCCCCTGGTAGCTTCCGAGGCTGGCTTTTGACTCAAGGGAGAAAAGAAAAGGGCGCTGAATGGTCTGAAGGCAGCAGAGAACCTGCTGGGGCTTCACACAGAGCCAGTAAGAAAGGGTCAAAGCTCCTCCGCTCAGCAGGAGGGGACCCCGGGACCCCCCAAAGAAGGAGGAGAAGGGCTGGGGGCAGGGACCCCCACCCAGGTGGCCGCAGGGGGCCAGGAGAGGCTGAACCTTCTGTACCTCCAGGGGTACAGAATAAAATAAACAAACAACCTTCCCATGGCAACTCAGGGTAACAAAGGAAACGCTCTACACCCCCGGCCTGAGGAGCAGCCAGGGAAAGCCCAGCACTGCGCATGCTCTGTTCCCAGGCTCCCCCTTGCCAGGCAGCCTTCCCAGCCCAGGAATGGCAGCCTCCTGAGGCCCGGATGCCCCATCCCTGCAAACACTGACCCTTGGGGGGGGGGGGAGAGTCCAGCTTGGCCCAGCCCCATCCCTCCGGCCAAGCCTCGCCCATTTCTCCTTTTGAAACCCAAGGGATGGCCCCTACTTCTGGGAGCCACCTGCATCCCCCCAGCCCAGTCTTCCATGGATGGGGCCAATCACTCAGGGAAGCAAGGGCCTGGGCCGCCAGGCCGCCTTCCCATCCCTCTCCCTCTCCCTCTCCCTCGGGCTGGGTAACCGAGACAGAGCAGGTCCAGGGCGCCCTGCAGGGCTGGTTTTTAGTCAGAGCAGCTCCCGAAGGCTGGTTAGCCCCAAAGCTGGCCGGAGAGGGGCGCCCAGGAGAGGGCCTGGCAGGGCCGACTCGCAGGCCTTCCCTTCCCAACCTGGGCCGGGAGCGGAAGCAGTCCAAGGGCTTCCCGGCGAACACAGGGCGAGCCGCAGCCTCTGGGGAAGCCCTCGGGGTCCCTGGCAAGAGGCCTGAGCAGCTGCCCCCTCCTGGCCACAAGACACCCTCCTGCCTCCCTCCAGAGGGGCAGCTGGGGGCAGGCCAGAGCCCAGCCTGAGCCCAGTGGAGGGGGCCACAGCTACCCCGGCAGCCTGCAGGGGGCGGAGCCAGAGGATGGAGGCTCCCTTCTGGGGCATGTGGCCAAGCCAAGGCTGCAGGCCCCTCCTCTGGGGCCAGGGGGCGCCACCTCTGCAGCTTCCGGCATTCTCCAAGGGAATCCCTGGCCGCCCCACCACCACCACCACCACCCGGGGCAGCCCGGGGCCCAGGAGGCAGGAGCCCTGCGGGCGGAGCGCCACGGGCTGGCGGGGGCGGGGGAGGCTCCTCCGCTCGCTGGGGCTTCCATTCTAGGGAGGCGGCTTCCTAGGTGGGCCGGACCCAGGCCAGGGAGCCTCATGTGACTGCTCTTCCAGGGTCGGTCACGGAGCCCAGCGGGTCCTGCCTTAGCAGAAGGGGGCGGCCAGGTGTTGTGGGGCCCCTGAGAGGTGGCTGAGGCGCTGGATGATGGGGAGAGGAGAGGAACGCGCCAAGGGGCGCCCCAGAGAGCACGCCGGCGGGCCTCCGGGAGCCGAAATCCAGGTTTCAGATTCTGTCCCCCCCGGACTTGCCTCTCTTCCCCCAGAGCTCTGGGCTGCTGCACGGACACCTCACGGACATCCGCGGGCCCCTGCACTCCCTAGGTCAGGCCAGAAGGTGTCCCCCTCCTCCGGGGAGCGGAGCTGGTTCGCTCACTTGTCTCTGTGGGGCCCCCTCGGGGGTTTTCTCAGCAAAGACACCAGAAGGGGCCGCCATTGCCTTCTCCGGCTCATTCTACAGATGAGGAAACTGAGGCCAACGGCGAGAAGGTCCTTACGGAAACTGGTGCAGGACGAGCCGGCTCTCCCCCTGTAACTCCCTTCCCGAGCGCCAGTGGGCGCCTGTGCTTTAGACCCGCTCCCTGAGCACGGGTCAGATCCCCCGGCAGCGTCCCGTCAGCCTCCTCCTTTTCCAGAGGATCGAAGACGGCAGCCCCGCGGCTTCGGGGGGCCTCTGGATAAACCAGGGACAAGGCCAGGACTTCGCCACTCGGCACGTAGTTAGGGTTATGCTGTGGCCAAGCCGGCCGAAGGCCGATGTTTCCTCTGGCCACAGAGAGGCAGTGTTGTAGGGCCCAGCCGGCCCAGGAGGGCTCGAGGCGGCTCCCCATCCCTCCATCGCCCCATTCCCTGCTCAGAGCGGAGCGCAGGAAAGGCTGGGGAGGCGCCAGCCCGTCTCCAGGCACGTTCGAAGCCGAGATCCAGATGCCATCCACAGGAGAGCCCGGCCTCGGGCAGCATCGCCCCAACCCCTCATTTCTACCCAGGAGGAAGCGGACCCCAGGAAAGCCCTGGGGGTGAGTATGGGTCGGAGGCTGTCCTGGACCCCAAGCAGGGCTCTGACCCCCTCATTTTGCAGATGAGGGACAGAACCACAGTCGTTCCGGAGCTCCATCTCCTTATTTTGCAGACGAGGAGGCTGACATCTAGGCACCTCAGAGAAATGAGATTTGCACCCAGGTCCTGGGACTGCACGGCCCCACGCAGTGACTTAATAAGTACGTGTCCCATGGCTAGCAGTGACAGCTGCCATCAACGTGGAGCTTGGCAAAGCGCTTTGTACAGATCGTCTCCTTGGATACTCACATCCACCCCAAGGGGTGGGAGCTGGGCTTATCCCCATTTCGCACACGAGGAAACTGAGGCTAGGAGGTTCAGTGACTTGCCCAGGGTCTCGCAGGCGGAAAGTGGACGCAGATGGTTCGGTTACCAAAGCCAGGGCCCCGGGGACTGCCCTGCTAGTCCCCCAGGAGCGTGTACTCTCCAGGAGGATGAAGGAAGCAACAAGTACACGTCCCTCAACGTATCAGCGAGCACTGATTAAGTGTGCAGGGCAGGGGGGAGACCTCCGGAGCTGCCACTCTTGGGGGTCCAGGAGCTCCCGCGTACATCACACCCCACCCCCCCTCCGGCATCCTGAAAGCGCTTCGCCGGGCGGGATCGCGCAGAGCGGTGACGTCACCAGGCTGGACGCCCCCCACCCCCAATCTCCCCGCTGCGGGGCGCCCCTCCCCTCCAAGACCCCTACTAATCCCCGGCCTTCCTCCTCTTCCTCTCCCCCTCCCCCCCTTCCGCTTGCACTCACCTAAGCTTCCCCGGCAGCAGCGAAGGCGGAGGCAGCGGTGACAACGCACGGAAGTTCGCCGAATCAAAATCAGGAGCCAGGGCTGAGACCGGGACCGGAGAGGCTAGAGGCGAGCGGCGAACGTCCAGGCGGCCGCTGGCTGAGCTCGGGAAGAAGGCGAAGCTACGCTGCAGCAGTTCGCCAGCGCTACGAGGCCGGGCGGCTGTCACATAGTGGAAAACGTGACCGCACGCGCCAGGCCCGCCCTCTGCGCCGCGTCATTGGAGGAGGCTCCGGCTCATCTGCATAGAGGGGCGGGGCCCCCGGCCGGCTCTGCGCGTCCATTGGCTAAACCGCCCGTCGCTCGTTTTACATAAGACGCACATGGAACACCATGTTCACTCAGGCGCCTAGCCCTTCAATGAACGCGCGGGCGGCCCCCGCGCCCTCCCAGGTGGTTCCTTCCACTTCCGCTCCCCGGGCTCGCTTCATTCAAGAACGCTTGGCGTTCCCCGGGAAGCGGGGAGCAGAGTGGACCGACCCATTCGGGAGCGGGGGGAGGGAGAAATGAGGAAGAAGGGAGGGGGAGAAAGACTGAGGACTGGCCCCCACAACCACCCACCCGGGACGCACCCGGCTCCATTGACGTCAGCGTGACGGAGGCTGCAGTGGGAAGGAGGTTTGAGCCGCGTCTCGGCGTGGGCTGAGGAGGCAGGGACAGGACTGAGCAGCCTTCATCGGAAGGGGAGTGCGCTGCTGAAAAGGACCAAGCCGGCCACTGGGATACATAATAGCGGGATCGGGATACATTGTGGCACCTTCCTAGCTGCCTTTGGCCTGGGCACATCTGTGCACTGTAAATGTGTAGGCTACAAAACGCGTATAGACGCTGCACAATTGCACAGGGATATAGACTGAGGCGGCTGCGGCATTTGGGCGCATATACTTATATATGGAGACGTCCCAGCTCGTACCCCACGCTATGCAAACTCATAGACACGGACATCTACAGGCACAAATGCACACATACACACACAGTGTGTCTGCAGGAATCTCCATCTCGCAGATGGGCAGCAATTTAATACAAGACACAGGATTTGAACCCTGATCACCTGATTGTGCCCACGTATAGGACCCCACAGACCAGGAGTCCAGTTAATAGCAATAATTCTACAGAATATATAATAACAAATATAATAAAGAGAAACTAAATAAAGGAAAACTAACAACCTCCATTTGTACCAGAAGAAGCAATGGGTAAGAATTTGCACTCAGAGCTTGGAAGCCTTGCCTCCCATATATTTTGGCGCGATAACCTGGGGAAGGTCTCATTTAAACCCCTTTCAGGGCTTAGATGCTGGAGGCACCTCTTTCAGACTATGAGTCTCTGAGCAGGTGCCAACCAGGCTAAGGAAAAGGAGTCTCCTCTCTCCTGCTCTTTCCCTTATTGAAGTCACAGATCCCATCTCTAATGACTCAGCAGTGTGAAGCAATGAGGCAGGCAGTAGGAGTATTATGTCCATTTTACAGATGAGGAAACTGAAGCTCAGAGCCTGGAAGTGACTCACTGGACTTGCACAGATGATGAGTTTCAGTGGCACCCTAATTCCAACATAGCCTCTGCAGACTCCAAGTCTAGAGCTGGGGAAACGCCTCCAAATGCCAGCAGGAAATTGATTTTCACCATTTGAGAGCTGAAAGGCACCTCAGATGCCACAGAGTCCTGACTATACCTAAAGAAGGATTTCTCCTTTCATGCTCTAAGGAATTCGATTCACTTGATCTATTGTTGCCTGAGCACTGACTATATGCCTGGTAGTTAGTAGGTGCTTAATATATGAGTTTTGATTTGATTTGTTGGTCTGTTTTTCCTCCTGAATCTCTGTGTTCTCTTTTGTGCATTTTAAAGAAAGTTTCATTGACTTTTTTGTATCTATATCCCTCCTCTCCTCCATCCTCCTTCCAATTAAGTTGGAAATGTTCCCTTGTAACAAATTGCCCAAATACCATACTCAAGCATAAGAAATCCACATATTGGCCAAGTGTGGAACTGTATGTCCCATCCATCACCTCTCTCTGTCAGGTGGCAGGCAGCTTGCTTCCTCATTGGTCCTCTGAAGTCATATTTAATCGTGGCATTGACCAGAGTTCACAGCTGTCTTCCTTTAGGATTTCCCTGGTTCTTCTTACTCCTCTTTGCATCAGTTCAATGAAGGCTTCCAAGGTTTCTCTGAAACTATCTCTTCTTCCATTTCTTGTGGTACAATAATCTTCCATTCTATTTCTATGCCCTAATTTGTTCAGCCCTTCCCCAAATGATGGACACATTCCATTCCTGGGTATTTGCTGCCCTCCCCCCCCCATTGCTGCCATTAATATTTTTGTTCATATGGACCCTTATCTTCTTTCTTTATTTTGGCGGGGGAGGGGGCTTAGGTCTAACAGTGCACTCCCTGTATTATTGAATAATCTGCCCTTTTTTTTTTTTAAGGGGTTTGGGTTCTGATTGGGGAGATGAGGCCAAATATAAGAAAATTAAATGTGTGTTTCAGATACAAAGGACTGGCCACAGTGAGAAGGAAGAGATTCAGGTGGGCCCGAGTTCAGAGGAAGAGGAGGGGGGAAGGAGGAGGAGCGTGGGCTTTTCCTTGAAGGATAAGTAGGACTTTAGAAATATGGCTGAAGTCAGGGAACCAGCAAAGTCAGTGGAATGGGTCTGAGGTCAGACATTGGGGCTAGGGAACAGTCAGAGGTTAGTTTCCCTGAAATACAGGTTTAGAAGTCAGAACATTCTGGGGCTTTTCTAGTACCTGAGACCTAGTGCCCGCTCTGCACAGGACTCTCTCCTGGGTTGTAAGAGATGGAGGATGAAAGCAAATAGATGTTAACTTCATACCTTCAACAAGTTAGTAATTGGCTCAGAGAGACAAAACACATCCCCGAATCTGAGAGGGAGAACCGAGCTTGGAAGCTTTCTACTCTGATGCCTCCCTGAATGAAAATGCCCCCAAATCCTCTCCCAAAACAGCTTGTCTATACTTTGCTTTCTGTGAGTCATTTTTCCTATTAGAATGAACTCCTTCCAGAGCAAGGACTGCCTTGCTTGCTGGTATTTATTTCCCTGGCATTTAGTAGTGTCTTCAATCATTCATTCATTCAATCATTCTGTCAGTCAATCAGTCAAGGGAGTGGTGTTTCTATATGTCTTGTCAACCCACGTGGACATACACATCTGACAGGGTGCAGTGAACCTTTCATGACTTCATGGAATGGTATGTCACAAACACCTGGGAAGAGGAACTCCATTCCATGAAGTCATGAACGGTTCACTGCAACAGGGGACACATACATGCCTACCACATATGTGCCAGGCACTGTGCTAGATGCTGGGGTTACAAAGACAAAAATGGAGGAGTTCTAGCCCTCGAGGGGCTTACATTCTCTTTGAGGAAACTGACAGCTCTCTTAAAAATAACCAAGATGGTGCTAATGGCCTGGGCTGGAGATTAGAAATCTCTCTCTCCTTTACTATATTCTTTTACTATCTCTATTTTAATTAAACTAAATTTGTCATAGTTAAAAGCTGCTAGAAGTTTTCTGTTCTCTGGCTTAAAGGGATAATATTAGTTTACAACTCTACTGTATTCCCAATGTTTATACAAAGTGTAAAAAGGAATTCTTTACTTTCATGATGGACCTGGAGGTCCTCTTACCATAGAGATATATAGGGATTAACCAGCCCACAGGGACAGGAAGTAGGAAGAGGAGCCCCCTGCTGGGCTAATGTCAGTTGTAGGCTGTCAGTTGCTGACAATCAGGAGAGTCAATTGCTGACATTTGATCTGGGACTTGCAGACAATTAGGACTGGCAGTTGTACAGAAGTTGGCTGCAGGGCATGAGTTGGTCATTGGGGATTGGTTGCTGGTATTGTGGGTTGACTGTTTAGTTGCTGGAATATAAAGGCAGGCCCGAGCTTAGTGAGAGGACTTTTGGCTTTAGTTTTTAAAGGGCTTTTTGCTTCTGGGATCTCTAGAGAGCAGGAGGTCTGTCTCATAGGCAAGAATCTGCTGTCAGTTGGCTACGGAAAGTTTGGGCTGCTATAGAAAACTGTTTGAAGGAGTGAGTGAGTGGTAGTTGTCTATTATTTTAGGGAGTTAGGTAGTTAGTAAATTACTTATAGATAGTGTAGGTTAGATAGGCCTGGTGTTTACAGTTAGAGGTAGTTATTAAGAACTTTAGGTAGTATTAGGAATTTTAGGTACATTTATAAGGTATAAGATTATTAATCTCTCTTTCCCTCCTTTACTATATTCTTTTACTATCTCTATTTTAATTAACTAAATTGTTGATTGTTAAAAGTTGCTAGAAGTTTTCTTTTCTCTGGTTTAAAGGGATAATATTAATTTACAACTCTAGTCTCATTAAAACTTAAATTATTAAAAACTGCTCTCTTATTTTGTCAAAATCCCTATTTTAACCCTTACAAAAGCAAATGCAGGGTTATTTAAGGGGGGTGATCAGGATGGGTCTTAAGAAAGAGGTGAGACTTGAGCCAAGCACCGAAGGAAGCCAAAATGAGGTGGGAGGTGGGAAGGAAAGAGGGGGACAGACAGCTTGAGCAAAGATTTGGAGGTTGGAATAGGAATCCACCACAAGAAGACTAGCAAGTGGGCTAGTGTGGCTGGAATGAGATTGACAGAAATGATAAAGGGAAGGCTGCAGCTTCTCAGTCTATTCCATCTCCCTCATCTAGATTCCTCCAGCAGGAGGATTAGTGGGGAAAGGCCCTGAATCCTGGGGACTCTGAAACTGGAGGAGAGATTTCCTGGATTGTCTGCTGGCTTGCCCAGCTACATCTCCAGCCCCAGGCCATTAGCAACATCTTGGTTATTTTCAGGGGAGCTGGATGTCTTCTGAGATATTCCTTTTGCATGCTTCAGAAGACAGAATGGGCAACTTCCCAGCGTCCTTTGGCACAATAATGCCAAGGTGCCCAGTCCCAGTGTTCCAGTAGGTTGCCTCCACAGCACTTGTCCCTCCTTCATCTATTGCCACTCAAGCAAATAAACCCTGGAGCAGTTTGACCTGTTCACAAACTCAAGTCCTGCCCCACCCAGCCTACACCCCAAAGCTCTTGTTTCTTATTATGTTACATCTAGACCTAGAAACCAGATAAATGCAGAGGACTCTTCCTCATCCCACTAACTATCCCTGGCTCAATCCTGCCCCAAGCCCTGCTCATCTCAATATCTCTCCAACTTGATTCCGCTATAGCTCCAGCCTCTCTATTTCCCTGGGTACAATTTTCCTCAACATTTTGATTAGGATATTTGGATCATGTTAACAAACTTATTTCCAATATCTCTTGGTCCCTTTTGGGTATCTATTGCAAGAATTTTCATTTCTTCTTCCTCCTCCTCCTCCTCTTTCTTCTTCTTCTTCTTCTTCTTCTTCTTCTTCTTCTTCTTCTTCTTCTTCTTCTTCTTCTTCTTCTTCTTCTTCTTCTTCTTCTTCTTCTTCTTCTTCTTCTTCTTCTTCTTCTTCTTCTTCTTCTTCTTCTTCTTCTTCTTCTTCTTCTTCTTCTTCTTCTTCTTCTTCTTCTTCTTCTTCTTCTTCTTCTTCTTCTTCTTCTTCTTCTTCTTCTTCTTCTTCTTCTTTTTCTTCTTCTTCTTCTCTTTCTTCTTCTTCTTCTCTTACCTTCCCTCTTAGAACCAATACCTCTTAGGACCTTGATCTCAATGCAGAAGAACAGGAAGGTGGATCACACAGCTAGGATCTATCTGAATCCAGATTTGAATCCAGGACCACCTATTTCTCAATCTAGAACTTTCATTTCTAAACTAGCACAGAACCTATATTTATGAACCTGCAGGCAGGGATTCAAAAGCTTCCTTAGATCAAAGGATCTAAGGTTCAAATCCTGACTCTTTCACTTCTTACTTCTTGGGGGACCTTGGGCAAATCACTCAAGTATCTCACAGCCTCTTAGCCATCTTGATCTCCTGGGCTGGCTCTAGACACAGATCATGCTTCATCTTCATGTTTCCCCTTCCATCTTGCCATCTGCCAGTTTCTAATTGTATGTTCCCCCAACACCCTTTGGCTGCCCAGAAAAAGCTCCATTTCCTGGGCACCTCTCCCCTCAAGATGGTGTGTTATTCCTTATTAGAATATAAGCTCTTTGAGGGCCCAGAGACTGTTTCTTTTTATTACTGTAACCCTGGTTGGGTTCCATTACACTAAGAGGATGACTATAATCCTTCCCTCTCAAGGGGAGAGGGGGCTCCAGGGACTTCTCTCAAGCATTTTGTTCAGATTGAATATATTAATGGGTCTCCCTGTTTTGGCTTCATCTTCATTTGCAAATTTTATTTAGATTTTGAAAGAGGGAAAAAATGACTTCTAGAAGAAGCATAAAGATTGGAGATATTGGAGGCCAAAGGACTCTGGCAAAGCGCAGGAGACATAGGACCCAATGAAGGACTCTCGCCCAGATCAGTTCTGTACACAGCTTCAAGCTGTCAAGTTTTCCTTAGCCTCATTGTCTTGCCATTAAAACAAGCAAACAAACAAGAGGGCAAGTAGTTGGCTCAGTGGACAGAGAGCCAGGCTTGGAGGTGGGAGGTTCTGAGTTCAAATTTGGCCTCAGATATTTTCTATCTGTGACCTTGGAGAAGTTACTTAACCTCCACTGCCAAGTCCTTACCATTCTTCTGGCTTGAGACCAATATTTAATATTAATTCTTTTTTTTAAACACTTACCTTCTGTCTTGGAGTCAATACTGTGTATTGACTCCAAGGCAGAAGAGTGGTAAGGGCTAGGCAATGGGGGTCAAGTGACTTGCCCAGGGTCACACAACTGGGAAGTGGCTGAGGTCAGATTTGAACCTAGGTCCTCCCGTCTCTAGGCCTGACTCTCAACTCATTGAGCCACCCAGCTGCCCCCTTTAATATTAATTCTAAAGCAGAAGGTAAGGGTTTTGAACAAACAAGAAGCAGTTACTTGAAATCCAGGCCTAGAGACTGGAAGTCCTGAGTTAAAATCTGTCCTCATATACTTCCTAGCTGTATGACCCTGGGCAAATCACTTACCCCCTGTAAATCTTGAAATTTCTCAGACTTGTGAATGTTAAAAATTTCCCCATCAGGGAATTTTCAATTGGAACAATTCCCTACTGGGAACATTCCCCATTTTGACTGTGAGAACTTGCCAGGATCAGAAATGGGAGGACCTCTACTCCACCCATACTTAAGACTGCTTTAGGGGAGAAAACTCCTTGCTAAACAATGAAAGTACTTGGACCCATGCTTATGATGAGGCAGGGAGTTCTTTGAGCCCATGCCTGTTTTTAGAATTGATACAATGGGATGCTAGGTACCTATAAAGGTCGGGCAACTTGTAAACTTGCCAGGAGCAAAGAGGTGAAAACTTATTCAGAGGTTTTCTCTTGAGGGGATTAGTCAACTCAGCTGTGTTTTCTCTGGTTCATACTTACTGAGGGGATTAGTCGACCCAGCAGTGTTTTTTCTGATTCAAACTTACTAAAGGGATTAAGTCGACCCAGCAGTGTTTTTAGAATGGGTTGTCCTTTAGAAAATGTCTACAGTGATTGGTAGATGTAAGGACTTAGGGGAGGTGAAATAGGAGAAAACCCCCTATATAAGAAAAAGTAGAATCTCTTGAAGGACAATCCTTTTGGAGAAAGGTCTTATGAGGATCGCTTGGGAAGAATCTCTTGAGAGAGGCTCTGGAGAAGGGAAGCTCTTGGAGGACAGTCTCTAAGGAGGTATCGCTGGAGCTCCTCTGAGGGGACTCTGTCCCTCTGGAGGCTCTGGAGAGAGGACCTTTGGAACAGTCTCTGGCTGGAAGGCTCTCTGGTGAAGTCAGCTGAGATGGAGCTAGCCTGCTGTCACTAGAATCCTTGCTTAGACAGACCTTGTGGTGAGTGATAAAAGATTGACTGACTGATCTCTCTCTCTTAAGATTCAGGTCTAGGCCATGTTGGCTTAAGGCCCTTCATACTTATTTCCTTTTTCTCTCTTTCCTTTAATTACTTATTGTATTATTAATGAAAGTCTCTATAAAACCCAGTTGACTTGGGTATATTCATAATTGGGAATATTTCCCTGGAGACCACCTTATATTTGATTTTAAACAAGACACTATAGTGAAAACATATTTCCTGCGGTCACAATTTACTCACCCACTCTTATATCTATCACAATTTAAGTCTTCCACTATTTTAATCACTACAGTTTAAGACCTCAATCATTTTAACTCTTACAGTTTATGGCATCCACTCTTTTAAATGCCACACCCCGCCCCCGCCCATGGTCTAGCCCTTACAGCTCTTCTGCCTTAGAACCAATATACAGTATTGACTCTAAGACGGAAGTTGAGGGTTTAAAAAACAAACCAAACTCTTGGGCCCAGTGTAAATCAGCAATCTTTATTGGGGAGGCACATATAATAATTTACATTTATATTATAAATTTGTTGTCTCTGTATTTGAAGAAAAAGACAAATAAGGGAAAAGTTGCTTCCAGGTAGTGGAGGTTTGCCTTCCTCCAGTGTCCTCTTCCCTTGAACCCAGGAAAAGTCCCAAAGATTCCATCTCCCCCCATTTGCATTTCTCCATGCCTTCCCCAGTGAGACTAAACTCTTGGTGGAAGCTGCATTGAAGAATTTGCATTGATCTTCTTGTTACTTATGGTCTAAAAGGCGCTCGAGCCCTCGCCCGCTGTGCCCAGAAACCCACACTTAATGTGATTCAGGTGTCCCGGGCCAAACACCAAACTCATTTCTGTTGGCTCTTGTCACCCCTTCTCAGTTGTTGCAGAAACCCCAGCCTTCTCTGGCTTGGAGATGACACAATTCAATTCCATTGACTTCAGCCAGTGTTTATGGAGCTCCTTCTAGGCGTCAGGCTCTCAGGATACATACATGGAGCAGTCCCTCCCCTCCAGGAGCTTATACTGGGCTGGTGGAGACAGCCAGGTCCCAAGAAGCCACTAGAAAAGAGAAGAAAAGGAGGCAGCTGGATGGCTCAGTGGATGGAGAATCAGGCCCAGAGATGGGAGGTTCTGGGTTCAAATCTGACCTCAGACTCTTCTCTGGGCAAGTCACTTGACCCCCATTGCCTAGGCCTTGCCACTCTTCTGCCTTGGAGCCAATACACAGTATCGATTCCTTCTGGGAGCCATCAGGCCACGACACCTTGAAAGAGTCACACATGGTAGCTAAGGAGGCCACAGTGTGGCCCTTGGCAAGATGTGACTGCCCACTCAATCCCCCTTGCATGACCTCTCTCATTAACATCCCTTACCTATGGAATTGACATGATTATTATTCCCCCTAGTCTCAGAAGGAAGAATGCAAGAGCAAAATACCTGTACCCTAATTCCCCAAAATGTCACCAAAAGATCAGACCCTCAAACCCAACCCCAAAAGACTACCATGGGTTAACTTTTACTTAGGTACATAATTCCAAGCAAAACTGCAGCTACGGGCTGAGCCCAGAACTTCCCAACTCACAGAAACTTATTCTTATGAAGCCAGCACACAAATCAATCATAAAGGCCCATACAAAATGTACAGGTACACTAAGCTTCAACATGCCTCAGTGACTCAACTTCACAATCCAGTAACTTGCCAGTGAGAAACTCCCTAGTAAACCCTGAAAAATGATCAGTCTAATATTAAATCTGAATTGTGTTCCCAGTACCCCTCAGCCTCAATGATATGATTGTTGAATTGTCTTTTAAGAATTTCTGATTAATTATTGCTTTTTATTAAAAGTAATAAGTAATTTTCCTTGATTATTTGTAAGCTCCAAACTCCTCACAGGGTAGTGAGAAAGTTAAGCCACCTGTGATGAAATAATTTATCTTGTGCGAAACCCTTATTCTATCAAGAATCAGTAATCATAATACAAGAATATAGAATGTTAATCAAGTGATTTGTTGAAAGTTAATGTATCACTTTTCCAGTTATCTCTAGACATGTGTGTTAGGTAACGTATCTGTGTGCCAAGGAAATGGATATAAAAATAAACATCAAGCCTGGGGATGGCGGAGCAGCTATCAGATGCAAAGCATGCCCATGTCTGTAAAGATACAGTTGTCTTCTGTTTGTTATTTTCTTGACTGATCGTTAGCCACCTGTCAGGAACCCCTTGAGTTATGAGTGAGGCTGGTTCTTGCTGGTGGCAGATTCCAAGATGGAAGGTAAGGGGTTAAAAAAAAAAGAAAGAAAAGAGAAGATAAACTCCAAAGCCAAAGTGGGTGACTCATTGGCCATAGTTGCCTTCCCGTCCCCAGCTCTGAGTACAGTGTCGTGCCATGTATGCAGTAGGTATTCAATAAGTGTTTGTTAGATGGGATGGGAGGGCTGGGCAACCAACAAGAAGGCAGTTTTCTGCCACTCCTTCAAGGTGGAGGGGATTCTCCATGGACAAAGGGCTAGCGGGGATCTATTGATGAGTCCCTCAGCGCAGCCATGATATAATGGACCAATAAGATCAGGGCTCGGGAAGGCCCTTGGGGGCTCCTGGCCCCTTCCCTGCCCCCCACTTGTGGAGCCTTAAACCTCCAGCCTGTGAGGGGCTCCAGCCTCCTCCCTGGACCTGCCCACAGCCCAGCTAATGATTCTCCCAAGAAGTGAGCCCTGTAGGGATGGGAAGCCCAAGAATGAAGTTCTACGGCCTCTAGGAGAAAGAGTTCTAGTAAATCGAAGACTGGAGCAGCTGGCCGCCTGGGGGGGCTCGGACTGGCCTCTCTGAGGCCCTTTGGGGCTCCAGCAATCAATGGTTCCACCCAGCCACCACTCATTCATTGCCATTCAGGGTTTTCCAAGGTGGGGTGGGAGGATTTGTTTCTATCTACTTTAGGGAGCAGCTGGGTGGCTCAGTGGCTTGAGTGCCCAGACAGGAAGTCCTGGGTCTAAATTTGAATCAGACTCTTCCTAGCTGGGTGACTCTGGGCAAGTCACTTCACCCCCATTGCCTAGCCCTTTACTGCTCTTCTGCTTTGACATCCGTACCCAGTGTTGGTTCTAAGCCAGAAGGTGAGGGTTTAAATAAAAATTCAAACAGATTTTACTAGCTGTGTGACCTTGGACAAGTCATTTAGCCCCATTTGCCCAGACCTTACCCTAAGAGGATAAGGATTTCAAAAATAGCTCTCAGCTAGACATACGCTTTAATGACTGAATTTCATCCAGGCTATATTCTTTGTAAGCCAGTTTAAACATGCAATTTCAAGAAGCGATCTGGAGGGATCCCCAGACCTCTGGAGGGGTCCAGGACCCCAAAAATGGCTCCGAATTCCTGTTGCTGATCCTTCCAATTCTCTGAAAATGAGGACCCCCCCTTTCCCCTATGGCTCTGGCTGGAGGTACCTCCAAGAGCAAGCCTGGAGCTGCGTCCCTTCCAGGACCCCACAAGCTCTCCTTCCCGAGGGGCGGCCTTTTCCAGGGATGAGCTTCCTGTGCCATCTCCATGCTGAGAGAAATAATGATGATAGCTAATAGCTAATCAACTCTTACTCTAGGCCAGGCTCTTTACAGCCTCACAACAGCCCCGTGAGGCTGGCACGATCATCACCCCCATTTTACAGGTGAGGAAACTGAGGCAAATAGCGTTTAAGTGACTGGTCCAGGGTAACCCAGCTACCAAGTGTTTGAGGCAGGCTTGGTATTGCTGGGTCCTTGTCTCCAAGCCCTGGTGCTGGGCGGAAGATCCCTTGTCCTAGCCGTGTGACTCATCTGCTGCCTGGGCTCAGGCTTTCTTGTCTGTCCTGGACTCGCCCCATCTCAAACCCAGCAGGGACCCCAGACCCAGCTCCTTCCTTCTCTCAGACTCCCGTTTCTGTCCATGGCTCAGGCGCCCCCTTCTCCCGGCAGCCATACTCAGTCCTGTGCATTCTGCCTCCCCAGCCTCCCCCAGGGAGGTCTTCCTCACCGTTCCCTGGACCACTGCAAGCCCCCAATTGTCCTCCCCTTTCTAATCTCCTCCTCTCTGTGCAGCTTCTGTGCAGCCACCCAAGCCAGCTTTCTGGAGCTTTCTATCACGCCCCCTCCTTCGGGAACATTCTGTGGCTCCCACTGCCTCTGGCCGCCAACGTGGGGCCACCAAAGGTCCCCAGCCTCTGCCCCTGAGCCCATCCAGCCCGCTCCCCCAGGCCAGACTGACCCTCCTCTCTGGGCATCCCTTGGGAGAGCAGCACCCTTGGGGGCCCCCCACTGTCTTGTCCCCAGCCTCTGAAGGGCTCCCTCAGGCTGCCTCCTCCTGGGGCCTCAGCAAGTTCTGGGAGACGAGGCGGCCGGCGGGTGAAGGCAAAGGCAAGGAGGGGCCTGCGAGGGCAGCTTGTGTCCTGGGCACAGCGCCAGGCCCAGCCGCCCTTTGTGTCCTCAGCCTACACGGCTTTGTTTGGGGATTGTTGCTCGGGTCGCCTGGATATTGTCTGGCTCCCTCTGTGCCCTGCTCAGCAGCCAGTGAGTCACCAGAACCTGCATACACAGAAGCCCTGCGGCCCCCCCTCGGGGCCCCCCCTGGTCGGGGAAGGGGGCGCTTTTATCACCCACGACTCGGACTGGAAGAGCCCGAGGTCTCCGGGGCACCAATCTGGGGCTCCGAGGAACCTCAGGGGTCTAACAGAGGAGGAAAGTGAGAGGCTCCCTTGTGGTTCAGCCGTGCAGCAAGGAGGAGCATCCTTGAATGGCCCAGGTTCACATCCTGGCACTGGCACCTCTCCCTGTAGGACCTAGGGCAAGTCCCTGCCCCTCTCTGCCTCAGTTTCCTTGTTTGTAAAATGAGGGAGGCAGACTCGATGCCTCTAGGTCTTGATTCTGCATCGAGGTGGGAGCTATTATTAGGTCCATTATGTAGCTGGGGACTGGAGTCAGGAAGGCCTGGGTTCAAATCCTGCCTCAGATCTCTTCTATTTCTATCCTTCTCTTCTGTCTTAGAATCAATACCATACATTGGTTCCAAGGCAGAAGAGCGGTAAGGGCTAGGCAATTGGTGTTAAGTGACTTGTCCAGGGTCACACAGCTGGGAAGTATCTGTGGCCACATTTGAACCCAGGACCGCCTATCTAGTGTTTTATTTATTGAGCCACCTAGCTGCCCCTCTGCCTCAGACCTTTTGACCTACGAAATATTAAAAGATCTAGAAGAAGCTCCCCCTCCCCCCCTCCCGCTCATGAGGCCAATACTTTGTGAAAGGAGGTGGGAAAGAACCAATGAGAAGACACCCAGAGTGGAGCCATACTGGGGAGATCCCATCTCCCCTAAAGAAGAATCCCCCCACTCCATCTTGGGCTGGAGCTGAGTGAGGAGTCGGGCGTAGGGCTTCCAAGAGTCTAGAGGCATAGTTAGGAGGAACCTCAGTTTGCAGGAGGAGAAACTGAGGCTGAAGAGGGGAAGCGGTGCTGGAAGGGATCTTTAAGTCA
Organism: Monodelphis domestica; assembly: GCF_027887165.1. Lineage (NCBI taxonomy): Eukaryota > Metazoa > Chordata > Mammalia > Didelphimorphia > Didelphidae > Monodelphis > Monodelphis domestica. Next base: position 531,683,317 of record NC_077228.1, on the reverse strand, counting down.
ATTCTGTCCGACTCCTTTCACTCATTTAACAGATGGGGAAACCAAGGTCCAGAGGAGAAAAGTGACTTGTCCAAAGTCACACAAGTAGCAGGTGGCAGAGCCTGGATTCAAACCCAGTTTCTGGGCCTCCAAGTCCAATTAGTCCCTGTTGGCAATCAGGAAAAGAGCCCCAGTGTACCAGAAAAAAGACCAATATCCGTGTGAGAAGGGGGGGTTGTTCCTGAGACTAATCAATAAAACAAGTGTATGGTAAGCCCTGGAAAAGTCCTTTATACTCTCTGAACCTCAGTGACCTCATCTGCAAAATGGGGATAATAAGCAACGCACCTTTTCAGAAGAAACAATGTAGATAGACATAAGGACAGACAAAATGTTAGCCCAAATAATTTTGGTGGGGGAAGGGAGGGCACTCAGAGCTGGAGAGACCAAGAAAGGCTGCCAGGAAGAGGCAGCACTGGAGCTGAGTTTTGTTAGAAGGGAGGGGCACCAAGAGGTGGAGGTGAGAAGCCTGGGAGGAGAGAAGAGGATCACTTGGGCCATGGAGGACCCGAGAAGAGTCCAAGGCATGGGATCAATGGACTTCAAGATGGAAGCAGGCGCTAATCAGTGTTTAACCAACAGCTCTTTACTTGCTGGGGAGAAGCTGTATATTTAATCTGCACTATCAACACTTTCTCCATCATTTCTAAAGTCTAGACAATCAATAAAACAATCAAGCAAGCTCTGATGTACTGGAAGCAAATGCAGGTGGAAGACAAGGGACCGCTGAGGCCATCTAGTATAATTCCCTCATTTTATGATGAAGATGAAGATTTAGATGAAGAAACTGAATCCCAGAGAGAGGATGTGACTTGGACAGGGTCACCCAGCTAGCAAGTGGCAGGGGTGGAAGTGGGGTCAAACCCAGTTCTCTAGCTTTAAATCCAGTTCTGTTTCTAATGCCCCAACAATTTCCCCTTCTGCCAAGGATATGAAGAACTGGACTGAAGGGCAAGGGTTGCCCAGTGGCCATTTTGCTTTCCTTGGCTGTTTCGGCTCCCCTAGAGAAGTAACTACTGCTGACTTAGGCGGCAGCTCCCCCAGCCCCTTTGATAAATTCATTCCTCCATTATTGACGTCTTGCACCATTACAATATGGCGGCAAAGGCCCCAGATTTCTGGAAAGCGAGTTCTCTGGAAAGGACTGGAAAGTCTCTAGGACAAAACCAATTCTGGCCCAAAAGCTTGCTCTAGGGCAGTGAGAACTGTCTGAAATACATCTTGAAGTTGCTTCGCAATCAGCTGGAGGGGGTGATGGAGAAGGGTGGGCAGGGTAGGGGTTCAAATCCTGCCTCTGGTCCTTATCCTGGGAGACCTTGGACAGGCCACCTAATCTTTCACAGAGTTTCCTCCTCTATGAAATGAAGCTAATGATACCTTAGAAGATTCTAGGGAAGCTCAAATAAGATCATGAATGTAAAACATTTTTTCCACACCATATAAATGCTGGAGGTTCTTCTTCCTGTTCTTTTCATTACAGAAGCAAGTCTTTTCCATTGTTCAGTCATGTCCAACTCTTCCTGATCCCATTTGGGGTTTTCTTGCCAGAGATCCTGGAGTGGTTCTCCAGCTCCTATGCCAGATGAGGAAACTGAGGCAAACAGGGTGACGTGACTTGCCTAGGGTGACCCAGCTAGGGTCTGAGTCCAGATTTGTCTTCCAGATTCCATCCCAGAGTGGAAGCACAGGTTCAGCCTAAACCTCCAATCCTGTGCCTGATGAGCAGAACCTGCGAGGTCGCCATTTTCTGCCATGGTTGACCCCACTGGCAATATCGGTGTGAGAGTAGATGCCCAAATGCTGAGACTTTTGTCTTAAATTCAATGTTTAATGTAATTTCCATGAGAGACTCTGTTGGCCATTTTCAGAAGAATTCTTCCTACCAGGCAGCCCCCCTCCCCCCCCCCCCCCCCCCCCGCCGCCAGGCATCCCCAGAGAGCTGCCGGCCCCTTCTCCCCCTCCTCAAGGTTGGGACAAAAAGGATCATGGTGGCTGTGCGCCCCATGGTCCATTCCATTGGTAAAGTTTCTAGGCTCTGAGACATCTACAGTTCAGATGAGGACTTCTGGCAGAGACCTATTGCCATTCCTAATAGCAACGCTGCTGCCCCCCACTGGGGGCTCTGGGGAACTAGACTAGGAGCTTGTCAGTGACCTCTAATGCCAAGGAACTACCAGAGACGCTGCGAATGGGAATCCTGTCCTGCTACTCTTCTCCCCCACTCATAGCTCAGCGATGTCTTAGGGATGTTTTCTCTTTCTCTGCCTCGTCATCAGTGGGATGAAGACTGTCTGCTTCTCTTTGGGAAATATTGCCCAATATCTATCCATCGGGGGCTCGATTTCCCAAAGGATTCATTTAAAGAATTCCTTCTCATTTAACTCATTTCATAATTGCCAACCGGGTGTGGGGGAGAGTTTTAGTTTTAGTTTTCTCAAGTTTATTAGCCAAGAGAATAAGAAAATACCCACCACCCACTCCACTATCCCAAGATCTTAGAATCTTAGACACCAGGGGCACAAATAAATATTTCTGGAGGTGTTCTAGGCTTGAGTTAGAATCCTATTTTGGATACCTGCTAGTTGTGTGACCCTGGGTAAGTCACCTCTCCCAACCTTATTTTCTTCATCTGTAAAGTAGGGTCGATAATAACACCTACAACTGGGGACCGCTGGGTGGCTCAGTGGATTGAGAGCCAGGCTTGGAGATGGGAGGTCCTAGATTCAAATTTGACCTCAGACACTCCCTAGCTGTATGACCTTGGGCAAGTCACTTAACCCCTATTGCCTAGTCCTTACCTCTCTTCTGCCTTGGAACCAATACACAGTATTGATCCCAAGACGGGAAGGGGAGGGTTTAAAAAAACAAACACCTACAACTAATTTGTAGAGTGCTATATACATTAGTTATTATTATCATCAACATCATCATCATATTGGAGGGAAGTGGGGTGAGGGAGGGCTCTAGCCACAGACTCCCAAGAACACAGGACACAGTTATCAGCACCACAGAAGCTGAAAGTCAGATAAGCCCATTGAGGTCATCTAGTCCTATCAGTGTCTGAACATCAGTTCCCATAGCAACAGCCTGAGCCAGTGATCCTTTGCCTAGTGATCCCACTGGCTTCAGCCCAGAATTCTGTCTCCTCCCAAGTCTCTCAGCCTCTTCAATCCTGGTTCTGCCCCCAAAGGCAAAACCAAACAAGACCAATCCGCCTGACCAAGTCAGATGCTTGAGGACAACTATTTTTTTTGACAGCTTAAGGACCTTTTCCCCCCAAGGTCACACAATTCATGTTGTCTCTCTCCCCTTTTCCCTCCCCCGTCCCCAAGATGACAACCAATTGCTCTGGGTTATACATATATTATTACTGAAAACCCATTTCCTTATTATTCATTTCTGCACTAGAAGCATCTTTTCAAACCCAAACCCTAAATCCTGTACCCATATAAACAAGGGATAAATCACATGCTTTCTTCTGCATTTCTACTCCCACAGTTCTTACTCCAGATGTGGAGAGCTTTCTTTCTCTGAAGTCTTGAGGACAACTATAGTATGCCACAAAGTCTTCTTTTTTCCATTTGCTTCCCTGATCCTCCTGTGGCAGGACCTTCAGACCCCTCACTCTCTCTTAGCCTTCTCTTATGTCTCCCTAACCTCCCCCTACCCCATGCTGTAATAGGTTAATGCTGGTTCTAAAATGTGGCATTAAGGACTGGTAATGATACTCCCAATGTGGTGTGACCAGAGCAGAATACACAGGGCTTATCAACACCTTCATTCTAGCTTCTTTCAATGCTGCTTAGCCCATTATTTTTTTTTTTGACTGCTGTGTCATATGGTTGATTCATACTGGGCTTGCAATCTAATATGATCCCCAGACCTTTTTCATATTTATATTAAATTCTTATCTAGCCATTCTTTCTCCATCTGGTAATTTTAAAATTTGAATTTTTGAACCTGTGAAGATGGGATTAACTCTCCCCTGCGCATTTTTAGATTTAATCACCAGAAGTGCATACACTCCACTTACACTTGAGTGGGGGAGGTCTGTGACCCATGTGTGCAATAGTGGGTGATGAATCAGAATCAGCTGACTGTCCCCTATGCAGTCCTAAGCAAAGCTTGAGCTGTAATTGGTACACATAAAATGGAAGGGAGTCATAGGAAGTGAAGAAAAGAAATGGTCTTTAAAAATGCCAAGAACTTCCTGTGAAGAGCTCTTTTCAGTCTTTTGTCTTCAACTTGACTTTGGAGGAGCTCTGACTGAGGATCTCAGACTGCTTCTACTTTCCTTAAAACTACCATGTGGAGTGAGTGAAAAGGCTGACTCCTTTCCTGGATTTTCTGAAGGGATGAGCCTCAGCAGAGGCCTCCCTTCTTGAGAGAGGCTCCCCACATCCCCAGGTCCTTGGCTCAAGGCCAAGGCCTCTCCTGTGTAAAACTTAAAATTTCTCAGACTTATGAATGTTGGAAATTTCCCCATTGGGGAATCTTCTACTTAAAAAAATTCCCTAGCAGATAGTGAGAATTCTACTTAAGTGTGAAAACTCCTTGCCTTGGGAATATCCCTACTCCACCCTACTTAAGACTGCTTTAGGACAGAAAAACTCCTTCAGAACAATGAAAGTACTTTGATCCATGCTTATGGAAGGGACAGGAAGTTCTTTGAGTCATGACTGTTTTAGAATTGATACAATGGGATATTAAGTACCTATAAAGGTGGGGCAACTTGTAAACTACTTAAACCTAAAAGGGTGATAACTTATTCAGAGGTTTTTTCTAATGAAATTTGTCGACACAGCAGCATTTTTTCCTAACTTACAAAAGAGATTAAAACTACTCAGCTGTGAATTCAAAATGGGCGGTCCTTTAGAAACATCTACAGTGATTGGTAGATGTAAGGACTTAGGGGAGGTGACAGAGGAAATTTTGCTCTTAAAAATAAGAGCTTGGATCTCATTCAGGGATCTGGATTTCTGATTCTCATTCTGGAGGATCTCATTCTGAAGGAGAGCTCCTTGAGGAGCTCCTCTGAGGGGCTCTGTCCCTCTGGGGTAGGAGCTCTGGAGGCTCTTGAGAGAGGCCCTTTGAAGCAATCTCTGGCTGGAAGACTCTTTGAGGAAGGACGCTGGCCTGGTGTCACTAGTATCCTTGTTTAGTCAGACCTTGTGGTGAGTGTTAAAAAACTGACTGATTTCTCTTTTAAGACTCAGATCTAGGCCATATCGGCTTGAGATCCTTCATATTTATTCCTTTCTTACTCTCTCTCTCTTTCTTTGATTACTCATTGTGTTGTTAATTAAAATCTCTATAAAACCCAATTGACTTGGGTATTTGAATAATTGTGAATATTTCCCTGGCGACCACCTTATATTTGATTTTAAAACCCAAGACACTGTAGTGAAACATATTTTCTGCAGTCAAATTTACTCACCCTCTCTTATATCTTTCACAATTTATATCTTCCACTATTTTAATCACTACAGTTTAAGACCTCAACCATTTTAAATCTCACACCTGCTAAGGGCTAATTATCCCTGCCTGGTTTTAGCCAGGGTTCAGAGCAAAATACTTAGTGCTTAGACTAGATATCTTGCCCTATCCTCTCCCTGATTTTTCTTACTTTCACTCTTTCTATATTTTATAAATAAATTGTTAAAATAAATCTCTTTGGAATTTGACTTAATTCCTGGTGACCATATTCCTAAATAATCCAATCCAACCTTTTAAAATAACCCCTTACATTTCTACCCATTACAAACCCAAAGTAGAAGTTGACACTATTTTTACTATATTTGATCTTATCTAGCTTGGCTTATTTTGTTCTGTTATTGGAATACAAAGTTTAAAAGCTAGAGGGACTTCTATAGCCATCTAGACCAGTTCATACACAAAGGAAATCTCCATCATAACATTCTTCCAAGACTTGGTCATCTGACCTCTGCTTAAAGATCTCCAAGGAGGGGGGATGCCCCACCTTTCAGGGTAATCTACTCTACACTCCAGTAGTTCTCATTGGCAGGACGTTTTTCCTGACATCAAGCCTATATTGACCTCTTTGCATCTCTACCCATTGCTCTTGGATCCAGTCCCTGGGGCCAAGCAAAGCAAGTCTAATCTCTCCTCCATGTGACAATTCTGCAGATTCTTGAATACAGCTATTGTGTGTCTCCCCACACATACGTTTCTTTTCTCTAGGATCAACATGTCCATGTCCTTCAATGGAGTCTTATATGCCATGAACTCATGACCCCTTGCCATTTTGGCTGCCCTCCTTTGGACTCTCTCCACTTTATCAATGTCCTTCCTAAACTGAGGCACTCAGAACTATGGTCAGAGTACTGTGGGATCCCCTCTTTCTGGACTCTGGGCCCCTTCTAACCATAATGGAGATGGCAGAGCTTTTTTTGGCTTCTGACTTGTCTGGAGTTACAACCTACCAGAGTCCCCAGATCCTCTGCAGAGACATTGCCGCCTGATCACGTCTCCTCTATCTTGTACTTGTGAAGTTGATTTCTTGTATCCATGAGACTTCTTAGTAACTCCATTTGGATTCCATATTTTATTAGATGCAGCCCAAAGCTCTGGCTGGGTTGGTCAAGGTCCTTGAGAGGTCTCTGATCCACTGGTTTAACTCTCTGTCCAAACTTGGTTTCATCTGCAAATGGGATGGACCTGTCTTCTATGTATTTCTTCAGGCCATTGATAAAAATAGTAAATAGCCCAGAGCCAGGGATGGGAGCACTGCACCAGAGACCACTTATACTTTCATGGAGCCTTCAAAACCCCTTTTTAGGATCTGGCTATTGGATAAATCTTGAATCTGTCCTGCTATATTATGACTGATTCCCTTTCTGGCCATCTTCCCTACAGGAGTAGGATAAGAGATTTGATCAAAAACGTTGCTAAGATCTAGCCTAAATCTAGCTTTTCCAAGAAGACTGCTGAAATGTGACCCTGACCCAGCATTCTCCCCCTCTCCGAGTTGTGAATTTTAAAAACTATTCCACCCTAATTAGACCATTCTTTAGAAGATCTGATTTAGCTATTTCCTGATCAATAACAATAGAGATACTTGGAATAACAGAATCAGGTCTTGGAAACTACATTTCTCCTCCCTTCTTAGTTTAACAAGATTAGGAAGGTCTGCATTAAACTCAAGATTTAATTATCTGAGAAAATGGCCTTCAACAGACATGTGCAAAAAAAAAAAAGGACAGACCTCTGGATTGTCCTAAGTCAAGCTTGAGCCACCATTGGCAAATGTGAGATGCAGGAAATGAGATAGAGAACAGCCTCTGGAGTTCTCGTGACTTCCTGTGGGGAGGGCTAGAGTGGAGTTTGATCCTGGAGCTTGAGCTTGGAGGAGCCCCGCAGACAGCTTTCCTTCAGACTGGTCACGTGAGTGATAAGAACTGACCCCTTTCTTTGCCTTGGCTTTCCAAGGCCTTAATGCCTGCTTTGGCTCAGCCTGAGCCAGAGTGGTTCTGAGTTAAACTTCTTTCCTTCTCTCCCTCTTTCCTTCTCTCCCTTTCTCTCTCTCCCTTTAATATTTTCTTCCTCCTGTTGTAATTAAATCACCATAAAAATTTGGCAGCTGACTTGGGTATTTTATTATTTGGGATTTCCCTTGGCAACCATTTAAATTGAGATTTTTTCAACCATAATATTCACCCTTTACACAGTTCAGTAATCCTGCTGAGTAATTCCATTCTGTTTCCCATATTTGTTTACTCCTCTTTTCATGGACTCCAGGTGTAGCAATAACAAATTCTACTCCCTTCTTTGGGCACTGGACCATTACTTGGGGTAGATTGAATCACTTTTGCTTCTAAGTTCCTCATACTTTCCCCACCTCTTTTCTCCAGACCTTCTTTTGAACTGGCAGAGCCAGCTAGGTTTATATTGTTAATTGTATGTTTAAAGTATATATTAGCTATAGTAAAGTGGCCATAGGAAGTTCAGTTGAGTCAACATTCCAATCTTCTTTGAACTGCTAGGAGCTGAGGGGGAAGGCCCAAAAGAATTCTGAGGGCTTGGCTTGCCTAGGGGAGTCATTTTGACTGCACCACATGCTCCCAGTGGCCATCTTAGAGCGGCCATTTTGGAAAAACTGTTTTTTGACTTTTTGAGAATTTTAACAATCTGTTCAGTATATGTATATTGGACATAGTAATAACACTCATACTGTATTTAATTCTTCAGTAATAGTGGATGTAAACATGTCATCAGACATGTTAAGCACAATGTTAATTTTGTTATGGGAATATATAATATACATACCTTATGGTATATTTCTAAGTTTCCCTAACTTTTGTCACCTAGTATTTGAATTGGAATGTATGAAACCCATGATGGATATTAAGAAAATTGATGTAATTGCCTAAGTTCCCCTTACTGTAATCTATGGGATTGTCTTATACGAGTCTTGTGCTTCTGTTTATTTTTGGAAATTGGCTAAAGGTTCTGATTGCTTGGTTTAAAAAGGATTCTGAATTGAAGGCTATGGTAATACATATGAAACATCAACTTGATACAATGGAACAATTTATGAACAACTTAACTATAAACCTGGGGTATGGAAACATTGCCGATAATGATAACAGCAATATTATCAATAATGTTAAAAGACCAAGTGGGTTGGAATAAGAAGAGGCAACTGGAAAAGTGAATTTATGTCCCCTTAGAAACTTGCCAGTGGTAACAAAGAATGAGGTACACAAAATGAGAACTCATTAAAGATTTCCCCAGAGGACCTTGAATCTATTAAAAGGAGAAGCCCAAATTTTAGTGAAGAACCCAATAAAGTTATCAAGGAGATGCAAAGGGCAATTGAACTTTATGACCCAGATTTTAACAATTTTGCTCTCCTAATGAAAGAGGTAATTACTAAGAGAGAGAGAAATAAGTTCATAGAGGAGATGAGCTCAGACCCTCTTTTACAATCATGGCCAGAGAATTTAAAACTAGATACAGCAGATGATGGGGTGTATGAGGTACTTATGCAATACTGGAAGCCATGGGGAGATATACAAAGAGGGCCAATGCTTGGTCCAAGTTTGAGACCATTAAGCAGAAAGTGTCTGAAGCACCTGACGTTTTCCTAGAGAGGATAACCAAGGCAGCTGAAACTCTCCTTGGAATGGATGCACTTGATGAAGGCACCATTGCCCACATCAAGCATACATTTATAAAAAAATGCTGTATCAAGGGTCAGGCAATTCTTTAAGTCTATACCCAGATTGGGAAGAGCTTGTTCTGGAGGAAGTAAGGAGAAAGGCCACATATTTAATTAATGATCCTGAAGAAAAAACTGATGAAAGAGATTCCATTGTAGAAGACTTAAAAAGGAAACTAAGGAAACCTGAATTAAAGGCAAAGGAAAATGAAATTCAAGAAGTAAAGGCAGTAGCTGCTTTGAGATCTGTGCAGCCAAGACAAAATAATAATAACTATAGGCTTAGTGAAAGAAGATTAGGGCCTAGGTGCTGTTTCCTTTGTGACCAGATCAGACACCTGTACAGGGAATGCAGGTTCAGAAACCAAGTCAGAAGGCAGATGAATAGGAATGGTGGTTTTAATAGGCAATACAATAATAATGGGAGTAACAATTATAATAATTATAACAACCAATGGAATAATAATAATAATCAAAACATATATGTAAATCAATGTCAGAATGCCTGCTGCCAGGGCCAACAAAAACCAGATCTAGATACTATGCAATCATGGGTAAATTCTGGAGCTTGACCAAAGTACAGCCAGGTAGTAAAATGTGATCAGAACAAGGGTGCCTGTGCCTTATGAAGGTTTACCCTAGGTTTATATGAAAATGTATCAGGAAATGAGTATGGCATAAATGAAAATGAGTTGAAGATAAATGAAATTGAATGTAATGAAAATAAGGTAGATGGTGATACAAATGAATTAATTGAATCAAAGGAGGATATTATTAATGTAAATAATTGTACAGAGAAAGAACATTGTAATATAAATTTAATAGAAAATCCTAATGAATGTACAATAAGAGAAATTAATGAAGAATATAAACTAAATAATAATAATGAAATTGCAAATGAGAACAATGATACTAAGATGGAGAATTTAAGGACCAATAAGAATAATATAAAATCTGATGATACAAAATCCTGGGAAAGTCATGTAATTCAAGCAGATGTAGGCTTGGATGGACAGGAAATGACTGAGCTTTGTACTGATGTTACTGTGCTTGCACCAGTTCTTGAAACCTTCCAACCTCCAAATAGCACTGAACCCTATGCTTCTGTAACTATAGGGGATCAGATATATGATCTTTCGGTGGATACTGGAGCCAGTAAATCAGTTTTTCAAAGTCTTCCTAAAGATTGTAAAGCTGTTGGTACAATGGAAATGATTGGAGCTACTGGAAAACCAGATCGAGTAGCAAAATTACAACTTAAAATGATAACTTTAAGCCTTTATCTGTGGAACATGCATTTCTTTATATGCCAGAATGTCCAATGAACCTTCTTGGAAGGGATTTATTTTGTAAATTACAGGCAACAATTCAATGTACTGACCACTAGGGATATATCATTACAACTCCCAGAAGAACCTCTGAAAGCTTTTCCATTGCTGTTCTTAGATTCAGTCAGTGCAGAGAATGAGTTGGATTCCATCTATCCTATTCCTGATATAGCGACCCCCATGGGAGTCCTATATTTATCTGTGGGTAATAACCTGAGGTGGAGAGTGGAGGCTAAGGAAATGAGAGAATAATAATGACTCAAAGGCAAAAATAGAAACACATGGGGAGTAATTCAAACTCCGAGGAAATATGAGGAATAAGAGAATAGGTGGGGAGTACCAACTCCTTGATACCCCTATAGACAAGAGAGTCTGAACATTAATAGGAAGCTTTGGGAGCGACAGCATTGCTAGAAAAGGGGGAGTCTCAACTCCTTGGTTCCTCCTATAGGCAATGGAGTCTGAGCATTAGTAGGAGGCACTGGGGGCATCTGCATCACTAGGAAAGAGATACAGTGAAGCAAGAGAGGTAAGAGGAGAGGAGGGTAAGAGTAAAAGTAAAAGAGCTAGTAAGAGAGCTTATAAGAGTGAGCTTCGTGCTAGTTCCCCAGTATTTATTGAGGGTTTTAGGAATGTGGATCAACAAATACGTAACATGACATAGGTTTTAACATTGGTTAAATTGACAATGACAAGATCAAAGAGGTGGAGATTAATCCAACCTGTGCTTTGCAAATGAGTATAGTCCAAGCCAAGGCATGGCTATCAATGCCCTAATTGAACCGTGCTTTGCAAATGAAAGTACTCCAAGTCAAGGGCCCTAATCTAACTGCGCTTTGCCAATGAAAGTACTCCGAGCCCAGGCAGCATGGCCACCAAGGCCAAGCCTATACTAGAGCTTTGGACTGTGCCTTTTCATACAATGAACATCAAGAGGTCTGACTATGTGTCTTGTAATCATACTTCCCAGATGCTAAGATGCTTTGCATGCTACACCTGAGGATATACCAGAAGATTTGTGGTCAAAGTCTTTCACAGATGTAGGTCTATTGAAATCAGCTACTCCAGTAACAGCGAGAACCAAAGAAGGACCAATTCCTTGTGTTCCTCAATACCCTTTGAGTAAAGAAGCTATAGAAGGTATAAGACCTATCATTGAGTCCCTAATTCAACAAGGGATCATAATACCATGCTTCTCAGAATATAATATACCTATACTTCTAATAAAAAGGCCAAAGCTAGATCAAAATGGCAAAATTACCTACAGATTCATCCAAGATCTGAGAACTGTAAATGATCATGTAATAAAAACACATCCTATAGTACCATGCCCAGCTGCTATAATCTCATCCATCCCAAGTCAAGCAAGATATTTTACTGTGGTAGATTTATGTTCAGTATTTTTCTCAATTCCAATTCACCAGGATTCTCAAAAGATCTTTGATTTTACATGGGAGAAAACCAAGTGGATGTGGACTCATCTTCCATAAGGTTTCTGTGATTCCCTGAGTCAGTTCTCACAAATTTTGAACAGAGATCTTAATCAATAATATTCAAGGAGAGTAAAATAGTACATTTTGTTGATGATATCCTCCTAGCATCGCCATCTGCTAAAGTGTGTTTAAAGGATAGCAAGATTCTTTTGATTGAATTATATAAACATGGACATAAAATCTCCAAGACAAAACTTCAGTGGGTATTGTCTCACATTGAATATCTTGGCTTTGTGTTCTCAGAGGGTTCCAGAAGTATCACTCAAAAAGAATAGCTGATATCCAGAAACTGAGTGCACCTAAGACCAAGAAGCAACTCAGAGCTGTTCTTGGAACAACTGGTTTCTGTAGGCAATGGATATCTGGGTATAGTGAAATTACTAAATGTTTAACAGATCTAACCAGGAATACAGAACCAGAACCTCTGAAACTCAAACCTGAACATCTGCAAGCCTTAAGGAAGCGATTTTATCTGCATCAGCTCTTGGAGCCCCAGACTATACAAAACATTTTCAATTATTTGTGAATGAGACCAAAGGAATTGCTTCTGGTGTACTGACAGACTTTAGAATAAAGTTATTGTCCAATTGGATGCTATAGTTGTCAGCTAGATCCAATTGCTGCTGGTACAGTTCCTTGTCTAAGGCGTGTAGCTGCTGTAGCTGTGTTAGTCCAGAAGTTATCAGATTTAGTTTTGGGATGTCCATTGATGGTATTTTGTTCACATCAAATAGAAGCACTAATGAAGAAATTTCATACTCAAGCATATTCTGAACAACGAATATCTAAGCATGAAATTATACTTCTAGGTAGTGAAAACATTGAGTTGAGGAGGTGTAGTGTATTGAATCTAGCTACACTTCTTCCTGATTTGCCAAAGAATGGTGAACCATTACATGAATGTGTAGAAGTAGTAGACCTAGTGGATATGCTGAGGATTTAAAAGACACGCTAATTGAAAATCCAGATTTGGTTTTATTCACAGATGGTTCTTCATATTTGCGTAATGGAATTCAATGTACAGGTGCTACAGTTGCTACAGAATTCGAGACACTGTGGTATGGAGCATTACCTAGTAACCTTAGGGCTCAATGTGCAGAGTTGCTTGCTTTAAAGCAAGTATGTCTTCTGGCTGATGGTAAAAGTGCAAATATTTATACAGACTCTCGTTATGCTTTTTCAGTTTGTCATGCTACAAGAAAGATTTAGAAACAATGAGGTTTTATTACTGCATCGGGAAAACCAATTGTTCGTGCAGAAAGAATAACTGAGTTGTTGGATGCTATCCAGAAGCCTAAAAAGCTAGCAGTAATCCATTGTAGAAGTCATACTAATAGCAGGGATTCAGTTGCATAAAGGAAATTATAGAGCTGATGTAACTGAAAAATTTGCTACCAAGAATACTCCAGTGTATGTCATGAACTTATCAACCATAGAATCTGATGATCTAGAAAAAACTTATGTAGACTCAGAAATACAAAAATGGAAGGAGAAATTTGGAGCAAGAAAAGAACATAGTATATGGTTAGCAGATACTAGAAAGCCACTGTTACCAAAAGACCTGTATACTTATTTGTGTCAAGCCATCCACACAAAAAGTCATTTGGGTACTTAAGTTGTTATTGACACCATAAAGAGACAATGGATAGCACCTGGAATAAGTACTGTAGCAAATAAGATCTGTTGAAGCTGTTCTGTTTGCCAAAAATTTAATCAAGGGACATTCAGACAGAAAGGTTTAGGTGGTAGACCTTTAGCATATTGTCCATTTGAGAGTCTGCAGATTGATTACATCAGCATGATAAAAGCTGGAAGATACAAGTTTTGCTTGGTAATTGTTGACAGATAGTTCAAATGTCCTGAAGCTTTTCCATCAAATACAAATACAGCTAGCTTTGTGGTGAAAGTGTTGATTCAGGAAATTATACCTAGATTTGGAGTATCACTAACCATATACTCTGATAAGGGATTCCATTTCACTCAAGACATCCTGAAAAGAGGCTATGAGAATCTAGAAATAACACCAAAATAGCATGTTCCTTATCACCCATGAAGTTCAGGGCAAGTGGAGAACATAAATAGGGAACTAAAGACTATGGTGGTGAAGATCTATGCTGAAACTCATCTCAAAAGGCCAGAGATTCTTCCCATAGCTTTTTTTTACCTACATACGAGATCAAGAGCAGATTTACATATATCATCCTATGAAATGCTCTTTGGGCATGCTCCACTAGAGGCAAAAACTTGTAAGACAGTCTATACATCTCTCTTAGGAGGAGATTGCCAACTTTCTTCTTACTTAAATACTTTACAATAAAGACTAAAATAATGACATGGCATGGGAGTATTAATTCAAACTGGTCCTTTGGATTATTCTCTGCATAATTATAAACCAGGAGATATGGTATGTGTCAAAAATTTTGCTAAAACATCAGCAACACAAGAAAGTTGGTAGGTCCTTACACTGTTGTGTTAGTTTCTCCATCTTCAGTAAAAGTTTTAGGTAGAGATTCATGGTATCATTGCTCACATATAAAATTAGCACATGGTACAAATAATGAAAATGTACAAATCATCAAAGAAGAAAATGAAGAAGAGCTTGCAGAAAGTTAGAATCATCAGTCAAATTGAGTCTGCAGTCAAAAAGATCAGGAATTAATGGACATTGTTAAAAGACTGAAATTTTATAAATTTAAAGAGAAGGAAAGATATGAAGTTGTGGTATCTTTCCTTCTCTTCTCATCGCCTCTTGCTTGAAGTATTCTTCTTCTACAATTCCATAGTAGTAAATTTATTTGTGTTTCTATGTGAATAAGTGCTATGCTATTTTGTACTATAATGCATTACCCCAAAGTATTAATTCATTAGTCTATTAATCCTGAAATCCTCTTCATTGCAAATTTCCCCAAGTCTTTTAAATTTATAAATTTTCAGCCTTTTAACATAACAGTAACACTGACATTGCACTAGCAAAACAACGTGACAGCAAAAGTAACAACATAACAAATCACAAACACAAAACAGAAACATGGTTACGTTACATTGAATCACTACTTAAATGAGTGAAACAATGTATAGTTGGGGTACTAACGGTGTTATAATTAGCTATAGATAAGCATAGTTAGATACTTGGATTTAGTTTAAATCTAGAAATCTAATTAGACAGAAGAATTTTGAAGATAGGGATTAGGTAGGATTAAGTAAAATAAGATAAGAAAATTAGATACTGACTTGTACTACATCATGCATTACACAACACAAACAACATATGACATCACATATCAAACAAAATGGTAAATAAATATGTAAATATATGTAAATATGATGTATAATAAGAGTGTAAATTAATTGTATTATAGTGCATGTATATATGTAACACACATGTAAATGTGAAGTGTACACACGTATATGTACATATGTATAGCATGCATGTATAGTATGTGTGTACTATATGCATATATGTAAATTATGTACATAGCTCAATTATATCTATTGTTACATGTATTTGCATAAGTGAATTCATGTTCTTTCCCTGCTCCCCCCCCATAGCCAAGGCATGTGTCATTGATCAAGACCTATTTCCCCATTGTTGATATTTTCCCCAGGGTGATCATTTAGAGTCTCCATCCCCAATCATATCCCCATTGAACCATGTGATCAAGCGGTTGTTTTTCTTCTGGGTTTCTGCTCCCACAGTTCTTTCTCTGGATGCGGATAGTGTCCCTTCTCATAAGTTTTAGGTTCCTTTTGGTCATGTCATTTGTGCCCCAAGTGTGTAGCTGTGTATGTTCATGTCTTGAGAGGTTTCACTGTTATGTATTAGATACAAGATCCAAGAAAGCAGCAGAATACTTCTCTAACGTTGATAGATAGCTGTCTCGGTTTCTCTGAGCAGAGAAATCAACTACTGTGACTCCTCTTTGGTTCCTCTGGCCCTTGGTGGATCATCTCTCCCTCGATGACATCTCTGGTCCTCTTATAACATTCATGGGAGGACACGAAGCTTCTTCCTCAGGGGACCAGCTCTACTCTTTAGGAAGAGCCTCTTGAGATATTTTTGGACGTTGACTCTGGCACGCTGCCCACCACCTTCTCTTCTGTCAATGTTTGTGTCCAACTCAAGGATAAAAGTGTTGAGCAACACAGGACCAAGGAGAGCTCCCTGGGCCACTCCACTACAGATCTTCCTCCAATCTGACGTTGGCCTTGGCATTGGGTCAAGGAAGTGTATCCCCTCCCCTCCTGAGGAGCTTTACCTGTCTATCAAACATTCCTGACATGGCAGAGCTGTGCCAGGGTTGTGTCTGTGTACATTCTGTACGTCAATACAAGTCAAGGTTGGGGGCTGCTCTGGGGAGAATCGCAGGAGAATTAAAAGGGAGCACAGAGAAGAGACAGAGCAGGCAGGTGAGGGGGAGTGAGGGAGGGACTGGCAGGCTAGGCAGCGGTGGTCAGGTTACTTATAGGAACATTGTCTACCCTTCCAATAAACTCTACAAATATATATCTGGGTAGAAATATTTGTTTTAATTATTACAGATGGCAACCAGCGTAGGTTTTTTTTTAGAGCCTTAATTTTCTTCTGAGAGAAGTTTTGAGTCTTAGGTAAAGCTTAAGTAAGATAGAAGCTGCTTCAGTTAGCTGGCCTGCCTTGATATGCTTGGCTGAGAGAGGGAACAGGCTGCTGTTTTTCCTGGATCACATCACATTGGATTGGTGGGAAAAGCTCCTCCCTGGTGGCATCCCCACCCCACTCCCCACCGCACTTCATTTTTTTCTTTCAGCTTAAATAGGGGTGAAGGGGGCCTTTTTTGCCCATAGGCAATCGGGTGGGTTTTAGGACCCCAACAGGAACTCCTGCTCTTTTATTTTCCATAGCAGGCAAGGTTCTAGAGTTCCTTCTTTCAGCCTAGTGCAGTGCAGAGCGAGGGGACCCCTTGAAGGGATCCTAGGGGTCCTTCCAGGCTGTGGAGTAGAGTTAGGGGCTCCAAAGGGACCCAGACAGGTCTGACCTCCGACACAAAAGAGCTTCTCCTCTAATGGGGTAACTCTTAAAACTATGAGTAACAGCACATGCAAAATCTTTATCAGATTACTTGTCTTCTCAATGAAGGGGGGAGGAGGAGAATTCAACACTGTCAAAAAGTTTGACTCTTTGTGACCCCATTTGAGGTTTTCTTGGCAAAGATACTGGAGTAATTTTCCATTTCCTTCTTCAGTTCATTTGACAGATGAGGAAACTGAGGTAAATAATGAAAAGCAACTTGCCTAGAGTCACATAGCTAGCAAACATCTCAGGTCAGATTTGAATTTGGGTCTTCCTGACTCCAGGCCCAGTACTCTATTCACGACACTATCTACTACTACTACTTTACCCTAAAAAGTCTACAAGGAGGGGCCAGCTGGGTTGGCCAGTGGATTGAGAGTCAGGCCTGGAGATAGGAAGTCCTGGGTTCAAATCAGATTTAAGACCCTTCCCAGCTGTGTGACCCCAGGCAAATCACTTAACTCCCATTGCCCAGCCCTTACCACTCTTCTGCCTTGGAACTGACAAATGGTAGTGATTCTAAGATGGAAGGTGAGGGTTTTTCTTTTGGTTGTTTTTTTGAAGACTATAAGTAGCAGGCAAAGTGCCCATCTGCCTTGGCAGAGGGAAGTTCTCCATTTGGAAGTTCTCTCTACCACTGAAATCTCAGGTCTGGTCCCTATTAAGACCTGAGCTGTAGTAGCATCGAGCCCCCAATTCCCCACGATCTTGATAAAGAAAGGAAGGAAGATTTGGTCAAATACTCTACTATATCTCAAGCATCTCCTTGATCTCTAAGAAAGAAATGAAGTTAATTTGGCCCAACCTGTTCCCAGTGAAATCAGATTGGCTCTCTGATCACCTTTTCCCATTCTTTAGGTGCTTCTGAACTGTTCAGGGGACCCCATTCATTCCACATTTGCCCACCTAGCACTCTGGGTTGGAGGAAGTGTCAACCCCCTCAGATATGGCCAGGGACAAATTGCCTATTCTATCTATAGGGGAAAGGGGTAGACCAGCAGGTGTTCATTACTCATTGAGGAAATGCTTAGGAATTGTCCCTCATGGCTGCCCACGTAGAGCAAATGCTGAAGTTCTGCTCTTCAGTGACAGAATGATCACCAGGATCTTTCCTCCCAAAGTCCTGTAGACGACTTCTTCCTTGGCTCTTTGCCCACGCTGTTCAAGGACTGCTGTTCTTCTTTAAACATGTGTTGGCAGCAAAGATTCCTATAAAAATAAGTAAGAAATGGTCACATTTCATTTAGGGGGTGGACGGTGGAGCAGGTAGAGCAGCTCTTTCCACTATTGACACAAAGCGGAGCAACCTTTGGTTCCTCACATCAGGAATGTGCCAACCCAGTCTTTGGCAAACCCAAGGCAAGAGCAACCTCTACTCTGGACAATCGTAACACCTGAACTGGAGATCCAGCAGGCCACTGGCCAGAGGATGGCCTGAACCAGTGCGGAGGAGCAGCATACCCTCCTCTTCAGCCCATCTCATTCCCGACATCCCCGACAGTCCAAGATACATTTGTCTGTTGCCAGGTAGTGATATCAGGAAGGTCATTCCCCAAGAAACTCCAGTGGCCTCTTGTCCAGGAAGTCTTCACTGGTTCCTCTAGCTGCTAGTGGCTTCTTTTCAAGGTGAAACCATGCCTTCAGCTCTTCCTTTTCTTTTCTTCTCTTTTAAACCCTTACCTTCTGTCTTAGTATCAATTCCAAGGCAGAAGAACAGTAAAGGTGAGGCAATGGGGGTTAAGTGACTTGCTCAGGGTCACACAGCTAGGAAGTATCTGAGGTTGGGTTTGAATCCATCCAGGTCCTCCTGACTTTGCTATCCATTGGACCAATCCTGGACCCTGAGCCTGGGTCCTCCTGACTCAAAGGCTAAGTCTCTATCCCCTATACACCATCACTTATCCCATAGCAGGCTGCCTGACACATGAATAATTGAATGATTTTTGTTTTACTGGAAAGGTAGAAATTTGGGGAGCAGAGATGCCCAGGATTCCAGGAACAAGAGGCAGAAGGGACCTTTGAGGTTTTCTAGCTTGGCCACCTCATTTTACAGATGAGGAAACTGAGATCTCAAGACCTTTGCTCCAGGTCACCCAGGGAGCTAATGGCAGAACTGGGATTTGTACGCAGCTCCCCCAAATCCAGATTTAGTGCTCAGGCCATTTGGTTAGAACCCGTGACTTTGAGACTACGGCCCAAGTGTTGTCTGAAACGGGCAGTTGTATAACAGTAAAGGCAACCATGGCTGGAAATTCTGGTGAGAGCTAGTCAGTCCCCTTGTATCAGGCACAGCCAGACCCCAGGGCTGCAAGGAGGGGCTCGGTGGTGGGATCTGGGGGAACAAGTCTAGTGCAAAAGTCTGGAGAGACAAACTAGAGTACCCAGACCTCAAGAAGACTTCAGAGTCGGTGCTGGAGAGTCCAGTGGAGCTGTCCACGGGCAGCCAAGAGATTATGCTTT
Source organism: Monodelphis domestica (assembly GCF_027887165.1). Lineage (NCBI taxonomy): Eukaryota > Metazoa > Chordata > Mammalia > Didelphimorphia > Didelphidae > Monodelphis > Monodelphis domestica. Next base: position 531,663,769 of record NC_077228.1, on the reverse strand, counting down.
CTGAACCCAAAGCTAGTCTGAGGGAAGCCAAGAGGCCTCACAAAATATACCTGGAAACCATTGAGGCATGCAGTGATTCCAGAAGGCCTCAGCAGTATGGCTGGGTCTTGACCCCATCTAGCCTCCTCTGATCTCAGCGCCCTGCTTGCTGGAATATATATATATATATATATATATATATATATATATATATATATATATATATTGCCAGCTGGAATCATGAGAGCTTGATGCAAATTGGTCCCCAGAGGCATTCCTGAGGCTCAGTGACTCACAACAGCAATATGGTAATGAGAGAGAATCCTTTATTCAGAAGGAATAAATGAGAGAAAATGGCAGAGGAGTTATACTGCGTATGAGGTAGTGAGGTAGTGCAATGGATAGAGAACTGGAACTGAGTTCAAATCTGATTTTCTAGTCAGGTGACCCTGGGCAAGTCACTTCACCCTGTTTGCCTCAGTTTCCTCATCTGTAAAATGACCTGGAGAAGGAAATGGCAAACCAAGAGTCAGATGTGCCCGAAATGACTGAACAACAATAACATTGTGTATCAGATTGCACCCAGGAAAGGAAGTCCTTGAGCTGAAGGAGGCATGGAATGGAAGACCAGATGAGGATGGTTGCAGGGAGACCCAGAAACAATACTATTAGCCCTTGAATCAGAGGAAGGAAAGGGATGATGAGTTCCAGAAACAGATGAGAAAGCTGGCACCAAGCCACAGTTGAGTAAGGATGAGGCATTTCAGCTATTTGTACTCCAGCTTGAGCCTTCTCAGCGCCCTTAAAGGGGAGGAGAAGCAACAAGGGAAAACCTTGTTCTGCACAGGATTGTGACCAGGAAGGGGGAACTGTTGGTTTCTGTAGGAAAGTGAGAAGGACCTTGGGATGACCCAGTCATGCTGTCTTCTACTTCTCGATAAACAAGATAACCCTTCTGTTCATTGAATTTTATTTTCTCAATTAAAATAATTTTCCACAATTGTCTTTGGTCATTTTGCAATGTGGGTTCTTTCCCTCCCTCCCTCTGCCTCTAGGTGGTAAAGAGTCTGAGATAGTTAGATCAGTGCTTTCTGCAATATCTCTTCCCATATTCCCCAAGTGGTGACTGAAGACACATATCACATACACAATAAAAAGCCCCTGAAGGATGATGTGCTTCGATTTGCCTCAGATGCCACCAGTTCCTTCTTTGGCTGTGGATAGTGATTTTTTGTCATGAGTCCCTTGGAAGTATAATCCTTCCTTTCTTCCTCCCTCTCTCTGTCTCTGTCTCTCCCTTTCCCTCTCTCTCTCTCTCTCTCCTTTCTCTCTGTCTCTCCCTCTCCCTCCCTCTCTCTCTCTGTCTCTGTTTCTCCCTTTCCCTCTCTCTTTCTCCTTCTCCCTCCTCTCTCTCTCTTTCCCCTCATCAGTACTGGGTAATTCACCCACCACCAAGGAAGTCCACAAACAATGTAATCAAGCAAGGAGAAAGCTGTTTATTGCGGAACTGATACGCACGCATCAGTGGGAACCTCTACCATCAGAGTTCCAAGTTGCTTCTGACAGGCTGGGCTTTTTATACTTTTCTGTAGGCACCTTATCTACTACATACTATCCTTGGAATTTTGCCTGCATGTATGGCTCTTATCTGCTTCCTACTATTCTTGGAACTTTGACAATTCTATATTGTTGGGGTCTTCCTGGCCTGTTGTTTGACATATTTATTGAGGTCTTCCTGGCCTTTATCTGGTACCTACTGCGGCTGGAGGTTTGGCTTTTTTATGGTTCTGACAAGTTTCTCAAGGCTGACCAGCTCGTTAGGCCTTCCTGCTGGGGTTTGGCATATTTACGGTTCTGACAGGTCAGCTTGTTAGGCCTTCCTGTTTTCTCAAGGTTGGCCATTTTTCGGCCTCCCTCAGTTCCAAGGCAGAGGAGTGATAAGGGTTAGGCAATGGGGGATAAGTGACTTGTCCAGGGTCACATAGGTAGGAAGTGTCTGAAGTCTAATTTGAACCCAGGACCTCCTGTCTCTAGGCCTGGCTCTTAAACCACTGAACCATCCAGCTGCGCCTAAAATAATCCTTTCTTAAAGAAGATGATTGGAAATTGGAGAATGGATTTCTGTACTATAGAAGAGATTGGATGGAGACTGGAACAGCTGATTTCTTTTTATAACTGGAAACTATCACAAACTTTATTTTTATTTGGATTTTTAATTTTAATAATTTTAATTTTTTGAATTTAATTTTTATTTATTTTAAATTAATTAATTTTATTTTAATAAGTTTTAATAATACTATTATATATATAATAAGTTTCCACATAAGTGTTCCATATGATCCATATTGTCTCCCTCCCTTTTTCCCTCCCCTCCTCCCGGGGCTGACAAGCAATTCAAACTGGGTTATACGGGTATCACCACTGGAACAGCTGACTTCTGAGGTCCCGTCTAAGGCTACAATTTGATGATTTGATTCTGTGCATGGACACCCTTGGGGAGATCCCCATTAACTTGGATTAGCTCTGGAGAGGGGACGAGGTATCAGCCCTTAAGAACATAGAGGAAATTAAAGGAGCTTTTGAGGCAGTAAGTAGGAAAGCCCGGGGCTCCGAACCTTTGAGCAAGGCCAGGATCCTTCCGGAAGTCTGGCCAAGCCTACAGACCCTTTTCCGGGAATCACGGTATCTTTTTTTTTTTCAATCAAAGAATATTTATTTATTTATTTTTTACTTTTTAAACATTATTTTATTTGGTTATTTACAAACATTATTCATTGGAAACAATGATCATTATCTTTTCCTCCCCCCCACACAATTCCACTGGGTATCACATGTGTTCTTGGTTCGAACCCATTTCCATGTTGTTGGTGTTTGCACTAGGATGTTCATTTAGAGTCTCTCCTCAGTCATTTCCCCTCAGCCCCTGTAGTCAAGCAGTTGCTTTTCATCGGTGTTTTTACTCCCACAGTTTGTCCTCTGCTTGTGGATAGTGTTTTTTAGATCCCTGCAGATTGTTCGGGGACATTGCATTGTCCCTAGTGGAGAAGTCCATCACCTTTGATTGTACCACAGTGTATCAGTCTCTGTGTACAATGTTCTCCTGGTTCTGCTCCTCTCGCTCTGCATCACTTCCTGGAGGTTGTTCCAGTTCACATGGAATCCCTCCAGTTTCCTTTCAGCACAATAGTATTCCATCACCAACATATACCACAATTTGTTCAGCCATTCCCCAATGGAAGGGCAGCCCCTCGTTTTCCAATTTTTGGCCACCACAAAGAGCGCAGCTATGAGTATTCTTGTACAAGTCTTTTTCCTTATTATCTCTTTGGGGTACAAGCCCAGCAGTGCTATGGCTGGATCAAAGGGCAGACAGTCTTTTAGCGCCCTTTCGGCATAGTTCCAAATTGCCCTCCAGAATGGTTGGATCAATTCACAACTCCACCAGCAATGAATTAATGTCCCTACTTTGCCACATCACTCCAGCATTCATTACTTTGCATAGCTGTCATGTTAGCCAATCTGCTAGGTGTGAAGTGATACCTCAGAGTTGTTTTGATTTGCATCTCTCTGATTATAAGAGATGTAGAACACTTTTTCATGTACTTATTAATGTTAGATTGAGTTAGATCAGCCGGAAGTGGTCTAGCCCCGGGGGAGTGGCTAATGCCAAGATGGAGAGAAAGGACCGGGAATGCCTGTCTATGGGAGACTAGTTTAGTTGAAGAAAGAATAAATTAGGGAGAGGAAGGTGAGATCAGATGGGGGGGGGGGGGGGAACTCTGACTCTGAGCTGGGAAGTCTGTATTTTGTCAGCCAAATGAAGGGTCTTCCCGAGGAAGGCAGGATGTGTCCCCTCCGCCCCGCCATCTTTTCACCGGGTCATGGGAACCAGAAGCCCAGCGCTGATGGTTAATCTTTTCAATTCCCAGAGCTCTCCCTCCCTCCTACCTGGGGTAAATTTGATTTTGAAAATAAGCAAATCAATCCCATCATTCCAATCGGAAAGACCATGCCAATCTATTCCTCTGGGGCTCCATTCAATTTTCCAAGTCTGCCAGGACTGGAAGTGAGAAGATCCATGTTCAAATTCAGCCTCTGACACTTGCTAGCTGTGTGACCCTGGACAAGTCACTTCCCCTCAGGCTCAGTTTCCTCACCCATTGAAAAAGAAGCTTCCTGAGGCGTAGATCCTGCATTTGCTTTTGCTTTTGCATTTGTGTACAAAGCCTGGACTAGAGTAAGAGCTTAATAAACGCTTTTCATTCCTTCCTCCACTCAGAGCTGGGCTTTCCGAAGGTTTGGGTGGCTGGTGGCCAGCGATTGGGACTCGTGGTGTGATTTCTTTGGGACTGAGAACTCCCGCCAGAGGCTACTCCCTCCACGCTTGCAGGCTAGCACTTTCTCTGCAAGCTAGAGTTAGGGGGCTGTCCAGAGTCCTGTTTCCCCCCCTTCCCCCCCTCCCCCGTGGCCACACTGCCTACAGCGGCCCTAGAGAGAAGAAAGACTCCACCCACCCCCCACCTCCTAGGGCGGACGAGGAGCCCGAAAGGCCACATTTCTTGGGGTTTGAAGTCCTCAGTCTCGGGGCCAATGGCCGCTCGGCCCTTGGCTACATTCCTCGAAGTCTCGCTCCCTCCCGCTCGATAGGAGCCCGAAGGGCAGCCGCGCTCTGAACTTGGCAGTGCCAGCGGAGTCCTCGGGAGACAGCTGGGGCAGGCGGAGGGGATGGAGGCTCCGGGGCTCCCACCAGAGAGCCGCCTCTAAGCGGGGGGACCCAAAGGGGTCCTCAGCCCAGGGGCGGGCCAGGAAAATCAGCCTGGCGCAAAGCCTGGAGGCAAAGGGCCAGCGCGTGACCTCTGGTAAACTCCGGCGGGGCAAACCCGGATGGACTTTAGTCACTCGTTAACCAAAAGCTCCCTCGGGCCCTGGAGGGAGCCTTTGTAGCCAGGGACAATGGAGGCGAAGGGACACTGGGCTGTTGACTTTGAATCTATTTAAATTTTTCCACGGCTTCTAGTTTAAAAACAGCCCCTGGAATACCGGGTTCCAGTAAAAGGCATTTTCATCCGCCGCTGCATACTCCCAGATGTCTCTCAATCTCACTGGCTTTCGCGGAGTTCTTCCGCCATCTTCTCCTAGATTTAGAGCTGGAAGGGACTCGAGAGATGGCTCAATGACCAACCCCCTCATTTGACAGATGAGGAAACTGAGGCCCCTGGGGGGAAGTGACTTGTTCAAGGTCACACCAATAGCAGACCTCTTTTCCCGACTCTATGAGTGTGACTTGCCTGGAGTCACTTAACTGTCAAGGATCTGAAGCAGGACTCAAACCCAGGCCTTCTTGATGCTGCCTGGGCAGCACTGTATCCCTTCCCTCTTAGGGAAGATTTGTGGCAAACTTTAGAGAAATCGTGGTACAGTGGCTAGAATCACAGCCTCAGAGACCAAATCTCACTTCAGATATTTACCAGCTATGTGACTTCAGGCATGTCAATTAACTTTTTGAGCCTCAGTTTCCTTTTCTGCAAAATGGAAATAACATCTCATGAGATTGTGTGTAAAGTTCTTTACAAACCTTAAAGCTTTACACAAATGGGAATAATCGGAGGACCAACTTTGAACCTCTGCTCTGCTAGTAACTCCCTAGGAAGCAGCAGAAAGAACATGGACCATCTCTGACACTCCTTGTCTGCATGGCTCTGAGTAAGACTCTTCATGGCTCCATGCCTCAGTTTCCCTCATCTGTAAAAGGAAGGGGCTGGACTAGAGTTGTCTCTCAAGTCCCTCCCTGTTCTAATCACCACTAGTCTGTTTGCTGCTTGGCCCTAGGACTGTGCACGCCTGTCCATGGCTCACATTTCATTTTGGCTGGACTAAGATGCTGCTGGCACCTGGTCTTTGGGGCTGATAGAAAGGTGCTCCTGGGCATAAAGAGGGCAGGAGGTTAGATTTAGAGGCAACCAGCACTGGTGCCATGAAAGAGAGGGGGAAGACCTTAACTGTGCAGCCACAGGAGAGAGGTTTCTAATACCATCTCCTTCTTCTTGCAGGCACTGAAGCACTTTGAGAAAGATTGGGGAAAGCGTAATAAGGAACTTGGGGACAACCAGGTGCCCAGGGGATACAGCAAAGGAAGACATTCTCCTGAGATCAAATCTAGCCTCAGACACTTACTAGCTGAATGACCCTGGGTAAGTAACTTTACCCTGTTTGCCTCAGTTTCCTCATCTGTCAAAGGAACTGGAGAAGGAAATGGCCAACCCCTCCAGTGTCTTCGCCAAGAAAATCCCAAATGAGGCCATGATGAATCAGATGCATGACTGAAATGACTGGACAATAACGAACAAAATTGCCTTCTGGGCAAACTTTGCATAATTCTGTTGGGCAGTGCATGCCATCTTAGAACCTGTGAAATGACTGAACTCCCCCCCCCCCCCAAACAGCCAACACATCAAGCATGTGGGACAGGATGGATACTATTCTTTTTTTTAAAACCCTCACCTTCCATCTTTAAGTCAATCCTGTGTATTGGCTCCAAGGCAGAAGAGTGGTAAGGGCTAGGCAATGGGGGGTTAAGGTGACTTGGCCAGGAAGATACAGCTAGGAAGTGTCTCAGGCCACATTTGAACCTAGGACCTCCCATCTCTAGGCCTGGCTCTCAATTCACTGAGCCACCTAGAGGCCCCCTTAATAACTGTTTATTGATTGATAAATAAGCTCAGATGTCTCTTTCTCCTTCACCTCATATATCCAATCAGTTGCCAAATCTTGTCATTTCTACCTCACAGCTAAGCTCTTCTCTCCATTCACTGGCCTTGTCCCTGGTTCAGGCCCTCATCACCTCATTGGTGAGGCTCAAAGACGTTGCCCTGGATGGCCTGGTGATCTGTGGTGATGAGGGACTGGGTGCCCAGAGAGGCATGAATGAATGATCATTAGGCTGATCTTCCTTATGGTAAACTGGAACTCGCCTCCCGTCCCTTTCACCCCCCCTTCTTTCCTCATTCATTCCTTCAACAAGTATTTATTGAATAATTATGCGGGTTGAGCCCTGTGCTCTAGGCTGGACTCCCAGCCAGGCTCTCTAGCCCACTCCTCTGAGCTCCAGCCACCTACAGGGAGACTCCTCCTAAAGCCAGTCCTGGCAGCCATGTCCATAAACTCAGGGCTTCCTTTACCTCTACCCTCCTCTGCCTCTGTCCTAGGCAAGCACTCCTGGCACCTGCTAATTCCATTTCTACTGCTTCCACACCAGCCCCTCCTCTCTTTCCTTTGCTACCACCCAGATCCCTCCAACTGCCCAGGCTCCTGGCAAGAGCCTGTTCCCAGGTCTTCCTGGTTCCCTTCTTCCAGCCCATCCTGGGCACCATGGCCAGAATCTTCTTGGGCCTAAATTAGATCCTGACACTCATCTGCTCCAAACTCCTTAGGGGCTCCCTAGGGCCTTCTAAGTAATCCCCGGGCAATTTTGTTGGACAGACAGACGCCTCCATCAGAGTTTGATAGAAGAGAGGAAACCAGGCATCCTCTGCTGTGCCCCCAGATCTGAGGAGAGCACATCTCAGAGGCAGGATTCCGAGGCTCTGAAGTCTCCAGGAGAATCTGGGAAGCATGGGCAGCACTCAGGAACGATATTCCAGAGAAAGGAAGAATCAGAGTGAGGCAGGTAGCTAGGAAGTACAGTAGATAGAGTGCTAGCCCTGAAGCCAGAAAACCTGTTTAAATCCTGTTTCAGATGTGTATCAGTTGGGTGACCCTGGGGGGGGGGTGTCATTATCTGCCTCAGTTTCCTAAAATGTAAAATGGGGTAACTATAGCTCCTTTCTACATCCCAAGACTATTGTGAGGATCAAATGAGATAATATTTATAAAGTGTTTTGCACATAGCAGGAACTTAATAAATGTTGTTTTCTTCCTATGGTGAGGAAAGGGGGAGTTATCTAAGGAGAGTCATGTGCATGCACTGGGATCTCACTGGCCAACAGATATTTTAATTTATAATAAATAAATAAATACTAAAATATTAAATATTAAAATATTTATAAAAAATGTAAAAAAACAAAGACTGGAGTGGGTTCGAATTCCAGCTACTCCCTGACTGTGTAACTCAGGGTAAATCACTTATATGCCTCAGTTTCCTCAACTGTAAAATAAGGGACTTAGATCATGTGACTATTCAAAATTCCAAGAGATTTGCTTCTAGATAAGGAAATCAATTTATTGATTGGGTTAGCAATAATCGATAAATCAATCGATCAATGATCTCTCTGTGACAAGGAAATCACTTTAAAAGACTGATATATATTAATTTAAGGTCGCCAAGGAATTCAGCTATGTAATTCCTAAATGAAAACTCAAGTCAGCCGTCAACCTTTTATGGAGTTTTAATTACAAACAGGAGGTAGAATTGAGGTTTACATCTCTCAGTGACTGAAGACCAATGCCATGTGGATCATTAAATCCAATTTTGGAAGCTCATTATTTCACCCTCCCCTTGTCAACCCAAACCATCTCTAATTGGTGAATAGCTGAGGAGGTGATCCATCGTTTTCTCAGTCTCTCCCCAGATCCCTGGCTGGCTGGTAGACAATCACCTGCCTGGAGTCTGCTTCAGATCACTTCTTATCTATTGATGGGTGACATTCTCCATTTGCCCCAGTGGAGATTGGAAGGCAACCAGCCTAGGCTAGTTTTTATTTAGCTGGCAAAACAGAGCTCCTAATCTCGCTTTTCTATCTCCCTACAATGGAAAACATTCTAGGGTGGAGCATGCCTTGAGTTTCCTAGGAACAAAGGAATGACAGAGGTCCAAGGGAAAATCTGAGCCTCAGTTCAAATCCCAGAAATAGAAATAATTCAATATTAGAAATAAATCCTCTTACTTCTAAGGTCCCTTACAGTTCTGAAATCGCTGCTCTTGTTCTTTTTGACCCCAGAGGATAGAGTAGGAGTTGTTTTATGAATTTTAAGGTTAAGTGACAAACCCAGGATCACACAGCTAATAAGTATCTGAGGTCAGATTTGAACTCAGGGAGAGAAGTCTTCCTGTTTTCAAGCCTGGCACTCTATCCACTGCACTACCCAGTGGCCCCCTTGGTGAGAGTTTCAAAGATGTAAATTGAGACCAAATAAGAAAACACTTCCTAAAAACTATCCCAAAGGGGGACAGGGCTTCAGGCAGAAGCTATGAGATCACTTGTTGGAGTTGTCATAGAAAGAACTGGCTAGATAGCTCAGTAGTTAGAAAGATAGGCCTAGAAATGGGAAGTCCTGGGTTCAAATTTGATCTCAGACACTTCCTAGCTGTGTGACCCTGGGCAAGTCTCTTAACCCCTGTTGCCTAGTCCTTCCTTACCACTCTTCTGCCTTAGAACCAATACACAGTATTGATTCTAAGATGGAAGGTGAGGGTTTAAAAAAAAGGGTCTCTCATTAATGCATTGCTGGTGGAGTTGTGAATTGATCTAACCATTCTGGAAGGCAATTTGGAACTATGCCCAAAGTGCGATAAAAGACTGTCTGCCCTTTGATACAGCCATAGCACTGCTGGGTTTGTACCCCAAAGGGATAATAAGGAAAAAGACTTGTACAAGGATATTCATAGCTGTGCTCTTTGTGGTGGCAAAAAAATTGGAAACTGAGGGCATGTCCATCAATTGGGGAATGGCTGAACAAATTGTGGCTTATGTTGGTGATGGAATACTATTGTGCTCAAAGGACTAATAAAGTGGAGGAATTCCATGGAGACTGGAACGACCTCCAGGAAGTGATGCAGAGTGAGAGGAGCAGAACCAGGAAAACATTGTACACAGAGACTGATACACTGTGGCACGATCAAATGTAATGGACTTCTCTACCAGCAACAATGCAATGACCCAGGACAATTCTGAGGGACTTATGAGAAAGATGCTCTCCACATCCAGAGAAAGAACTGTGAGAGTGGAAACATAGAAGAAAAACAACTGCTTGATCACATGGTTTGATGGGGGATATGATTGGGGCTGTAGATTCTAGTCTAAATGATCACTCTATTGCAAATATCAATAATATGAAATAGGTTCTGATCAAGGAGACATGTAATGCCCAGTGGGAAGGGTGGGGGAAGGGACGGAGGGATAGAATATGATTCTTGTAACCAAGGAATAATGTTCTAAATTGATTAAATGAAATTTAAAAAATAAAATACTCAGCCCTAGGGGGGGAAAGGGTCCCTATTTAGGTAGATGGAGGTTCTTGAAGGACCCCTCTAACTCCTGGAAGTCTATTTCTCAGCATCTTGCACTGTTTCCCTAGTCTAGGGGATCCCCCAGAAATTTGGGGATGTGACTCCTTGCATTTTGCCCCCGCAGTGGTGGAGAGTGTGGCGTTTCTGAGCTAGTGCCATCTAACTGTTAAGACCTATCCCAGAATATTTGCCGCTAAACAGACATGAGCAGTGGGGATCTTGGGAAAACATGAGAGGGGGGGCTTCTGGGACAGAGCAGTTCCCCTGGTCCCCCACCTCACTCCTGACTGTGCTGAAGAAGTCAAGCACTTGAAATGGGATTTAGGGATGTGGAATGGGGAGCCAGGGAGTGAGATGGTGCTATATCAGCTGAGGGAACATGAGGCTCTGCGTTGGTGATCTCTGCCATTTACTAGCTGCCCCTGAACAGGGGAGGGGTGGGAAGGACTGGCCATCTTCCCAAACCTCCCTCGAGCCATCTCCCAGGGAACATCCCCCAGCTTGAGGAGGAGGAGGAAGGAGGCAAGGAGCCAGCTTGATTGCTGTGAGCAATATCTACTCTGCTTTCCTGGGTTAGTCATGAAGTCAACAGGCAGAGTCCTCTTTCCTTAAGGAAACCTCCCTTCCTCCCTCCCTCCCTCCACCAAGTCAGGAAGCAGCCTTAGAGTACTTCCAGGTCCTCAACATGGATTCTCTCCACATCCACTATCAGGACCAACCCTGAAGTGGTCCAGAACCCCAGAACCTGAGAGTTAGAAAGAACCTCTTGGGCCATCTTATCCACCTCAAGCCAGGAAGGAGTCCTCTGCATAGCATGCCTGAGAAATACTCTTCCAACCTCTATATGGAGGCCCCTACGAAGGGGGAAGCCACCAGCCTCCCCTGGAGCCCATCCCACTCTGGGACAGCTCCCATTGCGAGGAAGGTTCTCCTGAAATCAAACCTCCATGTGCTTCTTAGCTGACTCTGCCCATCACTTGTTCTGATCTGTTGGGCCAAGAGAGCAAGTCTCATCTCTCTTCTGCATGATGGCCATTCATAGACTAGGACCCAGCCATGTGGCCCCTGAGCCTTCCCTTTTCCAGGATAGCCATCTCCAACTCGTTCAACAAATCCTCATTATGGTCCGAACTCAAAGCCTTCATCATCCTTACCCTGCTCTAGACACTCTTAAACTATGGTATCTAGAGCAGTTGGGGGCTAACCAGGACAGAATATAGAAATACAATCCCTTAGAGGCATTTAGGTCACTGGGTCTGAAAAGTCAGAAAAGATCTGAGTTCAAATCCTGCTTTAGATACCTAATACCTAGGGCAAATCATTCAAATGCTGTCTGCCTTAGTTTCCTAGACTGTGGTGCCTTGCAGGGTTGTTGTGAGAAACAATAGTATTAGGAAAGTGCTTAGCACATAATAGGGGCTTAATAAATGCTTATTTCCTCCATCCTGGAAGCTTTGGAGCTTAGTGCTCACCTTTTGGGCTGCCTCATCCCCCCTGCTGACTCATATTTATTTAGTCTTTTTTAAAATTTGTAGCTCTTTTTCAGAAAACAAACAAACAATAACAACAACAAAACCTAAGGGTCCAACCCTGCTCCCTCCCCCATCCTGGATTTGGGAAGTTGATTTTTTGAATCCAGATGTAAAACTTTACATTTGCATCCAATCAAGAACAAACCCCCTCCCAGTTTCCTAAAGATGAATGCCACTCACACTGGGTGTGAGTTTTTTCAAAGGAGGGAAGGGGCCAAGTAGGAAAGACCAACTCATGTTTTCCAAGGAAATCTAATCTCTCTCCATTGTCTCCGCAACTGCTCCCTCAAGATCTGAACTACTCCCATCAAACCATCTAAAGTGACAGGAGAAGTAGGAGCTGACTCCATGGCATAATAATAATATTGATGATGATGATGATGATAATAGATGGCATTTCTGTAGTGCTTTAAGATTTGCAAAGCCCTTTACAAATATCATCTCATTTTATTCTCAAAAACCCCTGGAAAGCAGGTACTATTATTATTCCCATTTTACCAATAAGAAATCTGAGGCAGACAGAGGTTGAGGGAGGCCTGAGCAGGAAACGGCCTGGCCTTGGAAGTTCAGAACCACAAATATGCCAAGATCCCAGCTGCAGTGGGTACCAGATAAGAACTTAGAGGCCAAGAAGACCCCAGTAACATAAAAATGTCAAGGTTCCAAGAATAGTATGTAACAGACAAGGGCTGAGGGGAGCCATACATGCCGGCAACGTTCCAACAATGGTATGTAACAGATAAAGGACTGGAACGGGGGGGCCATACATGCTGGAGGGTATTTAAGGCCCAGCCTTCAGGAGGGAACTCGGAACTCTCTTGGCTGAGTTTCCACTGGTGCGCGCCAGTACAATAAACGACCCTCTTGCTTGATTGCATTGTCTACTGGTCTTCCTTGGTGGTGGGCGAAAACCTGGACCCTAAAAAGGTTAAGTGACTAGACCAGGGTCACACATAGGTTGAATATGAATTTGGTTCATTCTGATGCAAGGTATAGCATTCTAATTACCATATCACCTAGCTGCTTCCAGTTAATGTGCCAGCAGGAACACCATATTAACTATGACAGCCAAGCTTTTGCTGCTGGGAACCTCAGCACAAGATAGTGGGGTGACCCCAGTTGGTACATTTAGGCTGAATCTGGAATATAGTTTCATTAATGATCAGTTCTACCTCTTCTAGTTCATACCATGTCCAGTCTGTAAAAATTAAATTAGTTTCTCTACTAAAAGTATTATATTTTAGAGGTTTATTAAGGATTATTAGAAATCAAGGATAAAGAAAATACAGAATAAGAAAAGCCTAGAGCTGGTAAGCCCATTCAATTTCACTTACTACATCATGAGTGTGCTTAGAAGCAGAAGCCAAGAGACCAAGTAGGTGGCACAGTTAGTTTAAATACCCATTTTGTTCTCCGCCCAGGTGGGTATCTTAGATTGAGATTATAGGGCATTCTGGGAAGTCCCAAGGACTTCTGGGGATTGAAATCTGGGCTTCAAATCTCCATTTTTACAAGTCTTTGAAGAAACAGAAGCACATGGCCCAACACCCATCCAGAAACTTGGAGATAGACTCACCAACACACAAAAAAGACAAGAATGTGGACAGGACTCAAGAGCTCTGATCCCCATTGCCCTGGTAGTGCCCTTAGCGTTGTTCAGTGGTGTCTTTGTGATCCCAGGAAGCACAGGTCCTTCTATCCACCTATCTGGCAGAATCTGTCCATGTTCATTGCTTCCATGACTCTCTCTATCTATCCATCTCCATCTCTGCCTCCTTCTCATTTTACCTTCAATCTTTCCCAACACCAGTCTTTGCCAGTGAGTCCTGTCTTCTCATTATGTGGCCAAAGTATTTAAGCTTCAGCTTCAGAATTCAGCCTTCCAGTGAATTATCTGAATTCATTTCTTCAAATACTCACTGATTTGATCTTGCTGCCCAAAGGATTCTCCAGAGTTTTCTCCAGCATCACTATTTGAAAGCATCGATTCTGTGGCTTTCAGCTTTTTTCATAGATCATCTTTCACAGCCGTATGTGGCTACCAGAAAAACATTAAATTGACTCTATGGATGTTTGTGAGCAGGATGCTGTCCCTGCTTTTTAGTCTACTGTCCAGATTTGCCATAGCTTTCCTTCCAAAGAACATCTTTTAATTTCATGGAGGAGGTCACTGCCTACAATGATCTTTAAGTCCAAGAATGTGACATCTGTCAATCCAGTGACATTTCTTTTCCCTCTAATTGCCAGGAAGTGAAACGACCTGATGCCAACTTCTTAGTTGTTGGTTTTTTTGTTTTGTTTTGAATGTTAAGCTTCAAGCCAACTTTTACTCTCGCCCCTTTCACTCGCATCTTAATTCTTCACTTTCAGCCCTCAGACTATTGCTGTCTGTATATTTGAGATTGCTGATATTTCTCCCAGCAACCTTAATTCTAGCTTTTGACTCATCCAGCCTATCAGGACACGTAATATACTCTGCATAGAAATTAAATAAATAAGATGATAATATACAGCCGTGTCATACTCCTTTTCCAATCTTAAACCAGTTGCCTGTTCAATTTTTTAGTCCTAACTATTGCTTCTTGGCTTGTATCCAGGTTCCTCAGGAGAGAAGTAAGATGATCCTGCACTTCCATTTATTTGAGGACTTGCAACGTTTTGTTGTGATTCACATTGTTAAAGGCTGTAGTGTAGTGTAACAGTTAAAAATTAGGAAACCGAGGCAGGTAGAAATTAGTTTCTCTCTGCAAGGAGTATTATATTTTTTAGAGGTTTATTAAAGGTTAAGGATTAAAGAAAATTAAAGAATAAGAAAAACACGTGCCTAGGCCAGAGGTCTAGACAAGATAACCTCACACCATGAAAGAGATGCGTTTGCTCCAAAACGGAAGTCCAAAAGAGATGGAGACTATTCACAACCAGGTTTAAATATCCCATCTCGCTCTCGGCCCAGGTGAGATTACAAAGCATTCTAGGGAAGTGGAGCAAAGGCTTGTGGGGATTGAAGTCCTGGATTCGAGTCTATTTTTACAGTAGTCAATGAAGCAGAATGAGATGTTTGGTTTTTTTTCCCCTAGAACTCTTGCCTTTTCTCTAATCCAACAAATGATGGCAATTTGGTCTCTAGCTCCTCTGTCTCTTTGAAAGACAGTTTGCTCTTCTAGTAATTCTCTGCTTACATATTACTGAAGCCTGGCTTGGAGAATCTTCAAACAATATGGTGCTGGTTATTGAAATGAGCATAGTTATTTGGTAATTGTAACATTCTTTGGCATTGGGACCTAAGCTCATCTTTTTCAATCCAGTGACAGCTGCTGAGTTCCAAATTTGTAGACATATTGAGTCCAACCCTTTAACAGCATCATCATTTAGGTTTTCAATAGCTCAGCTGGGATTCCATCCTCTCCATTAGCCTTATTGTCAGCAAGGCTTCCTAAAGCCCACATGACTTTATTCTCTAAGATGTTCTAGATCGGTAACCACACCATCAAATTGTTTCTGTATAGTTCTTCTGTATATTCTTTTCACCTCTTCTAATTCTCTTCTGCTTCTGGTAAGTCCCTACCACTTTTATCTTTTGCCTCCATTTCTACATGAAACATTCCCTTGATACCTTTAGTTTTCTTGGTCTCTTATTTTTTCCCCGATTTTGTTGTTTTCTTCTCTTTCTCTGCATTATTCATTTAAGAAATGATCTCATCTCTCCTTGCTATTCTCTGGACTTCTGCATTCAGTTGGGTATATTTTTCCTTTTTTCTCTCCTTTTCCCTTTCCTTCTTTCCTCAGCTATCTGTAAGGCCTCATCAGAAGCTTGAATTCTTTTCCTTTTCTTTGGGATTTTTTTTTTTTGCTGCCTCCTATACAATATTGTGAAGCTCTGTCCATAGTTCTCTAGGCTCTATAGTTTTCTATCTACCAGATGGAATCCCTTAAATATATTCATCATTTCTACTTCATATTCATAAGGGACATTATTTAAGTCATACCTATATGGTCTGATGGTTTTCTCTACTTTCTTCAATTTAAGTATGAATTTTGCAATAAGAAGCTTGAGATCTATTCCAAAATCAACTCCAGGTTTCAGTTTAACCGACTGTATAGAGCTTTTCCATCTTTGACTGCAAAATATAAAATCAATCTGATTTTGATATTGACCTTCTGGTGATGTCCCTATGTAGAGTCACTTTTTGGGTTGTTGAAAAAGAATGTTTGCTATGACTAGTGAACTATCTTGACAAAACTCTTAGTTTCTTCCCTGCTTCATTTTGTACTCCAAGGCCAAATGTGGCTGTTATCCCAGTATTCTTCCTGACTGCCTGCCTTCCTTCCTTCCTTCCTTCCTTCCTTCCTTCCTTCCTTCCTTCCTTCCTTCCTGACTGCCTTCCTTCCTTCCTTCCTGACTGCCTTCCTTCCTTCCTTCCTTTCTTTCTTCCTTTCTTTCTTTCTTTCTTTCTTTCTTTCTTTCTTTCTTTCTTTCTTTCTTTCTTTCTTTCTTTCTTTCTTTCTTTCTTTCTTTCTTTCTTTCTTTCTTTCTTTCTTTCTTTCTTTCTTTCTTTCTTTCTTTCTTTCTTTCTTTCTTTCTTTCTTTCTTTCTTTCTTTCTTTCTTTCTTTCTTTCTTTCTTTCTTTCTTTCTTTCTTTCTTTCTTTCTTTCTTTTCTTTCTTTCTTTCTTTCTTTCTTTCTTTCTTTCTTTCTTTCTTTCTTTCTTTCTTTCTTTCTTTCTTTCTTTCTTTCTTTCTCTCTTCCTCCTTCCTTCCTTCCTTCCTTCCTTCCTTCCTTCCTTCCTTCCTTCCTAACTTCCTTCCTTCCTAACTTCCTACCTTCCTTTCTTTCATTAAATTTAATTGTGGTTGTTTTATATATGTGGTTGCCTGGGATTTAATTTCTGAATTCCAAAATGAATTACTAAAGTAAATGGAATTTATGGTAGTTTATTTACAATAAAGGGAAGATCTACTTAAAATACCGAGTTACCACCTTTTTGTAGATTAAAATCTAAAAATAGATTGTGGATTACAATTCAATCTTCCCAATAAAGGAAGAGCTAAGTACCTTCATTGTTACAATTAAGGGATTACAATTTAATCTTCACAATAAAGGAAGAACTAAGTATCTTCATTGTTATAATTAGGAGATAGCTAATCCAATCTTCACAATCCCCCCTGATGATCATTGGGAGACTAGTCTCCCCATTGATCATTTAACATAATCATCTTGTAGTCCTAAAACTTTTTAAACTACAGATGTATACAATATTTCAATTTCTAAGAGGAAATTACAATAGTTAGAGAGAAATAGAAAAGAGAGAAAGCAAAACCAATGTTTTTCTAGATGCATTGACAAAAAAGCCAAATTAGGGGACATTCCCCTTTGGCATAAAAGAGTACATTTACAATAAATGTTCAATCCCCTTTTGTTTAATAGATTGCACCTAAAAGCTCATTTTGGGCCTTATTGATGCAGTGTAGGTTTCTGCAAGCATCTTTTTTTTCAAAGAGTTCATTCTCTCTGGATTCAAGGAGTTAGCAAACTTCTTTTCCTGAAATTCTTCTCAAATAAAATTTTAAATATTGGATTTTTTATAAAAATGCAATACAATCCCCCCTAAAAAGGGTGTTTATCAACACCTAGATCAACTCAAAGTGGTTGAGTTATGGGTGTATGAGTCAATTATCAAAAGAAAAATCAAAAACATTAAAGAAAAATAAATAAATGGAAGGAAAAAATAAATTTTGAGAGAAAAATTCAAAATGTAGAATAAAGATATCAAAAACTATGTATATAAAATTTCTGAATTAAAAAAGATAAATTCATAACAGGCCCTTGTTATTAGGGTCCAATTAAAGTAAATTTCTATTTTATCCCACAAGTTTGTAGGACAGAATACAGTAATATTTCACTTACCCATTTGCAGCCCAAATTATAAGAAGTTGCCATACTATAAGAGAGGGAAAAAACCCTAGATTTTGGTGTAAAAAAGGGAAGTGTCATTTCCTGTATGGTCTGATCATTTCATCATTTCTCAGGGCTAGGGGAACCAGAGTAACCAATTGTTAGGTACTGTCATAGAAAGTATTTTACAAGGACTCTAGTTCAAGGAGTCCTATGTCTTGTAAAAATGGAAATTTGAACCCCAGACTTCAATCCCCAGAAGTCCTTGGTACTTCCCAGAATTCCCTATATAATCTCACATGAGTCCCCACCTGGGCAAGAACACAAATTGTATTTAAACTGGATGCAATGCCTACTTGGACCTCTCTTCTTCCACTTCTAAGCACACGTGTCTCTCTACCTGGCAGGCAAGATGTAGTGAGTAGGTTATGAATGGGCTAATGTGCCCTAGGAATGTGCTTTTCTTATTTTGTATTTTTTAATCCTTGATTTCTAATAATCTTAATAAACCTCATAAAATAAAATTTTATCAGTAGAGACTAAATTTAACTTTTACAGTCTTAACGTATGTCAAGAGCCATAACCTCGAGTCTAACACTAGGTTCAAGTCCTTTCATATTGGCTTATAAGTTCATCAATCCCACATGGATTGGTTTCTTTTGACCTGTGTGCTCTTTTGGAATTTTTCAGGTTAAATCTGTGCTTCTATGGCACTATGTAGATAAAGTCTATGCTCCTTTTTTTTTTTTTGATCCCTAGAATCAGACATAATCATTAATCATAGTCCCATAATATTTATCAATAAATGGCAGGTTTCCATAATCTAAAGCTTTTTGGGTATGTACTTTTTATGCTAAGCAAATGGATATTTTAGCTTATTGAAAAAAATAAAAAATAATTACAAGAAAATCTTTTCAATACAATTACTTGTACTTTAAATGCAAAAAATGAGAGAAAGAAAAAATACTGTATGGCACAAATAAAGTGCAATAAACTAGTACAGATCCATCAATAGGGAAGTCTTATCATAATCAATAGTTAAGAACTGTCAATATAGTTAATTATTCATTATCAACAGAGGGTACTCATTTTACATGGCTACAATGAATCCATGAGTCCTTCTACCCAATTTTAATAGTTGTTGGTGTAGTTAATAGGACTTGGAATGGTCCATCATAAGCAAGTTCAGTTGACCCAGTACGTTTGAAATTCTTTATATACACACTATCACCTGTGTAAACCTTAAAATTTAAGAGACTTATGAATGTTAAAAATTTTACTCTACATTGAGGAATCCTCCAATTCCCTATTTGAAATAATTCCCTACCAGATAGTGAGAACTCTACTTGAATGTGAAAACTCCTTGCTATGGGAGTATCCCTACTCCACCCCTACTTAAGACTGCTTTAGGGGAGAAAAACTCCTTGCTATGGGAGGACCTCAATTCCACCCGTACTTAAGACTGCTTTAGGGCAGAAAACTCCTTGCTAAACAATGAAAGTACTTGAAAACCATACTTATAAAGGAAAGGAGTTCTTTGAGCCATGCCTATTTTTGGAATTGATACAATGGGATGCTAGGTGCCTATAAAGGTGGGGCAACTTGTAAACTACTTAGACCTAAAAGGTGAAAACTTACTCAGAGGTTTTCTCTTAATGAAATTAGTCGACACAGCAGCATTTTTTTTCTGACTTACTAAAGAGATTAATCTACTCAGCTGTGAATTCAAAATGGGCTGTGTTTTGGAAAACATCTACAGTGATTGGTAGATGGAAGAACTTAGGAGAGGTGACATAGGAGATTTTGCCCTTAAAAATAAGAGCTCAGAGAAGAGCTGGAGGTCATTCTGAAACATTCAGATTGAAGAGGTCATTCTGAAACATTCAGATTGAGGAGGACTCATTCTGAAACATTCAGATTGAGGAAGGACTGATTCTGAAACATTCAGATGGAGGAGGGAGCTGGTGAAAGCAGCTGAGATGATGCTGGCCTGGTGTCACTAGAATCCTTGCTTAGGCAGACCTTGTGATGAGTGTTAAAAAACTGACTGACTGATCTCTCTCTCTTAAGACTCAGGTCTAGGCCATGTTGGCTTAAGGCCCTTCATACTTATTTCCTTTTTCTCTCTTTTCTTTAATTCCACATTTGTATTAATTAAAATCTCTATAAAACCCAGTTGACTTGGGTATTTGAATAATTGGGAATATTTCCCTGGCGACCACCTTATATTTGATTTAAAACCAAAGACACTGTAGTGAAACGTATTTTCTGTGGTCAAATTTACTCACCCTCTCTTATATCTATCACAATTTATATCTTCCACCATTTTAACTCACTACAGTTTATGGGCTTCACTATTTTAAATCTCACACCTGGGTTTAAATCATGAAGTGAGAAGTCTATGGGGCCTGCTTGAACAGCAGCAGCTCCAGAGTCATGGAGTTCTTGCAATTTTGTTTGTAATTGTCTGATATATGTAGCAATGGTTGTATCCCCTCCTAACAATGAGGTATAGGCAGGGATAAATGGTTTTGCCTGAATAGGTGTATGTCCAATGGTGAGTTGTGTAAATCACTTCTGGTTCTGCTTCTGAGATAAAATAGGGCCAGAGGTAGAATTTTGGGCCATTTCAAATGAGTCTCCGTGAACATTTTTCCAATCATAGTTTTAAGTTATTTATTCATTGGTTCAACTTGGCCGAAGCTCTGGGGATGATATGGTGTATGAAATTTAGGAGTTATTCCCAAACATGAATAAATTTGTGATAAAACTGAATCAGTAAAATGAGTTCCTCTATCTGAGTCAATAGGTGCTGGTAGGTCAAAGCAGGGAATAATTTCTTTTATAAGGACTTTGGCAACAAAAGCAGATGTGACCTGAGCAGTAGGGAATGCTTTAGTCCACCTGGTCAGCTGATCAACTATGACCAGACAAAATTTATACTGTTCAGCTTTCGACATAGAGATAAAATCAATTTGTAAATGTTCAAATGGGGTGTAGGTGAGAGGATGCTTACCAAAAAACTTTACCACAAAAGGCGTGTTGATTAAAAGCCTGGCAGGTAGGGCAGGCTATACATACTTTTGAGGCTATAGTAGTTATACCAGAAGCTATCCATACTCTTTTAACAAAGTCCACAATTCCCTGGGTGCCAAAATGGCCATTTTTATGAATAGATTGGCAAATTTGTTGATAAAAACTTCTAGGGAGCAAGGGTTTTCCTTCGGATGACACCCATACTCCATTAATCTGTTTTGCTTTAAATTTTTGTTTCCATTTTTCCACTTCCTTTTCATTATAAGAAAGTGATAAATTTAAGTCATTAGTGGTTGTTAATGTTAAAATTAGTTTGTGAACTAGGATTCATTTCTTGTTTTTTATAAAAGCCATAATCTTCCCCAAACTTTCCTCTATAAACTTAAGTTGAGCTTTTTGTTCCACATTTTGTTGAGTAGTGTAAAATTGAGATTTGAACTCTGGACTTCAATCCCCACAAGCCCTTGCTCCACTTCCCCAAAATGCTTTGTAATCTCATGGAATTCTGAGGTGGGCTAGATCAAGAAGGTATTTAAGCTGATTACAAAGGCTTTTGGGTTCTCTCGCTCTTTTTGGACTTCCGTTTTGGAGCAGACGTGGCTCTTTCCATAATGTAGGTGAGGTCTAGGCCTCTGGCCTAGACACATGTTTTTTCTTATCCTGTATTTTCTTTTAATCCTTAACTTTAATAAACCTCATAAAATATAATACTCCTTGTAGAGAGAAACTAATTTCTACCTGCCTCAGTCTCCCCATATTCCTAAATTTTAATCTTTACAGTAGTAAAAGTAACAGTTGGCCAGTTTGACTAGGAAATGTTTTTTTCAAGGGAAGACTGACATAATTCTATCTTATTCTCTAGTTTGTGTATGGTATTTTCCAGTATTCTCTTAGAGAAAAATAGATACAATCTTATAGCTCCAAAAATTAAAATCTCAACCAGGAGCAGTGTGGAGTATAGCCATTGCCATACATACTCTGGGATTATGAAATACACGAAGAACAATGTTTGTCCAATTTTGGTCATTTTACTGAAAAGTTAATTAAGTTGTGTGTTGGCTATAACCACATTTTTTAGGTGTTTGGGGGTGGTCCTTTTTAAAGTTTCAATCCAATTAATTCTTCTGGGTGAAAGGTCAGAGTGAGACAAGGCTAAAACTTAATACAATCCCTCTCTCTAGCAGGGCTACTTTTCTCCAGGTTTTTCTCACAGCTACTTAAGAACACTCCAGTCATTTAGTATTGTCAGTGAGGATAGGCTAATTGGATTATTTGTTCCCTAAGGCAAGGGAGATTTAGAAACAGCTCTCCCAGTTAGGACCTTAGGGCCCTGTTGCTAAGATTAAAACAACTGTGCTCTATCTAATTTAAGGAGAGAGGAAAGAAAAAAAAAACAAATTTGAACTTACCTCTATAGTTGATCAAAATAGGCTATTAAAAGCTGACTTAGGGATAGTTACAGTAAAGAAAAAGTTTAGGAAAGTTAAGAAGATTGAGAGTATTTCATCACAACCAACATGGTCAGCCAAATCATTATTAAATTTAATTGTGGTTGATTTATATAGACGGTTGCCAGGGATTTAATTTCTAAATCCCAAAATGAATTACTAAGTAAATGGAATTTATGGTAGTTTACTTACAATAGAGGGAAGATCTACTTAAAATACTGAGTTACCATCTTTTTGTAGATTAAAATCTAAAAATAGATTGTGGGTTACAATTCAATTTTCTCAATAAAGGAAGAGCTAAGTATCTTTATTGTTATAATCAGGAGATAGCTAAATCCAATCTTCCTCTTTCTTTCTTTCTTTCTTTCTTTCTTTCTTTCTTTCTTTCTTTCTTTCTTTCTTTCTTTCTTTCTTTCTTTCTTTCTTTCTTTCTCTCTTTCTTTCTTTCTCTCTTTCTCTCTTTCTCTTTCTTCCTTCCTTCCTTCCTTCTTTCCTTCCTTCCTTCCTTCCTTCCTTCCTTCCTTCCTTCCTTCCTTCCTTCCTTCCTTCCTTCCTTCCTTCCTTCCTTTCTTTCTTTCTTTCTTTCTTTCTTTCTTTCTTTCTTTCTTTCTTTCTTTCTTTCTTTCTTTCTTTCTTTCTTTCTTTCTTTCTTTCTTTCTTTCTTTCTTTCTTTCTTTCTTTCTTTCTTTCTTTCTTTCTTTCTTTCTTTCTTTCTTCTTTCCTTCTTCCTTCCTTCTTTCTTTCTTTCCTTTCTTTCTTTTTTCCTTCCTTCCTTCCATCCTTTCATCTTCTTGTTGTTGTTCTTCTCCTTATTGTTGTTCTTCTAAAATAAATAAATTAAAATAAATAAACCCTTACCTTCCATTTTAGAATCAATAGACTTTAGAGACTCTAAGACAACAGAGTCTTCCAAGGCAGAAGAGTGGTACAGGGCTAGAAAATGGGGGTTAAGGGGCTTGTCCAGCTAGTCTAGACTCACACAGCTAGGAATTGTCTAAGGCCAAATTTGAACCCAAGACCTCCCATTCACTAGGCCTGGCTCTTAATCCACCAAGCCACCTATCTGTCCTCCACCCACCCAATAATCTTTTGCTTGCATCCTTCAGCATTCCAATTTCCTATGATGAATGTGACTATTATCTTTTTTATTTTTGTGTGTTATTTCTAGAAGATTCTAGGTTCTTCATGGAACTAATTATCTTTGGCATTGGTGGTTGGAACATAGACCTGTATTACTGTCATGTTGAATGGTTGCCTTAGATTCAAAGAAATACTATTGTTTCATTTTTGAGTTTATACCCCAGCTTTGCTTTTCATACCCTTTTATCAACTAAGAGAGGGCTAGTCCATTTCTTCTAAGGGATGTTTGCCCATAATAGTATATTTGGTGATCACTTGAATTAAATTTAGTCATTCCCATCCATTTAGACTCACTGACACCCCAAATGTCTATGTTTAATCTTTCCATCTTCTGTTTGATCACATCTAGTTTGCCTTAGTTTCCTGCTCTTACATTCCAGATTCCCGTGAAATGTTGGTCTTTACAGAATCAGACTCACATATAATAAATAATAATGGCATTATTATGTTATAATAATATATGAAGTATAAAAATACAATTTCATTTAATTTCCCCCAATTACATGTAGCAGCATTTTCCAACATTTTTCAAAGAATATTGAGATATAATTTCTCCCTTCCTCTTTCCCCCTACACCTCAAACCATGTTGAGATGGTAAGCAATCTTATATTGATTTATATATTGTAAAGGATTCCTGTCACTATATAATGTTCTCCTGGTTCTGTTTATTTCACCTTGCTTCAGTTCATGTAAGACTTGCAAGTTTTTTCTGAGCTTCATACAGCTTAATAGTATTCCATTACAATCATATACTATAACTTACTCAGCTATTCCTCAATAATTGGTATCCCCTCACTTTCCAATTCTATGCCTCCCCCCGAAAAAAGCTGCTTTAAATATTTTTGTATGTACAGATCCATGAACATTTTTTTAACATCTCTTTGGGATACAAACCTAGTAATGGTATCGCTGGGTCAAAGAGTATGTATTATTATCGTTCTTTGGGCATAGGTCCAAATTGTTCTCCAGAATAGTTGAATCAATTAACTACTCCCCCAACAGGGTATTTGTGTCTCAATTCTCCCATATCTCCTCTAGGTTTTGTCATTTTCCTTTTCTGTCATAATAGCCAATCTGATAGGGGTGGGGTGATACCTCAGAGTTGTTTTCATTTACATTTCTCTAATTAATAGTAATTTAGAGTATTTTTTGCATGACTATAAAGAGCTTTGATTACTTTGGCTGAGAACTTCCTGTTCATATCCTCTGACCATTTATCAGCTGGAGAATGACTTGTATTCTTATATATTCACCTCATTTCTCTATCTATTTGAGAAATGGGGTCTTTATCAGAGAGATTTGGAAAAAATGTTGCATCATTATGAATACTGTATATTATTCTCCATCCTGTTTACCCCATTTGGTTTCTGATATCCACCTCACCCAATTTGCCCTCATTTCTATCAGCCCCAGCCCCCTTCTCTTATTCCTACCTCCTTCTGTTTTCCTCTAGGATAAGAGAGATTTCTATACCCAACTGACTGTATATGTTCTACCCTCATTGAGCCAGTTCTGATGAGAGTAAGGCTCCCATGCTCTCTTTCCCACTTCCCTCATCTTCCCCTTCACTGCAAAAGCTCGTTCATGCCTCTTCTATGTGCAATAATTTACCCCATTGTGTTTTTCCCTTTCCTCACCTCCCAATGCATTCCTCTTTCTCGTGCCTTAATTTAATTTAAATTTTTATATTATTCTATCATATTCAACTCACACCCTCATCCTCTGTCTATGTGTATTCCTTCTAATTGCCCTGATAATGACCAAGTTCTTGGGGTTACGAGAATCATCTCTCCATGCAGGGATGTACAGGGTTTAACTTATTGAATGTCTTTTGATTCTCTTTTCTATTTACCTTTTTATGATTCTCTTGAGTCTTGAGAGTCAGATTTTCCATTTAACTCTGGCCATTTCATCAGGAATGTTTGAAAGTCCTCTATTTCATTGAATATCCATTTCCCCCCTGAAGGATTATGCTCAGTTTTGCTGAGTGTGTGATTCTTGATTGAAGTCCTAGTTCCTTTGCCCTCTGGAATATCACATTCTAGGTCCTCTGATGCTTTAACATAAAAGCTGCTAAATCTTGTGTTATCCTGGCTGTGACTCCATGATATTTTAATTATTTCTTTTTGGTTGCTTATGATAGTTTCTTTGTGACCTAGGAGTTCTGGAATTTGGCTATAATATTCCTGAGAACTATCCTCTTGGGATCTCTTTCGGGAGGTGATCAGTGGATTCTTTCAATTTTTATTTTGTCTTCTGGTTCTGGAATATCAGGGAAGTTTTCCTTGAAAATTTCTTGTAAGATAATGTCTAAGGTCTTTTTTTGATCATGGCTTTCAGATAGTCTAAAATTTCTTAGATAATCTCTCCTATATTTATTTTTCAGGTCAGTTGTTTTTCAATGAGATAGTTCACATTTCTTTCTATTTCCCCCCCCCCCACTTTTGACTTTGATTTGTTTCTTAATATATCATGGAGTCATTGGTTTCAACTTGTCCAATTCTAATTTTTAAGGCACAGTTTTCTTGAATTCTGCCTCCTTTTCCATTTGACCAATTTTACCTTGTTCACATTTTTTTTCATCAGTAAATTTTCATACTTCTTTTTTTCCATAGAGCCAATATTGCCTTTCAAGACGTTTTTCTCTTCAGTGCATTTTTGTATATCTTTTTCCATTTGGCCTATTCTTCTTTTTAAGAAATACTTCTCTTCATTGGGTTTTTGTGCCTCTTTCAAGGAATTGTCTTATTCTGCTTTTTTTAGGGTATAAATTTCTTCAATTTTTTTTTTGCCAAGTTCTTGACTCTTTTTTCATGATTTACCTTTGTTGTTCTCATTTCTTTTCCCAATTTTTATTCTACTTCTTTTATTTGATTATTTAAAAATCACGTTTTAGCTCCTTCATGAATTCTATTGGGGCCTGAATAACCCCAAGCACTCTTTTCTGACTTGGAACTATGGCCAGGGTTCCCTGCTCCCCTGTGGTCACAGGTATATGCCGGTGCTCTTCCTCACTCTCTGCCTATGTCCCAGGACTGAGATCTGGTCCTGCTTGTGGGCAATGTGACAAGAGCCTTGCACTCAGAGCCAGCAAAGGGACCCCTGTAATCTCCTTCTGAGCAGTTGTCCAAGCCCACCTTGTTATCTGTGGCTGATAATTCCAGAAACTTTGGCTGCTGCTTCAGTGGCGCCCAAGGCCTGTTGCCTCTGTGGGACCTCCCCAGCACACTGTGCTCCACTTCCACCCAGGGCACAAGATGCCTCGTGGCAGCCTTCTAAATTGTTTTGGGCTAGAGAGCTACTTTACCTTATCTTTTTGTGAGTTATGCTGTTCCGGAATTCATTGTAAGGCATTATAGCATAGTTTTTTGGAGAGTAATTTGGTAGAAATCAGATGAAGATCTACACCTTCTCTGCCATCTTAGCCAGAATGGACCCTGCATGGTATAGTAGCAATGCAAACCCTTCCACCATGGCAAGGCATGATCCAGGAGGAACTGGTACTGTCCAACTTCAACCAATGTCGTTGGGCTTCTGTGGCTATTCTTCCCTACTCATTCTTTGCATGCATACTACCAGGTACATAGAGGTTGGAGTAAATAATTATAATAGCTCTTTGCATGTTATATGATCTTCAACAAGTCCAAGAGCTAGATGCTGTTATTATTTCCATTTTACTAATGAGAAAATGGCAGCAGACAGAGGTTAAATGACCTGCTGGGGTCACATTCTGGTAAGTGTCTGAATCTAGATTTGAACTCAGATCTTCTTAACCCCAAGTCAGTAAGAAACTGAGGTGAGATGCTCTAATCTAATTCTTAATCCAGCACTCTATCCACTGGGCTTTCTAGCTCCTTCTAAGGATGATTCTGTCTGTTGCCCAGGTCAGCGGCTCTTAAGTATTCTAGCTAATTGGAGCCCCAGGTAGAAGGAATGAGCACAATCAGCCCATACTTTCCTCAACTATTCTGGGCAGCCCTTCTCCCCATCCCCCCAGGGCACCCTGGGGTATCTCCAACATGCATTATTGTGGTCCCCTCCACTTCATTCTAACCATCAGGTTGATATTTGGAGAGTTAGAGCAAACTTGTAGTACTATGGATATGTATGTGGGGACTCAAGTCAAGGGAATAACAAGTACCTAGATAGGAAAATACAATCATGGACAAGGGTAGGCCAAGGAAAGGAGGTGGGACTTCCATTCCTGAGGTTTCCATTCCTCCACGTCCTTCCTCCTGAGTTGAAAGGTTTGGTCCCCGGGCTTTCTCTCCCCTTACTCTGCTGTGAACCTTCAACATTCCAGTCAAACCAGTTCACTCACTGTTCCTCAAACTCAACATTCCATTCTCTGCCTTTGCACAAGCCGGTCATTATTCCTGGCAAGCCCATCACCTCATCGATGCTCCCCAGATTCAAGACTCAGCTCAATATCTCTCCTTCTTTGAAGCCTTTCCCATGCCCCTAGGTATGAACATTCTCTTCCTCTACCAAACATCTCCCCCAACAAATAACCAGCCATTTACTTCTCTGGGTATACACTGCATTCATGTCAGTGGAGTGGAAGCTTCCTGAGAGCAGGAGCTGGTGAATATCTGCCATCATGTCCCCAATCTTGTATGGTGCCTTGAATACCAAAGGTGCTGCTATCAATCATAGGATCCTGGCTCTATGTTTAGAAGGAAGCTCAGAGGCAACAACCTGACAGAACACAGAACCCTCAAAACAGTTAGAAAAGGAGGCCTTTAATCAGGACAAGGGAGACAATGGCTACCACATAGAGCCACCCAGCTCCAAGACTCTGGAAACACTATCTCCAGGAAAAACACTGAGAATGTGGAATTTTCCACTGAACTAAAAAACTTGGTATGATCCTTATACTTTATGGAGGATAACCAAAGAGACACCACTGACTGGTCCCACAGGGGTTTGGGAAAGAGGTTGGAGCCTGTGGCTAGAATACCTGGGAAGCTGGTAGTAGAGGCAATAAGAGGAACTTAGAGAACAAGAATTATATTTGACTTGACTACATCCACCTCTACTTTCCAGGGTGCTCAATGGGTGCTTGATAGCCTATTTATTGTCCAGGTTGGGACTGGATCAGTCAGGGACCTTCTTGAAGGCAAGTTCCCATTGGACAAGGGTACATTTGGGGTTTCAGAGGATTTTGAGCCCCCCACCCCTTCCCTGCCACTCAACTTGTCGAATGTTGGTTGAATTGAATCAAGTGTGTGACTTGATGTTGCTCCCTGGAATTTTCCTCCTGTGGGATTCAAACCCTAAACAAGGATGTTATCTAGGTAAGTCCCAGGAGAACAGGGATTAAGTGGCAGAATGGGGAAGCAGGGGGTTTGCTTCTTTCTCTGAGAGCCAGGCATGTGAGTGAGTGACCAGATGATGACCATAACTTGAACCAGACTTAAATGATGAGGTGTCAGAGGTTGATAACTTGAAGCCCATCTAAGATAAAGATCTGAGTGCCCTCTATCAAGAGGTTGAAACTCAGAGTCTGTTTGAGAATGAGCCCAAGTGCCCTCTCCTTCTCCTTCTTTAGGCCTCTCATAGTAATACATGTCTATTGCTGGCAAAGACATGCTGTTGCTGACTGTTCATGAACCTTGGATGGTGCTTGAATCATAATCTTACCCCAAGTGCCTATCTACATTTCTTAGAAATATTCTCTCACCCTAATTCCTGGAATCCTTATCCTATACCAGGTGTCATATCTACCATCCTTATTGCACTTTCCCAAGGAATGTCTCAGTCCTTTCCCAAGGACCTGTTTCAATGGAATGTTTTCATTCTTTATGATCTGTACCTTTAAAAGTTGTTAGGGTCATGCAATAAACTGTATTTGCCTGGCATCAGCAAGGCAAATTGAATTAGAATTAGAGTTCCCCTTTCTCTTTGAAAGGCTTCACCTGGAGTCTCATTTTAGGATGAGAGGGTGACTTTCAGACAAGCCCTAGTGCCCAGATCCTGCTAGAAGAGCTCCCCCTGGCCTATTGGGGAGCCCACTTTCCCATTGAGAGGGACATCCTCCATCTTTTCCTTTTTTCCTTTACTCTTCTTTCTTTCTTTCTTTCTCTCTTTCTTTCTTTCTTTCTTTCTTTCTTTCTTTCTTTCTTTCTTTCTTTCTTTCTTTCTTTCTTTCTTTCTTTCTTTCTTTCTTTCTTTCTTTCTTTCTTTCTTTCTTTCTTTCTTTCTTTCTTTCTTATCCAATTTTAACATGATTCTTTCCTAATTATTTTGGGTTAGGACAAACCCTCATGAGCACCAGGCAGGCTGGAACAATGAATAACTTACTCTGTAGTTACTACAGACAGAATGAGTCAAATCTCTCTGGTTCAAGAAAATTCTTCCAGTCCTAGGAGACAGTTACCAAGGCCCATGAAAACCTGCTCTTCTCCTTCCTTCCTCACACCATTTCTCACATGGTACAAATTCCTGGCTAGCCAGAGTTTAAAGTATCCAGCTGCCAGCGCCAGCCTCAAAGAGATGAGCCCATCAGCTGGGAGCAGGAAGCAATGCTTTTGAGGGCAGTAGGGCTTCAAGATTGAGATTGGGAGCCAGGCCTAAAGACGGGAGGTCCTAGGTTCAAATCTGACCTCAGATACTTCCTAGCTGTGACCCTGGGCAAGTCACTTAACCTACGTTAACTTAAAAAAAAAAGGAAGCAATGCTTCTCAGAGACAACCACACACAGCATTTATTCTGTCCCCTCATATGAGAGTACACACCTAGCCTCATTCCAAGCCCAATGGCAACCTAGCTGAAGTCCCATTCCCAGAGGGGAACAGCTTCATTGAGCACAACATGATGATTTTGTTATAATTAAAATGATCTCTGGGGACAGCTGGGTAGTTCACTGGATGGAGAGTCAGGCAGGGCTTTAGACTATGATTTGCCCATGTAAAAAATGGAGGAAGACACAGGAAGTGACACAAAAGAAAGCGTCTTTAAAAGGAATTACAACTTCCTGTGAGGGACTTCTTCATTCTTCATTCTTTGGAGTGGAGGCTGGTGGAGAATCTGCTGACCAGGTCCGAGACTTTGTTCCTGGTGAGGCTGTTCTAAAATCTTTTCCTTTGGACTGACATGTGGTGAGTAAAAAGCTGACTCTTAACTGCTGAGTTTTCTGAAAAAAAAAAAAAAACAACTAACCTCAGGAGAGACTTACCTCTTGAGAGAGACTTCCCTAGGTCCTCGGCTTTGCCAAGGCCTAAGGACTAACTCTCCCTGCCAGGAGTAAATTACTTAGTGCTTAAGCTAGATATCTTACCCTAACCTCTCTCTGATTTTCTTACTTCACTTTCTATATTTTGTAAATAAATTGTAAATAAATCTCTTTGGAATTAATATAAATTCCTGGTGACCCTGTTTTAAATATAATCCAGTCCAACCTTTTTAATAATAAACACCTTTCCCCCTTACACCAGGGACAACTGAAGCTGGGTCAGGTGGCTTAATAAATAGAGTTTTAGGAGCTCATTATTCAGCCCCTGCCTTGGCCATCCCAACCCATCTTTAAAGGGTGATATCTAATTAAGAAATGGTTCATCAATCTATCCAGCCCTCCCCATACCTATGTCATGGGGAATGAGTACCAGGAAAAGAACCCTTGAATCCTTCATTTATTAACCCAATTTGGTGAAAAAGGAAGCCATTTTGTGGGATTCCTAAGGCCAAAGAAAATGCAAAAAGCAGCAGACTAGATGGTGTTTCTCTGACCCTGATCCCAGGCACAGAAATACATAGCCATTCTTCCAAATATTGGGGAATGAATAGTGGATAGGAAAAATAAATTCTCACAACTTCACCAGAAGACCTGGGGATTCTGTTACTGAGGGGGGAGGTGCCCTGACCGCCTGTTTCCTACATGTGTGTCCTTCCCTAGTGATGCCTGCCTAGGCCCACCCTTCCCACTGATGGAATATGTGTTTGTGTAAGAGTGGCCCCTAGGTTTATGGAGAAAATATTGTATTGCTACTTTGCCTACCATTCCATTAAATGAAGTAATCACGTACTCTTTTGATTAGAGGAGAAAATAAAGATATTGGCGAGCTCTGGTTGGAGGGAAATGTGTACCCCTAGGCTACCCTGGAATCTGGACTGAGTTGCTATTCTGGAGACCCCCCCCCCCCACGACAGGGTGCTATAGAATGAAGGCTCATCTGGAATTGCCATCCTGCTTGCCTGGATGCAATTGCAGGGAATTTGCAAATGAGAAATGTTTTCTTTTTCTAGGCTATCATCGGGATGCAATTTTCTGATGCATTGTGGGTTTTTTTTTTTCAGGTCAGACCAGCTGCTGGAAAACAACTATTACATGGTGTAAAGGGCACTGAAGTGTTTTCTTTACTAACATTTTGAATTGTTGGGGGACATTGTGAATAAGCATTGGGATGTTTGCTGTCCTTGACTGGGCAGCCATTCCAGGCTTGGCACTCTTGAACCAACTTGTACCAAGGACTAGATGATGACCCGAATGGCATGAGCTTCTTACCAGGCTGAGAATCTACTGGGGAGATATAAAATACAGGCTAAGGACTGTGAGAAACAGTCATGATGCTACATCCACTAAGATGATGCATTCCAGGCTTCCTGAAGAAGTAACAGTTAATGAGATGACTTGGGAATGAATTAGTAGACTGTTCGATGCTGATCACTGGGAATTAGTGAGAAAGAGTGAGGCCTTCCTGGTGAAAAGAGTGGCTGAGGTCAAGGGGGAGAGCAGTACACCCCCAGGAATAACTCACCCATGTCAAGAACTTCAGAGAGCTCTGCTAAGAAACTTTGGTGCAGAGGCAACTCGGCAGTACAGTGGGTAGAGAGCCAGGCCTGATTTGGGAAGTTCTAGGTTCAAATCTGGCTTTAGACACTTCCTACCCATGTACCTTGGGCAAGTCACTTAACCCTGATTGCCTAGCCCTTGCCACTCTTCTTAGAACTGATACTAAGAAAGTAAGGGCTTCTAAGAAAAGAAAAAGAAAGAAGGAAATGTTGGTGCACAGAGAATGCACAATATGGTGGACCCATGGGAAGTCATTCCATCACAAGTTGTAGAAAAACTGGGTAAGATAGCCCTAAAGAAAGACCCTGAAGGGGGCACCTGGGTAGCTCAGTGGATTGAGAGCCAGGCCTAGAGATGGGAGGTCCTGGGTTCAAGTCTGGCCTCAGTCACCCCCTAGCTGGGTGACCCTGGACAAGTCACTTAACCCCCATTGCCTAGCCCTTACCACTCTTCTGCCTTGGAACCAAACACAGTATTGATTCCAAGATGGAAGGTGAGGGGTTAAAAACAAAGACCCTGAAAAGACAACATATCATGACCACCACGAGCCCGTGGGGACGGTGGTCTCCTTTCTGAGCAGGAAGAAAGGAGAGCTGGAGAATGAGTCATGAGGAGCCTCCTCACCAGTTACAAAGAGACTCTCAGCGTTAGATAACAGCTCAGATGGTGACAACTCAGATAAGGAAGAGAGTGGGTTTGGGCACCTGCTAAAGGTCAGGGGATTCAGGAGAGTCTGTTCTGGTTCCGGGGGGGGGGCCTGTTCTTGCCTGATGCTCATTGCCCAAGGTGCTAGGAGAGCCAGGAAGTCACCTCACTGCATTTCCATGTTTCCAGAGGCTGCTGGCCAACAGGATGTTTTGAAGGTTGCTGATGCTATTTCTTTAATGAAGAGCATTTCGTCCAAAGCAGGAATCAAAGCTAATGTTTCCTCTCCCCCTGGGAGGGGCTGGAAGAGCCCCCCATTCCGCGTCCTGGCCATGGGAGAAGGCGGAGGCTCCCCGGAGGCTGGGGGCTTGGCTGTTTTCCCCTGACTAATCGAACCCAGCCTGCAGCTCTCCGGCAACAATCAATGACATGCGCCAATGACAAAGTCCCAAACAGACCCAAATAAAGCCTGTTAGTCACTGCTGAGTCACTCTGAGGAGGTTTGGTCCTTCTGGGAAGAAGGCTTTAAAAATAAATAGAATAATACAGCATTTTCCTGATGATGGGAACCTGTCACACACTGCTATGGGGGACCTCAGAGGTGCACATCATCAACGCAACTCAAAGCATTTATCAATCACCCAATGTGCCTAGGCACTGGGCTAGATCAGGCAACACACAGAGAAACTCAGACAGTCTCTGCCTCAAGGAGTTGACATCTTACTAGGGTTGGACAGAGAGATTGATTGGCCTTGAAGCCCAGAACACCTCTGACTAATCCTGGGCAAGCCACTTAAATAAACTCTTTGGGCCTCAGTTTCCTTCTCTGAATCGATTCGATCAGCTGTGTCAAACTCAAGTAACAATTTCAGGGTAGGTAGCAAGGCCCCAGAGGTCTCTAGGTGGAAGTGTCACGGCAGATGGTAAGGCCCAGTGGTTTGGAGGGTGCCATGATAAAGTGGACGACAAGGCCATGAATTCATCCCTTTGCCCATCACTCCCTACTCATTGGAGTGGTTCACCAGGGCCTGGGCCAATTGGACCAGCTCGTGAGCAGGGACTGGAAGAGGAGATGAAGGGGGAAGACCCTCTCAGGAGTCCCCACCACACCCTATCCTCTCCACTATGACATGGTCAGACACCGCCATGACACCCCCCCGGAAGCAGTGGGCTGGAAGCCCGGCCTCTGAGGCCATCTCATCGACCTCCTCTGACATTGCTGACCAATTCTTACCTCGCTTCCTCTTAAAAGCTTGGGAGGGTGTGAGGTGATCCTTCTTCTTTGGAGGCTCTCCAGCTCAGTGAGTCCTTCTTAAACTGTGGGACCCAGAAGCGAGCACAATACTTTAGCTCTGTTTGGTCAGGGAAGAGGACAGAGGCGCCTTCACCTTTGTTCTGTGTGCTGTGGAAGAAAGGCAAGAAGGAAGGAAGCAGGGGTGGCTAGGTGGCTCAGTGGAGAGAGAGCCAGACCCAGAAATGGAAGGTCATGGGTTCAACTCCTAGCTGTGTGACCCTGGGCAAGTCACTTAGCCCCAGTTGCCTAGCCCTCACCACTCTTCTGCCTCTGAACGGATAGCATAGCTTTTAAGACAGAAGGGAAAGGTTAAAAAAAAAGAAAAAGGAAGGAAGCATTGATTAAGCGCTAAAAGGTTAGTGGACTTCCCCAGAGTCACACAGTCATATATGTCAGAGGACACACTTGAATTCGGGTCTTCCTGGCTCGGAAGCTGGCTTTCCATCTACTGCCCCTCTGGACTTCTTCAATGTTCAGTCTGGCATGTACATACCATCTATCCTCCCACTCTTATTTCATGTTTCTCCCTCACCCACTCTCCACCAGTCCACTTGATCTGCCACCCTTCGCCATACATGATATTTTGTCCCCCACCTCCACACCTTTGCCCAAGTCCTCTAAAAGTACTCCCACCTGACCTTTGCCTCTGGCCACCCCTCAGAAGCCAGCGTCCACAAGACAATGTCTTGCTTCATTGGGTTGGTGGCCCTTTTATCCTCCGGAAATGCCTCCACTGGAATGTAGAGACCCAGATGGACTGGTTTAGTGAAGAGCTGCCCAACCAGTCACCCCATGTCAAGGTGGCTCCCTCCCCAGCCTTCATACAGGGCAGCTCTCTTGAGGAGGCCACTTCTGGTCTTAAATGGGGAAGGGAAGGGGAAGCGCAACTCCACGAACCCAACAAACCTGGGCAAATAGTCAAGACCTCAGGAGACAAGGAAGGAGACTAGTAGATGCACCAGGTCCATCCTTTGGACAACTGACCCACCACTGGGCAGGCTACATTCCCAAGGGTCTATACACACATGCAGGGGCCTTGGAGATCATTCCAAAGGGGAAGCAATGAGCTCATAGCCATGCCACTCGGACAGGCAGAGGCAAGATTCCAACACAGACCAACTAGTCCAGCCTGATCGTGCTTAGAAATCCTCTGGACGCATTCCCCCCAAAGGATCGTCCATCTCCACTTGACCAGATCCCCCCAGGGACAGGGAAACCGCCACCCATCCTCCAGACATTCCATTCAGGGCTGTGTGAGAGCCACCTGGAGCAGGCTTGCCAGAGCCGATTATTAAATGTTCAGGGTGAGCATCACATCTGGGCTTGACTCGTTGTCTAGACCTCGGAAGGTGATGGAGAAGAGGTTCGGGATGCATATTCAGCTTGGACGTGGATCCCACACACATTAAACACTGACCAGCGGCACACACAGTCCTGCTTCCCTTGTTCTCGAGGAATTGCTCCCTTACATCAAGCCCAAATCGATCTCCTTCTCCTCCTCCCTCTCCTACTGCATTGCTCCAGGTCCTGCCTTCTGGGGCCAAGTGATGCCAAGAGCGTTCTTCCACCCGACAGTCCTTCACCTACTTGGAAGCCACTCTAATGGGTCCCGGAATCTTCTCTTCTCCAGACTAGACACCCTCAGTCCTTTCAGTGATTTTAAAAAGCCCTCACCTTCCACTCAGAATCAGGACTGGATTGTTCCAAGGCAGAAGAGTGGTAAGGGCTAGGCACTGGGGGTAAGTGACTTGCCCAGGGTCACCCAGCTGGGAAAGGCATTTGAGGACCTTCACTGATTTTTGGATTAAGTCATCTTGAGGACTTTTGGTCGCTCTCCTCTGGATGGGCTTCCGCTTTCATGATCCTCAAAATCTTTTCTCCAGGCTGAGCTCTCCCCATTCGTGCTACTCATTGTAGGAGGGTGGAATTTCCCATCGGCTCACCATCCTGGTTGCCCTTCCCTGGAGTCTAGCTTGCCAGTGGCCTTCCTGGGGGCTCATTTAATGTGAACGTCCCTCTTCCATCCCGTTCTAGCTGCTCACATCATTTCAACCCTCATCGATTGCATCCCAGGAATTTCGCTCGTTGGACTCTGTCTGGACTGGTAATCTCAGGGTTACATCAATGCATCCATCAATGCTGATGATCCAGAGGAGCAATCGGAGGAGATCTGGGAGAGCCCATCAATTGGAGAGTGACGGAACAAAGGGTCATCTACCAATGGGAAAGACTATTATTGTGGTGTAAAAAGTGAGGGA
Organism: Monodelphis domestica; assembly: GCF_027887165.1. NCBI lineage: Eukaryota > Metazoa > Chordata > Mammalia > Didelphimorphia > Didelphidae > Monodelphis > Monodelphis domestica. The sequence goes on along the minus strand of NC_077228.1, from coordinate 531,627,528 downwards.
AGGGAGGCTCTCCGAGAAAACCGGGAAGACTTGTATGCATTGATGCAGAGTGAAGGGATACTCGGCTACAGCAGCACAGAGACAAAGGATGCTGAAAGACTTACGAACGTGGAGCAACCCAAAGACCAACCAAAGGCTCTCCGGGCCCAAAGATGAAGCAGGCCACCCACCTCCTGCCACGGGAGGCCTCACGAGGCAGAATAGGACAGTCTGGACTTGGGCAATGTAGACATGTTTTTAGAGGCTTGATTGAGCAGATTATTAGGAGTCTATTTTTTTCTTTTCAATTGGTAGAGGGAAGGTGGGAAGGAAAGGAAAGAAATGCTTGTCTACTTGGAAATACAATTATAAATTTATTATTCTTTAAAATAATTCTAAAGACAATATCAGAATGATTGAATGGTTAATTACATTCATTTTTTAAGAATTCTAATAGTCAGTAAGTTCCAGAGCTGGGCCTTGAACCCAGATTCTGGCAATAACTCAATAAATAGTCTTCAGTGGTGCTGATCTTCAGAAGATATTGGAAATTTTTTCTCATCTGTTTTTCTTTTTTAGAAAGAAAAAATAGAACTGTGTTCTTTGTGAACTGGGTCAGTCTAGAAAGAGCGCAGCAGGAATATAATTGTGAAGGGTGGTACAGAAAGGCTCGCAGGCCTGCAGCAGCCGTGCCCCTCTTCCCCCAGAGCCCACTCCCCGCCACCCCACGCCCAGCAGGCTTACGGGAACTAAGAATGAGCGGCTGTCTCCAGAGTGGGGATGACCCAGGACTCGGACATCACCGGCGGGCCAGCTGGCTCTTCAGCCCTGTTGGAGCTGTGCCTCTGGAGGGGCAACATGGTGGGAGGCCACACACAGAAAGGGGACATTTGCCTTCTTCATGGACATCAGCCCTGCTGCCTGGTGATGCCACCGGCTCCCACAGTTACCTCCAGACCATCCCTTTCTGCCTGGTCGTTGTCTCGTAAGATCATGAAAACAACAAACCACTCTCAGCCTCCCTGTCCTATTTAACTCCCTCTATGGTGCTCTGGGGTCCTGGTATCACTTCCCCCTGTTAAAAAATGTTTAACCCTCACCTTCCACCTTAGAAAATCAATCCTGTGTATTGGCTCCAAGGTGGAAGAGTGGTCAGGGCTGGGTAATGGGGGTGAAGTGACTTACCCAGGGTCACCTGGCTGGGAAGTGTCTGAGGTCAGATTTGAACCCAGGACCTCCCATCTCTGAGACTGGCTCTTCATCCACTGAGTCACCCGGCTGCCCCCTGACATCCTCATTTTTAAAAGGCGGGGGCAGAGGAGAGGGAGATGCTTTTTTAATTTAACCCCTCATCTGCTGTCTCAGTATCAATACTAAGTGTTGGTTCCAAGGCAGAAGAGTGGTCAGGGCTAGACTCTGTCTCTCTATTACGTGCTTGGTCTCCCCCTCTCTCCCCCTATGGTCTCTTTTTAGGTGGCTGCTTCCCGGACCCCACTGTTGCTATTCCGGCAGGCACGGATAGTCACACAGCTAGGAAGTGTCTGAGGTCAGATTTGAACCCAGGACCTCCCATCTCTGGGTCTGGCTCTCAATCTACTGAGCCCCCCAGCTGCCCCCAGTCTCTACCCCTATTAAAATGTAAATAAACATCTCACTAGCTCTCTGGAACACAGACCCTGGAGGACAGAATCCCCCAAGTTCCAAGGTTCCTGCCTAAGGGGCTTGCTGTCCAGGTTGGGGAGGGCCTTCCAGCCAGCCCCTGCCCCCAGCCATCTCCTCAGCCCACCCTCCTCCCCCTTCATAATCAAGTCAATCCTGCCACTCAACAGGCTCCCCAATAACTTCCCAAAGCCACCCCTCGGGTGCTGGGCTCTGTCCCTCATTAGAATACAAGAGCTCTGAAGGCAGGGAGGTCCCTGCCTTGGTCTCCCTGGCACTTAGTAGAGTGTCTGACCTGCAGCAGGAGCCCAATCTGTGCTTTTCTCCCCATTTAGTCTTCCATGAGGGATGAGCTGATGTTGGCCAAGCCCCAAAGGCCCATTTGCCCTGGACGGACCCAGGATTTCCCAGCTCCCGCTTTGGGCCTCCCTTCGCCCTCCATCCCCCCTTTCTCTGCGGCTCCCCGGGGGTGGGGCCCACCCTTTGCCCCCTCCCCAGCTCTGCCCAGCGTAGGCTTCGGTCTCCTCTCTGCTTGTCCCAACGCTCAGCCTCAGCACAGAGCCTGACCTACATCCCGTCAACAGGCCCCGTCTGGAGGGGTGGGAGCCAGACAAGCCTGCATTCATGCTCCCTGCCGGCCTCCCCCTGGCTTTTGTGTCCCCGGAATATTTGCCATCTAGGGCCCCAGCAGGCGGCCCCAGGTCCCTTTGTGTCTTCTCCATTCTTCCTTCTGAGTCATGGCCCCGTTACTCTTTCAAAGGGCCACGGCTCCATCCTGTTCATTTCCACACACTCCGCCGCTTGTTGGGATTTTCTTGAGTTATTTCGTCCATTCACAATTTATTTTATTTTTTTTTGTGAATGGCCTTTTTTCAGTCTTTGATTCTCCCCATCCCCCATGGGCACTGCGCTTTCACTTCTGGGTGGTGCCACCTTACCTCTGGCATCCTGGCTGGCTGCCACCTTCGAAGGTGGCACGGCCAGAGACAAGACCTGCCCTTGTCCTCAGTCCAGTGGGGAATGGACAGTCTCCTAGTCTCTGGGTCGGGGGATCTCCGGCCACAAAAGAGTAGACAGCCAGTGAAGTCCTCTCCAAGTCCATTCGATAAGCTGGGTGACCTTGGATAAGTCCCTTAGCCTTGTGGGGCCTCAATTTCCTCAGCTGTAAAATTGGGTCAGACCTGATGACCTCTGAGGTTTATGATGCTAACGCATCTACCACACACCTACTATGTGCCAAGTACTGTGCAAGGTAATGGAGATAACAAGGATAAAAATCAAATAGAACCTGCCCTCAAGGAGGTCATATTCACAAGGTCCTAGACTAAGAACCAGAGTGATTTTAGAAGCCAATGAGTCCAACCCCCTCATTTTACAAATGAAGAAACTGAGGCACCAAGCTGTTAAGTGGGAAGCCCGGGATCAACACAACCAGTTAGGATCTGAGGCGTGAGAAAGGTCTTCCTGACTTCAGATCTAGCAATGAACCTAAGAAGATACAACACGTACCCTACGACATACAATAGGGAAGGGAAGAATAAGCACAAAGTGCTTGTAGCAATTTGAGGAGGGATAGACCACTTTTAGATGAAATCAGAGAAAGCTTAGTGACCATGGCAGCACCTGAGCTGAGCCTTGAGTCAAGATAGGGATTCTGAAAGTCAGAGGGAGACAAGAAGTGGGTCAGAGCACGGAAGAGAAGCAGAAACTTTGGCAGGTTGTGAAATCTAGTTCAGGTTTGCTGGAATGTACACGCGTGAAGGGAGGTAAGAGAGGACCCGTCGGACTGGGTGGTGGAGTCTGAATTTGACCCTAGAAGCAACAAGGAGGAGAGGGACACAGCCCGTATTTTAGGAAGATTTTTTAAAAGTCAATGGTTTCACTTAAGGTAGAAACACTTTTGACGACCGTTTTCTGACATTTCAGGATTCAGATTCTCTCCTTCCCCTCCCCACTCCCCGAGGCAGTAAATAGTCTGATACAGGTTATGCCATGCTTTCATGCAATGCATATTTCCATATTCCCCACACAGACAACAAAAAATTCCAAAGGAAATAAGGCAGAAGATGGCATGCTCTGATCTGCCTCGACCTCCCACCGGTCCTTCTCTGTCTGGGTCCCTCGTGGATGTCGTGGGAACTTGCTTGGCTGATAATAGTGAGACCATAGTGACCACCGTACAGTATTTCTGCTCTCCAAGTTCTGCTCCCTTCACTTTGCAGCAGTTCAATGAAGTCTTTCCAGGTGTTTCTGCACATAGTGACTATCCTACAGTATTTCTGCTCCTGTAGACTCTGCTCTCCTGGTTCTGCTCTTGTAGACTCTACTCTTCTGGTTCTGCTCCCTTCACTTTGCATCAGTTCAATGAAGTCTTTCCAGGTGTTTCTGCACTCATCCTGTTCATCATTTCTTTCAGCATAATAGGAAGAAAGATGATCTTAATAGCTATGCAGAGGAGAGGACTGACAAGAGATTAGAGATTAGAGAGGGCTATTACAAGGCACCATGTCAGGCCCTAGAGGGGTGGCCAGGCACAGAGGAAGCAGGGAACAGACTTGACAAGCCTTGGAGGCTGAACAGATTTGGGAAAGAGTGAGATGGAAGGATAAGGAACGAGCCCAAGTGTATGACTGGGTGGTGGGGTGGCTGGTGGGACCACAGCACCTTGCACAGACTCCGGGAAGGTTTCAGGTGGGGAGTTCATGACTTCTCTCTTGGACGTGGCAAGTCGAGATACTATTAAGACATCCAAGGGAGATGTTCTCCAGGCAGGTGATGATGCTGGGCTGGAGTTCAGGAGAGAGATATGGGCTAGACCTATAGATCTGGAAGTTGTCCCTATAGAGATAATTGTTGAATTCATGGTAGCAGATAATATTGCACAAAAAGAGAGGGTGTAAAGGGAAGAGATGAGTCTTGGACAGAGCCCTGGAGGATACCTGCACCCAGGAGGCAGGAGGAATATGACCACCTATACAAGACAAAGGAGAGGTCAGACAGAGACCAGGAAAACCAGGACAGATGAATGAATGGATAAATATGTGGATTGTGTTTCCAAGGAATAGTCTGGATTCTCCAGGAAAACTCGGAGCTACCAGCCCCTCTTCCCTCACCAGGAACTGTAAGGAACAGGACATCTGGCAGCAAAGAAGAGAGCTGTCTATGATTTCCAGAGAGAACCAGTCCTGGCAAAAGAGAATTGAATCAAAAAAAGGTCTACATAAAGAGAGAAAGGACTTTGAAACTCTATAGTTCTGCACCTCTGAGTTGCCTCAGACACATGTTATTATTATCATTAATAGCAATAATAACAGTGTTAAATTTAAAAGAGTGGTCTGTCATAAACTGTGGCAGTTAAAAGAGTTGGGGTCATAAACTGTAAGAGTTAAAATAGTGGAAGATATAAATTATAGTAGATATAAGAGTGGGTGAGTAAATTGTGACCGCAGAAAATATGTTTCACTACAGTGTCTTGTTTTTAAATCAATATATAAGGTGGTCGCCAGGGAAATATTCCCAATTATGAATATACCCAAGTCAACTGGGTTTTATAGAGACTTTAATTTATAATACAAGAAAAGAGAGAAAGAGAGACAAAGGAAATAAGTATGAAGGGCCTTAAGCCAACATGGCCTAGACCTGAATCTTAAGAGAGAGAGATCAGTCAGTCAGTCTTTTAGACAGACCACAAGGTCTGTCTAAGCAAGGATTCTAGTGACAGAGTCTCCTCAGAGAGAGTTCCAGCCAGAGTCCTCCTCAAAGAGCCTTCCAGCCAGAGACTGTTTCAAAGGGCCTCTTTCAAGAGCCTCCAGAGGGACAGAGTCCCCTCAGAGGAGCTCCAGCGATACCTCCTTAGAGATTGTCCTCCAAGAGCTTCCCTTCTCCAGAGCCTCTCCTCAAGAGATTCTCTTCAAGCGATTCCTCATAAGAGATCTTCCTCAAAAGGATTGTCTTTCAAGAGATTCTGCTTTTTCTTATATAGGGGTTTTTCTCCTATGTCACCTCCCCCAAGTCCTTACATCTACCAATCACAGTAGACGTTTTCCAAAGGACAATCCATTCTAAAAACACGGCTGAGTCGACTAATCCCCTCAGTAAGTCTGAACCAGAGAAAACACAGCTGAGTCAACTAATCCCCTCAAGAGAGAACATCTAAGTAAGTTTTCACCTCTTTGTTCCTGGCAAGTTTACAAGTTGCCTGACCTTTATAGGTACCTAGCATCCCATTGTATCAATTCTAAAAACAGACATTGGTCAAAGAACTCCCTGCCTCATCATAAGCATGGGTCCAAGTACTTTCATTGTTTAGCAAGGAGTTTTCTCCCCTAAAGCAGTCTTAAGTACGGGTAGAGTAGAGGTCCTCCCATTTCTTACCCTGGCGAGTTCTCACAGTCAAAATGGGGAATGTTCTCAGTAGGGAATTTGTTCCAATGGAGAATTCCCCAAATGGAGAAATTTTTAACATTCACAAGTCTGAGAAATTTCAAGATTCACAACAGATAACATTTATATCACACCTACAAGTTTGTGAAGCACTTTATATAATTATTTGACCCTATAGGTATGTACCCACAGTTTATAGTCATGCCAGTAAATACAATTAGTTCACAGCAAAAGCATTTACCAAAATGACATGACTGGCTCAGTGGATTGAGAGTCAGGACTAGAGACAGGAAGTCCTAGGTTCAAATCTGGCCTCAGACACTTCCTAGTTGTGTGACCCTGGGCAAGTCACTTGACCCCCATTGCCTAGCCCTTACTGCTCTTCTGCCTTGGAACCAATACACAGTAAAGAGTCAAAGACAGAAGGAAAGGGTTTAAAAAATGACATAGAAAGGACAGTAGCTACAAAACAGTACTGGCCCCTCCAAACCCGGGGTATACTCTCCCACAAGAGCACATGACGTATGGGAAGAGTGTATGGGCATGAATTTAGAGGACAGTTATTGTGTGGGACGTGGATGGCGAAGCTGTATGGCCAGAGTCTGCCATTGGGAGTCCCTTCTCTCTTCATGGAGTCCTCTCTGCACATGCATTCTCTGTTGCCAGGACTAGTTCTCTCTGGAGGCCAGAGCCAGCTCTCTTCTCTGCTGCCTGAAGACCCTCTCCTCGAAGTTCCTAAATTCAGGTCCCGTTGCCTAAGTGTCCTCCTCCTGTGCTCTGTAGTCTACGTCTCTGCTCCACTCTAGCGTGGGGAGAGGGACAGTTAAGGAGGGAGATCCCTTTTTAGCTCCGAGACTAGCACAACTGTCTGGATGCTCTCCCATTCGCAATTGCCATGGGGGGACAGGGGAGATATTTGTTCTGGGGAGTCTCCTGTGAGTCGAACCACAGGACAGAGGAATGATACCCCCTTTCTGGAGCAAAAGTAGTCATGATTTGGCTACTCTGAGGGGTGAGGGTGCCTGAGTCGTGGCAGGGCTGACTGCAGGGGGGCCAGGGGCCAGGGAGGAGAGGATGGGAAGTAAGGCCTTGTCTGGGAAGGGGGCTGGGGGAATGGGGCTTTATTCACTGGACAGTCAAAAAAGCTCAGCTTCCAGGTGGAAGCTCTCAACTGAATGAAGGACCCCCTCCCCACCCTCTCCACCCCATGAAGTCTGAGGATGTGGGTGCTGGTTTTAAATTAGTCCCGAGCTCCCCCTCTATGATCCAGGCTGTGCTGGTTGCTTTGGGGGGGCAGGAGATGGAGGTCCCGCCTTCCAGGGGGCAACTGGGAGAGACAAGCTTTGAACGCTGGCAGGACAGTCTAAAGAAAGCAAAGACTGAATGGGTAATGGGGACTCTGAGGACCACCAATATCAGAGCAGACCTGAGGGATGCTTAGAGGTGCAACTTGATAGGAAGACCCAGGACTCCAAGAAAGGCCTCAATATTCTCCATAGGAAAGGGGGCTCCCCAGAGTAAAAGCCAGCCTGGAGATGGGAAGTTCTGGATTCAAATGTGGCCTCAGATCCTTTCTAGCTGGGTGACCCTGGGCAAGTCACTTAACCTTCATTGCTTAGCCCTTACTGCTCTTCTGCTTTCAAACCAATATACAGGATTGACTCTGAGATGGAAGGTGGGGGCTTAAAATATAATGGGGGAAATTCAAGGCCCCCCAGCAGTGTGCTGGGTCCCTTTCCAGGGAGACCAAAGATCATGAAACAGCCCGTACCTCTGTGTCGTGAACATAGTAGGTGCTTCATAAATGTTCGTGAAGAACTAAATCCATTTTAGGCCTGGACCAATTTCATGGAGACGGTAAGGCTGGCTACCTTCTTACAAATGCACTTCTGGGCAGGAGCTGGGGGAAGCCTATCCAGTCAATTCATCCCATCCAGGCTTTCAAGTTCTTTGTTCCAGCCTCTAGGAGAATCAGCAATGGGAATAACGAAGATGATGTCATCAAGCCCAACCCTCTTATTTTGTAGATGAGTAAATGGAGGCACAGAAAAGTTCAGTGACTTTCCTGGGGTCACACACAGGGTTTGAAGTAGGATTTGAACTCAGGTCTTCCTGACTCTCAAGTCCAGTGCTCTATTATGCCATGTATTTGGTCATAACTCTGTTTTCCTCTACTATTTGTCCTCCATCCCACCTTCCTCAGGGGGGTGTAAGCTCTTTGAAGGCAGCAACTGGCTCGCCTTAAATCGTTAATGCTTGGCCCAGAAGGCTCTGGATAAAAGCTTGCTCCATTGCATTGAACCAAACAAGGGGCTCAGGGTCCCGCAGTCACAGTTCCAGAAGACCAGGCTGAAGCATCCCGTTCGAGCTCGGCTGAGGACAAGTGCATGTTGGCCATTGGCCGCTGTGCCATATGCCCCAAAGGCTCATGGGATGTGTCAAGCACAGGGAACCTGGGAAGGGGGAGACGACCTGACTGCCTTTCACAGCCCTTCCCGACCCTTCGGACCACCCAGAAAGCAGGACTCAACGGAGCAAAAGAACCAAGGTTTGATCTCAAAGCGCCAATAGAAACATGTTGGGTCCGTTGGAAGTCGTGACTGGTACCTATACACAGGTAGGCTTTGGGGATCATTTTACAGATGAAGAAACTGAGGTTTGAAGAGGCCATGGGACTTGCCCAAAGTCACACAGCTAATGAGCAACTGAAGCGCTATTTATTTGTATTCAGGTCTTCCTAGCCCCAATCCACCCTTTCCCCCTTCTCTTCATTTTGGTAGCCAGAGGGCATGCTGGGTAGAGAAAAGCGCTAGGTCAGGAATGGCGGGCCTTGGGCTGGAATCTGAGCTCTGCCACTTACCACCTGAATGCCAGGGCTAAGTCGCTTTCACCTCGATGGGCCTCAGTTTCCTCGACTGTACAATAAAGGAATCAGGAAGTGCTACTCCTAGGGCAGGCTAGTGGAGGGACCTCTGAGTCTGGAGTCGGGAGAATCTGTCCTCTGAGACTCAATTATCTGTGTGGTCTCTGAGCTCAGGCCCTGAACGGTCTGTGATGGAGGTTGGACCAGAGGACCTTCCAGCTCTAGAACCTAAAACCCGATGGGCCTCTCCATTAGTCTCTGTGTGACTTTGGGAAAGTCATTGTCTCCGGCCTCAGTATCCTTATCTGCAACAGGACGTGGTCAGACTAGAGGCCCTCCCAGCTCTCTGTTTGAGATCCAGGGTCCTTTAGACGGCGTCCCCACTAATCTCCTTCCTTCTCCCAAGGGAGATTTCGGTGCCCATTTTCTGCCTCATTCCAGCTTTTCATCTCTTCCTGGCCCTCCCCCCAGACACACTCATCTCCTTCCAGCTGCTGCAGGATCTGCCAGCCCACAGTGACTCCTGCTCCCCTGGCATCAGCCCACACAGCCTGATAGAGAGCGAGAAGGACATGATCTCCTGAGTCATCCTCGTAGGACTGTCATCTCAATTAATTTCTCCGTGCAGAGGCCCAGCCTTTAGCAGAGCTAGAAAGTGGGCAAAGCCTGGCTTGGGCCCTCGCGGGTGCCCCTAGCCTCTGGCCCAGGCACTCCATGCCCTCTCTCAGCCCCCAGCTTCGGGAGGTTGGAGCAAGGCTGTGCTGCAGCCAATCGGTCAATGTTCAGTGTGTCCTTTACACCTCAGAACTGGCCAACGCTCCAATCTATTTCTCTGTTGGTTCAACCTTGGGAAAACATGGGGAAGAGTTCAGGAGGCAGATTACATTTAAAAACGTGCCCATGAGTACACTACCATCCCCCTTCCCAGCTGGTTGTTAAACATTTCCTAGCACATCCCTGGGGCTTCCTGGCCCTGTGGATCCTTCTCCCCTGCATCCTCTCCTCCCCAGAGCCCTACAATCCTCAGGCTCTAAAATTATTCCCCACCTCCATCCCCTCTAAATCCTGACACACTTCACCCATTTGGACCAGAGTCAGAGATTGCAGATGGCCTTGGAGGTCATCTCTAGACCAACTTCCTTGTTTTACAGAGAAGTAAGTTGACTTAGCCAAGGTCACACAGGTAGCAAGTACACAGAAGATCAGGTTTAGAACTCAGGTCCTCAGATGCCAAGATCAGGGCTCATTCTGTTATACCACATTGCCTCTTGGTCAGTTAAGAAAAGAGTTCTATTCTATAAGTTTAAAGGCTTTAGAGATAGGTTGGAGGAACTAAAAGGGAAAATCACTTTCCACGGCCAAGTAGCTGGCGTCAAAAGCAAGACTCAAACCCAGGTCTTTGTGACAGTTCTCTCTCTACTACCCAACACTGCGGACTCTTGAATCTTCCTTTATCCACCCTCCCCAGGTCCCCATATTCAACTTCCCTTCTCTCTGGGTTCTCTTTTCAGTTGCTTTTCCAGAAAGAAAGGGACCCCAAGGGATAGAATTCCCATGGTGGGGACCTCCATGAACGGCTTAGCCTCTGAACCCGCTGGTATTTGCTCTCAACGGGAGCCAAGCCTTCCCCAAGACCTTGAGTACTTAATGGCCAAAGATCTCCCATTTCCTTGTCCGTTTGCCCATTGGGTAGATACAGCATGCCCGGAGGTGGCAGGAAGAGCTACATCTCCTCCGAGGCTGACCCTCCCCATCTCCAAGGAGACTAGGAGGAAGGCCATACCCTGTCTCCACCAGCAGCGCCCATCTAGCAGGGAAAGAAATGGCGGAAGGATCCAGGACCACAGGGGCCGGGTGATGTCTCCGCTACGCTCCGAGCTCCAAGAGGGGCATCAGGGCAGAACCACCTCCACCTACCCCCCATCAACTATCTGGAGTCTAAGCATGTGATCGTTTGTCCAAACAATGTCCAGGAGAAGGTACCGATTGGCTTACTACCACCAAATGATGGTTACCCAAAGAACCGTGACAAAAATGCTGTTAAACTTCGGGATCAAAGTAAACGCCTCCATAATTGTCCCCGTAACTCCGGAATTCCGCCCTGACCATAGCGATCTCCTCCCACTTTCCCCTGGGCCTCATCCCTCCTCTTTGACACATCTTCTAGTCCCTGCACCCCTTCTTTCCTGCTTTCCCAGGAACCTCATTTTTCCACTGGCTCATTCAACTTTCCCAGCCTTTGATCCAAAATCTCACTTTCCATTGTCTTTCATTGTCGCAAAAGAGTGAATGAATGCTCTTTCTACCCTCCCAACCCAAGATGGTTCCCAACTACCACCCTCTCTGCCCTTCCTTGAGAGGGGGTCAGTGGCACTGAAGATGTCACATGACCTTGCTGATTGGATCCACAACGTCACTCTTGGAAACCAATCCTTCCACCACTCTCCGCACCAGCTTTCTAGTACATCGTCCACAATGGCGGCTCCAAAATGGCTCTTCTTTTCTTAAGCCACCCGTCCCATCACCACCACCTCCGCCTTCTCTCTCAGCAGAGGGTGTCACCTGTGACTCTAAAAACTGAGTCCATCTGCCCCAAGCTCCCTCCCTTCTCCAACACCACCGAGCACCCCACTCTGGAGGACAAGAGCCCTTCTTCATGTGAGCCCCAAGCCTTCTCCTGGGGCTCTGGATCCCATGCTCCCCCTCTTTCCCCCCAAGCTTCTTCCTCCTTGCAGTTTTTGACACTGTTGACCATCACCTCCTCCTGAATCCTTTCTTCTTCCCCGAGTTTTCATGAGGCTACTCCGCTGTGATTCTCTTCCCGGAGCCCAACCCTTTTCAGTTCCTATGGCCATTCGGGGTCCCTTCTCAGGGGAGTAACCTCGAGTGTCCTGATCTGGGGCCTCCCTGTCTCTCTCGAGACACCCTCTAGGTTACCTCATCATCACTCATTCCCATCCTGATGGCCGAGATCTACATAACCAGCCCTCATTGGTGTCCTGAGGTCCAGTCTGGCAATTCCAAGTACCTGTGAGATGTTTCCATCTGGACAGTCCAGAGGGATCTCAAACCATTCTATTTCCCCTCAAGCCCACTAACTTCTTTATTTCTGGGACTATCCTTTCCATCTAACCTGAGCCATTGCTAGAACCTTCCCCCAATCTCTCTGTATTTATTTTGTTCATGTTGTTTAGTTGTTTTCAATCACATCTGACTCTTTACGACCCTATTTGGGGTTTTCTTGGCAAAGATCCTGAAGTGGCTTGCCATTTCCTTCTCCAGCCCATTTTACAGCTGAGGAAACTGAGGCAAACACATTCAGTGACTTGCCGAGGGTCACATAACTGATAGGATCTGAGGCTGGATTTGAACTCAGGTCTTTCTGACTCTAGGCCAGCGCTCTATCCACTGGGTCCCCCAGCTGCCCAGACATTTTGTATATATGCCCCATTTATTTATCTGTGAACGTTTCTGACCCACCCCAAGGAGAAGATGAGATCCTCTAGGCAGGGGCTGCTGCTGATCTTTCTTTGAATCCCAGCACTTGGTCCAAGGACTTCCTGGTTGCTTGACCACTAGAAAGGCCAATGCCAGCTATATCTGGTGCCAGCTTGGATCGGATTTCACTGGAACCGAGCCGCTGGGATGGGCCAGGGACACAGAGACAAAGATGAACTCATTTCTGTGCTTACAGAACTTTCTAACAAGTGGGGAAATGATGTGTAAATGAACAAATAAAGACAAGACAGAATGAGAAAGGGTTAAAGGAGGAATCAAGACAAAAGATTTCTGGCAAAATTTGATGACTGAAAGAGGATTTTTAGCTAGGGATGGAATCAGAGGAGGCTTCTTGGAGGCAGTGGCACCTAAACTGGGCCTTGAAGGAAGGGATATGGGACAATGAAAGGGACAATGCCCTGACCTTGGAGTAAGGGAGACTCAGGGTCAAATTCTTCCTGCTGTGTGATCCTGGGTAAGTCACTTGACCTCTCTGTGGCTGTTTCTTCATCTGTCATAATGAGGGTGCTGGACTTTATGGTCTCCAAGATCCCATTCCACCTCTAAATCAATGATCCTCGGACCTGTCTGGGCCTCGCTTTCCTCATCTGTAACAAGGGGGATGGAGCCAGCGGCCTCTAAAATACCTTCTAGGGGGCAGCTGGGTAGCTCAGTGGATGGAGGGCCAGACCTAGAGATGGGCGGTCCACGGTTCAAATCTGGCCTCAGACACTTCCTAGCTGTGTGATCCTGGGCAAGTCACTCGACCCCCATTGCCTAGCCCTTACCTCTCTTCTGCCTTGGAGCCAACACACAGTATTGACTCCAAGATGGAAGGTAAGGGTTTAAAAAAAAATACCTTCTAGCTCTGACCTCTCATGGAAAGATCTAGAAAGAGTAGCTCAGCTGGTGGACATGGAGATCAAGTCCCAAGCATGGGGGAAGGCCTGAGGCAAGAGACTTGGGATCACGGGGATTTCGGATGGGAGACCTTCAAGATTGCCTAGCCTAAGCTCTCAGGGAAACTGAGGGGCAGCTGGGTGGCTCAGTGGGTAGAGAGGCCCATCCAGAGGCTCCCCAGCTTCCATCACCTTATTGGCTTCTCAGGCCCTGCTCTAGGTGGCTTTACGGAAAGCGCAGAGATGCTGAGCTGATGGAAAGCCCCCTCTCACAGGGGGCCAAGGATGGAGATTGAAAGTGGGACGGACGGGACCTCAGGGGTCATCTGGTACCACTGAGGCTCGGCGAGGTCAGACAGGCAGAGATTCTGCGTTCCTGTGAGCTTCTTCGAGTCCAGCCTCGCCCTTTACCCTAAGTACGGAATTGAAACACAGAGAGGGAAAGTAGCTGCACCCAGACCTCTACACTCCAAGCCCCGTTTCCCCAGGCAGGACTCGTCCCCTTGGACAGGCCCCTTTGGCCTTGGTGACTTGGGCTCCTGCCCCACCCCCTCTCTCCTGGGGGGTTCAGAAGCTCAGAACTCATCAAGACTCAAGAGCCCCAGGCCAGCATCTTCCCTGACCACAGGCCAGTGGCCAGCACCCCTACCTGCCTCGAGAAGCTCTCTGCTGCTCTCTGCTGGCTCTCCAGCTTCCTTCCAGCCTTTGTAACTCAACAAACTGGAACTGGAGGGCTCTGGGGTGCTCCTCAGTCCAACCACCCCTAAACAAGAATCCTGTTTATCACACATCGGACACACGATCCTACAATCCCTGCTTGAAGACTTCCAGAAGGCAAGGAACCGTCTACCTTCCTTTTCTCCTGCTGTGTGACCCTGGGCAAGTCACTTAACCCCAATGACCTAACCCGTACAGTGGTCCTTAATATGGACTCAGACAACAAGTAAGGATTAAACAAAAAGGCTTTTCCATTTTGGAGCGCCCCGACGGATAGAAAGCTTTTTCTGATGTCAAACTTCAAGTGGCCTCTTTATACCTTGGCCCCATGGCTCCTCCTTATCCCCACGGGCAAAGAGAACCGGCCCAGTTCCTCTTCTTCTTGGCAGCCTTTCAAATACAGAAAGATGGAGCCCAAGAGGGCTTACCCAGCCCCATCCAAGAGTTCAGAGAACAAGCAGAATCTGGCCTTCATGCGAAGTCCCCATCTAGAAGCTGAGACTGGAGATGAGTCAACAAAAGAGAACCCTGAACTCCATGAAGAAATAAAAGAGAGTTTGAGAGAAGGCCAAGAGGTACGTCTAGAAAAAGAAGCAATCAGGCAACAAGCACAAGGCACAGCTCAAGTGGCTTGGCTCAGATATGGGAAGATGGACAGTGTGTCCGTCCAAGTCAGCTTTTCTTGGGTGGAATCACTGCTCAAGTGTACCTTTTGTGAGAGGTTTTCCACTCTCCCTCCTCTCCTGCCGGGTCTCTTGAATGCCCTCCTTTAAATGTGGGCTCTAGAACAGCCCAACACTCCTCCGGAGCTGCCCAGGGAAGAATCTGGTGTTCCGGATGCTCTCTTGTTCTTTTGAGTTGTTCTCTTGTCTTCGGTCATGTCTTATCCCCAGGATCCCTTTTAGGGGATTCTTGGCAGAGAGACCAGAGTGGCTTGTCGCTTCCTCTCTCCTTCTGGACACTAAGATTGCATCGGCTTTGTAGGTGATGTGGCCGAATCACCCTCTTGGGTTTATTCTGCACCAAGTGTTGTCTGGATCCCTCTGGTTAAGATGGTGGCATGAAAGGTCACAGAGGATCTCCCCTCTCCCACATAGACTCCAACAAGCAGCTGATGAAATCATGATCCAGGAAACCAGAGCGAACCCCTTCATCCAGCCCAAAGAAGATAGTCATACAATCTGAGGCCGGCCTCTATCAGAGAAGCCAAAACAAGAGCAAGTAAGTGACCCAGAAGTCTGACAGTGCTCTGCACTCAAACCAGAGATGCTTCAGAGATCATGAAGCCTGCCCTGCACTGTACCTTAATAGTGAATATATGTTCTCTAGCTATAGGTGTGTGTGTGTGTGTGTGTGTATGTGCACACATGTGCACTGAATGGCATACATCTGAATACTTAAAGGGAAATTTAATCAAATTACAGAAATAACAAAATTTAATAGTTGGATATCTTAATTAACCCTTTCAGATAAAGACAAATCTAACAAAACAGTAAACAAGGAAAAAGTTAGATTAGGAATGTGAATAGAATTTTAGAAAGCCTAGATATGTTTAGATCTCTGGTTGATTACTGAATGGGAATAAAAGGGAGTATACATATTTTTAAGCAGGAAATGGCAACTTTACATAAATTGACCATATGCTAAGGCAAGAACACATAAAGGGGGCAGCTGGGTAGTTCAGCCGATTGAGAGTCAGGCCTAGAGATGGGAGGTCCTAGGTTCAAATCTGGCCTCAGACACTTCCCAGCTGTGTGACCCTGGGCAAATCACTTAACCCCCATTGCCTATCCCTTACCGCTCTACTGCCTTTGAGCCTATGCACAGTATTGACTCCAAGACAGAAGGTAAGGGTTTAAAAAAAAAAGAAAGAAAAACTCATAAAGAAATCTAGAAAATCCAAAATATTAAACATCCATTGCTATTCTTTAAAAATTATAATCAATGTAGGGCTTTTGAAAAAAAGGATTCAAACTGAAACAGACACACAAAAAATAATTCTAAAAATTGGTGGATGAAAGAAAAAAAGCAGAAATAATAATTTCATTAAAGAAAATGACATCTATATGAAGATGTCAACATGGAATTCAGGAATCCCAAACGTGCAGCCCAAGCTCTGATCTCCTGCTCTCTTCACTGACGGACTTTCAAGTGAAGAGGATTTCTGTGAACTGTTGGTGAGGGAAGGGACAATGGACTCTGTCCCCCTTCTGCCTTCCATGTGTTTATAAATACCTGACCTCCCTGTGTCATTTTATCTTTTTTATTTATTCTTACCTGATCTTAGATTAAAAAGTATATGAAGATGGAATTGGCCAGGTTATAGTCTTATGAACTTCAAGAATCAGAAGAACCATCTGGGCTCCTCTCCATAATTGGAGACCATCAAAATTGGCAATAGCTGGCTCAGCTAGGTATCCCAATGGAGAAAGTACTGGCCTAGTCAGAAGGACCTGAGTTCAAATCCAGTTACAGATGCTTATGAGCTGTGTGACCCTGGGTAAATCACTTTACCTTTGGTTTGCCTCAGTTTCCTTATATGTGAAGTGGGGCTAATAGTATTTACCACTGGTGGGGCTGTTGTAAGGATTAAATGAGATAATACTGTTTTTTAAATTTGTAAAGTGCTTAAACACATTGCCTGGCACATAGTAGGTGCTATACAAGCATTAGTTATTATTATTAATAAAAGCAAATGAATCCAGTGAGAAAACAGATAGCAACTGAGTGACCAGCTCGACTCCAACCAATGGTGGACCAACTACTATGGAGACTCCTTGTACTGGAAATGACCAGTCCTGCTAGGTAAGGAAGCAACTTCTCCATCACAATGTCATCCCCCCCAAAGGAATTTTGTGAGGACTCTGGGAAGAGGGAAAAGGGCTCCTCTGGCCCCCAGGTTGCTCAATCCCACACCAGATTACTTAAACTTAAAGCCACTCCCCCACAAGGACTTTGTGTATTCAAGAGGAGAGAATCCTCTGGGTTGTCATTGTTCTCCCTCTAGAGTAATAAATACTTTTTCTTTTCTTTTTTTTAACCCTCACCTTCCATCTTAGAATCAGTGATATGTATTGATTCCAAGGCAGAAGAGTGGTCAGGGCTGGGCAATGGGGGTCAAGTGACTCTTCCAGGGTCACTCTGGTCTCCAGACCTGGCTCTCCATCCACTGAGCTACCTTGCCATCCCCAGTATTATTGGGGACCCCACTCTCTAGGGGTGCTTGTGACCCCAGTACTAGAATACCCAAGCCCCTTAAAGTTGGCTCTTGATGGAACCCTTTGGGAAGCTGAAGCAGCAGCCCAAGTGCGAGTCCCACAGCTAATCCATGGATTGAGAGCCTCGAGGGGAGCCTTCGGGAAGAGCCTTGGGTCCAAGACACATGAAAACTGACTGAAAGAAAGGACCACGTTCAGCCAGGAGAAGCTCACACTGAGAGCAGTGGAGGGCCGGGAAAGGATCCACGAAGAGCCCGCCAAAGGGCTTGGTGAATGTTTAAAAAAACCAAAACACTTGAAATCTGAGTGGAAAGGGATGTGCGAGCCATTGTGGGATTCAACATCATTCTTCCGGAATCCTCTTCCTTCAAGGCTCAGCTCTGATTGTCACCTCCTCCAGGAAGTGGGGAGGTCCTGGGTTCAAGTTTGACCTCAGACACACAGTACTGATTAAGACAGCAGTTCTGTGTCCTCTTCGCTTGGCTGTGTCCATCCCTTGAATTACAACGATGGGCGAACGGACTTCCTCCAGCTTTGAGTGAGCTCTTTGAGCTCTTGGTCTCTGTGTCCCCAGGCGGGGCAGCCGTGGACAGCGTAGGCGATCTCCCGGGGGTCAGCGTCATCCCTAGCACGTGCGTAAGGAGGGGTTTCCCCAAAGTCCGCTTCTCTCCTCGGGGTCAGGGTCTGCTCCCCCAGGGCCTCGCACAGCGCCCCAGACACAGTCGGGGCACGTTGCCTGAGGGGTCCTTGGGGAAGTGGAGGGAGGGGCTGGGTGGGGAAAACGGCGTCTGGAGGACTTTGGGCGGGTCCTCCCCGTGGTCACTGGTGCCCTCCTCTAGCTGCCTCCCAAGGGATGGGACCCGACCAAGAAACTGGCAGGAATGGCTGCGACTCACAGCTCGGAGTCCTTCCCCTATCCCTAGCCTCACGCTTCAAAAGTGGAGCCCGAAGGCGCAAAGGAGGGACACAGAGGACGCTTCGCCCGCTCCGCCCCGCGGGGGCGGGGCTATGTCGGAGGGGGAGGCTAAGCGTGCGTCCTCCCGATCAGCTGAGCCTCCGACCGTTGGAGAGTCAATAAATTTAAAAGGACCAATGAGATTGAGTTGTATTCTACGGGGCGGGGCATCCACCGGAACTGACCAATGGAATTACTCACCTCACCTGGAGGAGCCGGCGGGCGCAGTTCTACCAATGAGAGTGGCGGCTCGGGAAGACGAGCGGGTCGGCAGTGCCCAATGGCGGAGGGTGGGGCGGAGCAGGCCCACGCTTTGGGACCCGGGTCTAGAGGCTGCTGCAGCAGCAGCATCGCCAACTCTGGTCTCAGCCTTAGCCCCAGCATGGTGGGCTCCAACACCCGGCAGCGGCAGCAGCTGCTCCAGAAGCTGCAGACCAGCAACCAGCGTTTCACGCAGCTCATGGGGGCACTAGTGGCCAAGGTGAGGCCTGGCCGCACTCCGCCCTGGTGACGGACACTCCATCCCACCCCCATCCTGAGGGCCCCGCCCCATGGGACCCCCTACTCCCGGTGCTCCCCTGGGTGTGCCCCGCCCCCACGGCCCCCACGTGGGAGCCCCGTAACTTCCCCAAGGGTGCCGCCTCCCTGTGAGAACCCCCATTGCTTCCCCGCATGATGCCCTCGCTGCCCTAAGCTCGGCCTGGGCTCTCCGGCGCTGACCCCCGTCTCCCCCCGCAGTATGACCGCCCCTTCGAAGAAGACAAGCTGGTGCACATCGCCACGCTGACTTATAGAGCTCCAGAAGGTAAGGAGGGCCGGAGTGAGTGGGGACGCGCACGTGCGTGGGTCCCAGCCTCGCTTTCTTCTGCTTGTAAAGCCCGCCCCCTGAGGAGCCGCGGTCAGGGCCAGGCAGCGGGGTTAAGTGACTCGCCCAGGGTCACACAGCCAGAACCTCTCTTCTTCGGGCAGTGAGATCCCTGCTCTTCAGGAAGCACCTACTGGGTGCCAGGCTCCCGCCTCTCCCCGCCCTCCCCTAGCTGCCCCCAGGAGCGCCCCCTGCTGGGCCCGGGAGGCCCCACCACGCTGGAGAGCCCTGACGGGCCCCCTGAGCTTCAGCTCTGTCTAATCCCTGTCTTCGTGAGACCAGGAGCCAGAGCCCATCCATCCGTTCAGGGGCGGTCAGTATGTACCCAAGAAAATGAGCAGCCTGTACAGCCCGGCAGCTGGGGGGCTCAGTGGAAGGGGAGCCAGGCCTGGAGACCTCTGAACGGTCCTGGGTTCCAATGTGGCCTCGGACACTTCCTTAGCCAGGTGACCCTGGACAAGTCACTTGACCCCCATTGCCTAGCTCTGACCACTCTTCTACCTTGGAGCCAATCCACAGTATTGACACCAAGAAGGAAGGTGAGGGTTTGGGGAAAACAAGACTAAAGGTGAAAGAAGAATCTAAGGAGGGAGGGCAGGGCTTAACTAAAGAAGAAGAAGAAGAATCTGCTTCCTATCCTGTATCAGCAGCGCCTAACAGAGGCAGAGAGCAACAAAGTCACGTGACACAGCAGCCTGGCATCCTCAGTGGGGAAGACTCTGCCATCAAGTCTCGAGTGCCCAAAGATGTGCCATTTGGATTCAGGGGGAGGTTTTTGCACACAGTCAGTGCCGCTAAAATGAGATGGAACCTGTAATGGGGACATCTTAGGAGTCGCTCTGACAAAGGGCTGATCGCTAAGCTAGAAAGAACTTATTTTAGTACCTAAGAAAAAGGACTCTAACCGGGAGAGAAGCTGTCGAAGGCCAGGAAAAGGGTCCCAACAGACCGGCCAAAAGGACAGAAAAGGGAAGGGATGGCCGCAGAGGGGGCTGTGCGGAGGGCTCCTCCGGGCCTCCTTTCCTGCCCTCCAGCTGGCTGGGGCGCCTCTGCTGCTTTGGCTCCCCCGTTGGGCTTGTGTGTCAGAAGAAGGTAAAGATCAGTATTTAAATGGCCTCTTTTTTGTTTCTTTTCCAAGGGCTGAAACTATGGGGCGGAAAAAGAGTAACCCAAAGAATCTTCCAGTCTATCCAGGTACTGATTTACTTTATTTTTATTTTTATTTTAAACCCTCACCTTCCTGCTTGGAGTCAGTACTATGTATTGGCTCCAAGGCAGAGGAGTGGTAAGGGGTTGGCAATGGGGGTCAAGTGACTTGCCCAGGGTCACCCAGCTGGGAAGTGTCTGAGGCCACATTTGAACCCAGGACCTCCCATCTCTAGGCCTGACTCTCCATCCACTGAGCTACCCAGCTGCCCCCCCCCCCCCCCCAGGTCCTGATTTAAAGCAAAGTTTGCTATCAAAATGCCGCCTTCTTCTTCTTGAACCCTGACCCTCTGTCTCAGAATGGATGTCGAGTGGCTGTGAGTGCTAAAGGCCGGGCCTTTGGGGTTAAGTGACTTGCCCAGGCTCACATGACTAGGATGCGTCAGAGGTCAAATTTGAGCTTGGGTCTTCCCAATTCCAGGCCCGGAGTTCTCTCCCTCCGCTGAGCCCCTGGGCTGCCCCTCAGAATCCATGCTTAAGAGACAGGGCTATGGCAGGCCCGCTAAACTTCTGTGAAACAGGAGCTTTCTCCTCGGCTGCGATCAGTTAGTCGCTCAGTGATCTCTCCAGGACTCCGGCCATGGGTAGGAGTTCTCCGTATTTGGAAACACTCTTCATACGCCTTCTTTATGTTTGGGAGGGAGGCTCCGGGACGCCCCGAGCTCCCGTCCGGCCTCCGGGACCCCCGAGCTCCCGACCGGCCTCCGGGACCCCCGAGCTCCCGACCGGCCTCCGGGACCCCCGAGCTCCCGACCGGCCTCCGGGACCCCCGAGCTCCCGTCCGGCCTCCGGGACCCCCGAGCTCCCGTCCGGCCTCCGGGACCCCCGAGCTCCCGTCCGGCCTCCGGGACCCCCGAGCTCCCGACCGGCCTCCAGGACCCCCTGAGCTCCCGACCGGCCTCTGGGACCTATTGTGCCGGTGGGGGGGGGGGGGGGGGGGAGCGGCGGTTACATCCTCTGGCCGCGGGGGGGGGGGGGGGGAGGGGAGAGCTTGGCAGGCTGGCGCCGATGCCCCCGGCAGGCGCCGGCCCGCGCTGAGACTTCGGGGTGCTCGCGGTGGGGAGGGGCTGGGCAGGGTCTGCCCGGAAGCTGGTGTCAAGGGAAAGGAAAGCGCAAAGCCTTGGCACGAGCACCTGGTGAAGGGCAGCCGCGGGGCCTTCGTCTGGCTGCACGGAGGCTGCTTGTTGCTCGGTGCACCCGTGGAGGGTGTCCACGAGCCTCGACCCCCGCAGGCCTCCTGCCTCCTGGATGTGCCCCGGGGGCTTCTGTCGGGCGCGGCCCGAGGCTTCGGGGGCTACGAGGGCACGTCTGCCCCCCCCCCCCCCTATGCCGCCCGGGAGGCTCGAGCGGGTCAGGGAGGGGCGGCGGCCGTCTACCCGGTATTAGGAGGGTTTGAGTGACGCTTTCCTGTTGTTTCAGATGAACCTGGAGGAAGAAGGGTACCTTTCAGACGGCGCCACGCAGAGAACACGATGCTCCGCTTTGAATAAACTGCCTCAGAGGCCCGGATGTCTGGCACAGCGAGGTCTGACGCACTCCCGGCCCTCCGGCACTTTGTGGGTGTTGGTTTGCCCGGGATCGGGGCGTTCCCAGAGCCCCTCTTTGGCGGTTCCCCCTAGAGTGGGGAGGAGCTCTGGGCAGATGAGACAGCCAGGATCTGCCATAAAGCATCCTCCCTGAGTCCTCCATAGCTCCCATTTATAGAGGCTCCCCTTGCCAGGCACTGCAAAGCTCCCTCTCCTTACTCTCCCATTTGAGCCTAACCACAACCCTTCCAGGCAGATGCTTTTACAGATAAGGAAACTGGGACCAATAAAGGTTACTCGCCCAGGGTCATTTAGCCAAGATGTACCTGAGGCAGGATTTGAATTCATGTCTTATTAGAACCAGTTAAATGGTCCTCTTTTGTAATAGATCTCTAGAGAGGGCCTTGGTTGCTGTTCACTATTCCTGAGATTATTCTAAATTTGATTGCTAATTTTGAGAATTGTCTATACCTCTGAAATAGACATTTTCGGGGATGTTGCACTTGAATTTGAAGTCAACTAACAAAGAATTAATGAAGCCCCCTTGCTTTATCACTTGATAAATAGATGGTTTTGAGTTGACCTCAGATATCAGCATGGATATTTTTGTCTTGTTAGACAAATGATTATTTTTAAATTTTTTATTAATTTTTAACAATAATTTTCTAAAGTTCTGAGTTCCATGTTCTGTCTTTCCTTTCCCCCCTCCCCCCAAGATGCAAAGTCATAAAAGCAGTGATTATTGCTAAGGAGTCTTAGCATGTTTGTGAAGCAATCAGTGGTACTGTTTGGGAAAATTTAATCCAGTTTTGGAATAAAGAAGGCAATAATGGAAGGCAAGTCATCTATTTCCAATTGGTTTTGTTTTTTTTTAAGATGCTGAAAGCAATGGGGTTGATGCAACTTTGGTTCAAAGAAATGATATCCACTTGAAGGTAAGAACCAATCTTATGGGGTAGTTAAGTGGCTCTGTGGATAGAGTGCCAGGAGGAGATGGGAAGTTCTGGGTTTAAATGTAGCCTAAGATACTTTAAGCTCTATGACCCCAGGCAAGTCACTTAACCATAGTTCTTGCCCTACTTAGTATCAGTTCTAAGAAGTGTAAAGATAATTTTAGTGTTGTGACTTAAAAAATCTAAATTGATTGGTCACCAAGGGGAAATCCCAAATAATAAAGTACCCAAGTGAGCTGGAAATTATGGTGATTTTAATTAATATAAAGAGAAGGAATTAAGGAGAAGAGAGAGGGAGAGGAAAAAGAGTTCATTTAAACTGCTCCAGCTCAGGCTGAGCCAGGCAGGAGTTAAAGGCCTTGGCCAAAGGGGCCTCCCTGAGCCCAAGGGAAAAGGAAGTCAGTCTTATCACTCTGAGACCGTCTCAAGGAAGCTGAGTGAGCTCCTCCAGGCTGAGTTCCAGGATTGAACTGGCACCTAGGCTGCTCACAGGAAGTGATCAGCCAGATCCACCTCTCCAGGGAAAGAGGGTGTTTTTAAACAGGCACTACTTGGAGACAGCAAGGGAGCCAAATATATAGATCTTTCACCCTTGTGTCTCCTCCTCCAAACTTTCACATCTACCAATCACATCAAAGGCTTTCTCCAGGACTGCCCATACTTTTAGTTCTCACCTTTGATTAGATTTTTGAGCTACTTAACGCTTCTTTGTTAAGTTCACCTTTTGTTAGTTACTTGACCTTTTTTTGATTAATTTAACCTTTATAGTTACTTAACACCTTTTTGTATTAAGATCTAAACATAGACTTCCGCTTACCTGTCTAGCTTCACTATAAGGTGAGAACTAAGTACCTTCATTGTTCAATCAGGAGATTACAACTTTATCTTCCCCTAAAGTATGTCTAAGTAGGGTGGAGCAATGTAAAGTTCCCAAGACATTCCTGATCAAGTATCTCCATTGTTACAATCAGGAAATAGCTAAATCAAATATTCTAAAGTGGAGTAGTTTTTAAATTCACAGAAGGTAAGGGTTTTGAAGAAAGAACTGATCCTACTTTGGCTTAGCTTTCTCTGTTCTAGTTAGACTGGCTGGAGGGAAGGTTTAAGTGAATTGAGACCTGACCAAACAAGGCCCAGCCCTGGCAGCTCCTGCTTACCGTGCGAGTACCCCCCCCCCCCCCCCCCCCCCCCCCGCTCAGATCCAGGGTTTCCCCCTTTCTCTCCTTCCCCTCCAAAGCTGTCCCAGTTTTTAACCTCCACCTTGGTGGCTATCTCTCCCTGAACAGGGCCAAGAGTGTCAGACTTAGTACTGTCATTTGCCTTGATTTTTTGATCACAGAATATTTAAGATTAAACAGGCGGTCATTCAGAGTAGATTATATTTCAATACAGAGTTTTCCAGTTTGGCTTGTGGTTTCATTGGTATAGGAAATCTTGTGAGGAACCTGCCTCTACCAATGAATGAATGAACGAACGAACGAACGAACGAATGAATGAATGAATGAACGAACGAACGAACGAACGAACGAATGAATGAAAAGACCTTTATTAAGCAGATACTGTGTGCTCTGATCCATGCTGAGTGCTGGACATATATATACTTACTCTCATAGAGTTTACATTCTTTCTTGTTTCTTTTTTTAAGATTTAAGGTATTAAATTATATTTTGATTTTTTTCCCCAACTACGTGTAAAGTTTCCAATATTTTCCAAAGAATATTTAGTCTCAAATTCTCTCCCTCCCTCCCTTTCCTCAACCCCTCAAACCACATTAAGATGTGAGCAATTATGCAATCGTGAAACATTTCCCCATAGTAATACTTTTTTGGAAGGAAACTCAAAAAGAAAAAAAATAAGAGAAAAAGGTTTGCTTTAGTTTGGATTCTGACTCAGTTCTTTTTCTGTGGGAACAGGTGACACTTTTTATGAGATCATCATATTGCCAAGAATAGCTCTTCCTCAGAGTTGTTCATTATACAGTATACCTGTGACCGGAACAATGTTCTTCTGGTTCTGCTTATTTCACTTTGCTTCAGTTCATGGAAGTCTTTCCAGGTTTTTCTGAACTTCTCCTGTTGTCATTTCTTATAGCACAAATGGTATTCTGGTACATCATATGTGGTAACTTACTCTTCCATTCCCATTGATAAGTATCTTCTCATTAAGTCTTTGTACCCCCAGAAGAGCCACTTTAAATAATTTTTTTACATCCCTTTTTTGTTTTTTAATCTCTTTGGGATACAAATCTAGTAATAGTATTGTTGGATCAAAGGGTGTGTGCTTATTGTTTCATTGCCCTTTGGACAATGAAAAATAGTTTCAAATTGCTCTCCTGAACAATTGAATCAGTTCACAAATCCCCCAATAGTGCATTGTGTCCCAGCTTTCTTTCCCTTATCCCCTCCTAGTTTTGTCTTTTTTCCTTTTCTGTCATAAAAGGTGTGCGGTGGTGCTTCAGAGTTGCTTTAATTTGCATTTCTCTAGTTAATAGTAATTTAGAGCATTTTGTGTGATTATAGAGAACTTTAATTACTTTGTTTGATAATTGCCTGATCATATACTTTGCTCATTTATCAATTGGGGAATGACATGTATTCTTATATATTCAACTCATTTCTCTATGTATTTGAGAAATGAGGTCTTTATTAGAGAGTTGTAAAAATTTTACATTATTATGATTCCTGTGTATTACTCCCATCCTATTGTAAAGATGAATTTAGAGTTGTGACTTTAAATCTAGATTACCCCTGTTCAGTTTCTGACCTCCACCTCCCCCATTTGCCCTTATTTCTATCAGCCCCACCTCACTTCTCTTATCCCCTCCTCTTCCTATTTTCCTGTAGAATGAAATAATTTCTCGACTGTGTATGTTCTTCCCTCTTTGAGCCAGTTCTGATGAGAGGAAGGTTCCCATGCTCTCCTCCTCACCTCCTCTGTCTTCCTCTCCACTGTAAATACTCTTTCACATGCAAAAATTTGCCCCATTCTGTTTTTCCCTTCCTACTCTCTCAATGCATTTCCTCTTTCTCATGCCTTAATTTTATTTTTATTGTATCATCCCATCATATTCAATTCATACCCTTACCCTCTGTCTATGGATACCCCTTCTAACAGCCCTAATAATGACAGAATTCTTTGGAGATAGAAGAATCACTTCTCCATGTAGGGTTGAACACAATTTAACCTTATTGAAAGTCTTTTGATTCTCTTTTCTGTTTACCTTTTTTATGATTCTCTTAAGTCTTGTACTTGAAAGTCAGATTTTCCATTCAGCTTTAGTCTTTTCATTTTTGAAAGTTCTCAATTTCATTGAATACCCTTTATTTCCCCCTGAAGGATTATGCTCAGTTTTGTTGAATAAGTGCTTGAAGTCCTAGCTCCTTTAGCCTCTGCAACAGCCTATTCCAGGCCTTTCCATTCTTTTATGTAGAAGTTGCTAAGTTTTATGATATCCTGACCATGATTTCATGATATTTGAATTGTTTATTTTTGGCTGTTTTGTGATATTTTTCTCCTTGACCTGGGAGTTATGGAATTTGGCTGTTGTATTCCTAAGAGTTATTGGGGTCTCAGGAGGTGATCAGTGGATTCTTTCAATTTCTGTATTATCCTGGTTCTAGAATATCAGGGCAGTTTTCCTTGATAATTTCTTGAAAGATGATATCTAAGGTCTTTTTTTGGATCCTGACTTTCAGGTAGTCCAGTAATTCTCAGATTCTTTCTCCTGGATTTATTTTCCAGGTCAGTTGTTTTCCCCCATGAGATATTTCTTAATTTCTTCTATTTTTTAATTCTTTTGATTTTGTTTCTTTCTTGTCTCACAGAGTCATTTGCTTCCACTTGCCTAATTTAATTTTTAAGGCATGATTTTCTTGAATGAGCTTTTGTACCTCCTTTTCCATTTGGCCACTTTTTAAGAGTTCCTTTTTCTCAGTGAATTTGTGCATCTCTTTTTCCATAGGACCAATTCTGTCTTCAAGAAGTTTTTCTGTTCAGTGCATTTTTGTATATCTTTTTCCATTTGGCCTGTTCTCCTTTTTAAGAAATACTTCTCTTCTGCTCCCGTGGCCCCAAGTGCTGGTGTATGCTGGTGTTCCTCCTCACCCTCTGACTGTGCCCCAGGACTGGGACCTGGTTCTGCGTATGGGCAATGGGACAGAAGTCTTGTACCCAGAGGCAGCAAAGGGAATCCTGCGATTTTCTAAGCAGTTGTCTGATCCCCCCCTTGTGACCGAGAGCTCCAGAATCCTTGGCTGCTGCTTCTGCTGGGCCCAAAGTCTGTTGCCTCCATGCGGCCTGCCCTGGCACCCTGTGCTCCACCTCTACCCTGGCATGCCAGCCTTCTAAGTTTATTTGGGCAGAAAATTACTTCACCTTGTCTTTTTGTGAATTATGCTGCTCCAGAATTCATTTTGAGGCAATATAGCATAGGTTTTTGGAGGGTAATTTGGCAGAAATCAGACGGTCCCTGTACCTTCTCCACCACCTTGGTTTTTTACACCCAAAGAGCTTACCTTCTAATGGAGAGAAAGAGCACCATGTTCTCCTGGTTGATGAATGGGCCCACGGACTACCCTTTGCAGAAGCAATGCAATATTGATAGAGGATGATTTTAAATCTTGTAGGCACTCAAGGATGGCTGGAGAGGATGCTCTGGGGGTGTCCCAAGGGGGAGCGGTGGGGGAGGCTCTTGGTTTGGAAGGGTGGGCCTAAGCTGCTGGACCTAAGCAGCAAAGTCTCTGGGAAGGAGGTGGCCCCCCTGGGCTTGGTCCTCAAAGCCTGCCGCTGTCGGGCAGTGGGCTCATCAGTATCCAGTAGAGTCAAGATGGGTGTTCTTGTGGCTGCACACATGGGTTAGCCGCTTGTCCCCGGCAGACTTAACCCTAAAGGCTCTTTTCCTTCATAGCTGTCCAGTTGGTGAGACAAAGCAAGAAAGAGTTGTTTTGACGATCAGCTCGCCTTAGTACTTTTGTCTGTTTTAGAAGAATGACAGCCTTCCAAGTCTTCCAGAACGCGAGCTCTACAAGGATTGCTTGACCCGAGTGGATGTTATCCTGGAGGATGACCACCCCAGGCTAATCACGGTGAGGCTTCTTGTCTTACGATCGAGTGGTGGTGGTTTGCATCCGTCTATTTCCAATGTCGTCTCCTCCTCTCTGTGTCCTCCATCCCTTATTCACAGAAGAAAAGAAGAAGAAAAAGCACTTTTATAGACCTGACCGGGGCATCGAAACCATCCTGCCGCTGTCCAGGGTCGGCCTCCCCCGGCGTAACGCTCAGGTCTTCTTCTGTCTTGCGCTTTTCCTCCGTGTCCCCCTCGCGATGATGGGGGGGCTGCTCCGCTTCTGTGGACTTTGCGCGGTTCACGTAAAGCTCGTCCGAGTCGTCTGTTCCTCGTCCTTCAGGGTCTCTGTTTGTAGTTCCTGTTTGCCGAGGCGGGGTCAGGTCACGGTTACGCCGCATACGGTTACGGTTAGGCTGAGGGCTTGGCTCCCAGAGAGGATTTCATGGATGGGGGGAGGAGACGTGGTGGTCAGCGTTTCTTTTCAGGGGAAGGCAGAGCTTGGGGTTCTTCTCAGGCACGTCCCGCCCCCCTTTCTCATCCCTCGGCCTCCTGGGACTCGTGTGCCGTGAGCGTGGCGGGCTCTGTGTCCCACGGGAAGAAACGAAGGCCTTCCAGGGCCTCCCCGGCCTCCGCCAGCGAGTGTGAGAGGAGGCATTTGAACGAGGGTCTTCTTGCTGGCTCCCTCGTGCCGGGTTCTGTTCACTACGGCACGTCCCGCCTGGAAAATAAAGGCCTCCGTCCGGCGGCTGCTGGTGTGAAGTCGTCGAGGGCCAGCTCTGTCTGTTCGGCCCCAGGACGGAGCTGGGGCCGACGAGTGAGAGACGGACCTCGGACAGACACGAGCCCGGCTCTTTGCTTCCGGGCCCTTCAGGCCTTGGCCTGTGGCGTTCAGTGCCCACTTTTGGTTTTATTTGCAGTTTGACAGTTTCAGCAGGAGGAAGGACCGAAATGCTCCCTGCGACTTTTCCCCAGAGGAGAAGGCCAAGCCTGTGCTCGGTGAGTGGCCGTGCGTGTTGCTTTACGTGGTTCTCGATTGGGTCCCCCGAGCCCCGAAGTTCTCAGCTCCCTGGAGCCAGTCTTGGGGGTCCTTTGGGGCATCTCTTCCCTCCCCGTGGCCTGGGCCTGCCAGACCCTCTCCAGGCACTCGGCTCCCACGGCTTTGGCGTGGGGCTTTTGGACGGGTAAGAAGGAGGAAAACTCTTGCCCGGGCCCCCCTCCAAACCGCTGGGTTTTCAGTTGGGTTTGAAGTTCATTCACTGGTGCTGAGCGATGCTTTCAGCTTTGTTGGGCCCTGCGGCCCCCTCCCTGCCCCCAAGAGGCAGGAAGCAGAACCTGGCCGTGATGCAGGGACGTGTTTCTCCGCGAATCTCATTGGGTGTCATTTGTCCTCAGGGGACGGCGCTAACAGCCCCTGGAGGACTTCTGCGACGCCACCGGAGCCACCCTCAGGCCTCCGAGGTCCCCAGGACACGCGCGTGATGCCCGCGTCCCACAATGGAAGCCTGTTGGCCCGCAGGAGGGCCCTGTGGGGTGAAAGCCCTTGGGGCGATGAAGACTCTGCCCTGGACATCACCCTGGGGGACGTTTACGCAGAGATGCTCTATTCCCTGTGCAAGTGTTTGCCGTCGCAGAAGGTGGGCCTTGTGTCCACCAACAAGTACATTTCCAAAGGCTGGTTCGCTAAGAAGAGGAGGCTTAATATCACGTTTATGATGGAAAATAGCTTTTTAAAGATGCATAAGAAAGTCCATATTATGCCAGGTGAGAAAAATAGTTTAGTTTGCCGGAAGGAAGATAAGGCGGTCTTTGTGCCCCGTTCTGGGGCCGCCGGCGGGGTCAAGGACCTTGAATCGTTAGCACCTGGCCCCACCTGCTTCCAAGGTGTTTCTTCCCCTGTGGAAGCTCTGAGGGGGCGGCTGCACAAGCTTTCTACTTGCGAATCTCCCTCTAAGCCCGGGGATGCGAGGCGGGCACTCCCCAGGCCCCAGGCTCAGGTGGCTCCCGGGTTGTCTCTGCCCCCCTCTCTGACAAGTGCAAAGGACAGGTTCTACCCTTCGCAGCAGGTTGCCCCTGGAGGGGATATTTTGCTTCAGGGAAGGCATCTGTACAGATCATTTGTGCCGCTGAGTTCTCTCCAAACCCCCAAGAAGTTTCCTGTGTCCTGTGAAAGACTTTGTCTGGAGCCATCTACCTCTGACGCCTCGGAAGCACGCCTGAAGACTGTCTTTCCGAGGAATCAAGTTACAAAGGCGAAAAAGTCCTTGCTGTTTGGTTCGGATCAGACACCCTGCAAAGCCCAGGATACAATAGACTGCATGTTTGACACCTATTCCCAAGAAACCTCTCGGTGGGCACAGGAACTTCTATTCCTTAAGAAATCGGGGCAGCAATCCAAAGGGCTGCCTCAGAGCAAATGCAAGTATTCCCTGGAAAGTTTAGGCCCCAAGGATGGTCCCCCGGAGCCACAGAAAGCAGCCACCCCTGTGGGCTTTGCCAGGAGCTCCCCCTGTAAGACCGCCTTACCTGGAGCCATGCTGAAAGGAGACTTTTCCTCCCCGACAAAAAGGCGGAAAGTGTCCAGCTTCCAGACGTGGGATTGTTTCAGCTCTTCGAAGACGAGAGATTTGGCGTAGGTATTTTTTAAAATAATGATTCTTGCTATAAATAGTATTTATGGAAAGAGTCACCACAGTGGATCTAGATCTGTTACACTCTATAACAAACAAATAATAAATGATTCTAAAAGCAGCATGTGTGCCTATCAGAGATTTGAGATCTCATGAGGAAAGGCGCCTGAGCTGTAAGAGTCCCAGAATCGGGCTTTGCCATCCACTCCTTGGGCAGCCTTGGGCAGGCCACTCATTTCCCCACTTTCTCCAGCTAAGTGGTGAATCTGAACTTGGTGGCCCTTGACGGCCCTTCCAGCCCTCTTCAGAGCCCTTTGATGAACTCGGGAGCTCCAGCAAGATAAAGTTGGTCCGTGGTCAAGAATTCTGACGTGGACTCCCTACTCCTTGACCTTCTCTTCCCTGTAGTCTGGCTACTCCATGCCCTTCCTATTTCCCTTCTGGATAGTTTGAAGGTTTCTGCTGTATTCTATTTAGGGCTCCTCTTACCTCTCTGTTCCTTTTTGGTCCCCTTTGCCACAGCATCCTCCATGTTGTAGCCCCAGCTGTGGGGACCCCAAGGCTTTTTACAGAGCCTCCTTCTTTTTCTCTGTCTCTTCTTAATTTCTATGGATTCACTCATTGTCTCTGAGAATACCTCCCAGATCAATAGATCTAGCTCCAGGAACCATCTAAAGGATGGACTCCACGGATGTCCCTTAGGCCTCTCGAACTCTGGTTGGCTAAAATGGGACTCATTCTTCCTCTACTTGGGTTTCCTTTGTGGAAGAAAAGAAGATTATTAATATACTCTACTCTTGGTATACAATTCTATCAAATAATTTTGTTCCTTTAAACATTTGGAATTGGAGGAATCTTGGCGTTTTTGTGGCTCTCGAGATCCCTCTGCCCCTAGACAATTTGTGCTAAGTTAAGAATCCTGAAGAAGAAACATCAGACTGTAAAAATCCAATTTGAAATAGCTGTAGCCCTCTCACTTGAGGAAAGGAGGAAGGCACGGGATGTGCTAAATGGGAGAAGAGGGAACCTCATTCAGAGGTCAGTTTGTGTCCTTAAATTTCCCTTAAAAAGACCTTTTGTCCTTAATTCACCTCATCTTTCAAGAAAGGGGCTGGAGACGGGTGAGCCTAGAAAGGGCTGTTGGACCAGAAAAATGCTCTTTCTTGATGTGCTTTGCCGTTTCAGGGGAGAGCACTTGCCTACGGACCCTGAGTTTTCCATTTATTCATCTTCACAACCTGGGGATCATCTTGGACTCATCAGCTCTCATGTAGCCCTCCTTCCTGTTTCAATCACTCAACAAGTCTTGTTGCTTCTGATTCCTTAACATGTCCTCCACCCATTGCCTTCTCTGCGCCCAGGAGGCTTCTACCCCAGCTCCTGGCTTCATCTTTATGTGCACTGCCATCACTTCCTTCTTGAGTCCACCTTCCCCCCCTGGAGTTCACTCCTTCCCCTACCCCCACCTTCTTTAAGCTTCATTGCAAGCTGCTTCTCCTTGTTGGCTTTGTGAATCCCAAATCATTCATGCAACCTTGCGACTCTTTTCTGTTTACTTATGGCTCCCTGTGCTTTCCTTCTGACACCGCACAAGTAGCTGGAGTGCAGAGATGATGGCATTCGTTCTTTTTGCATGTCTAGTGTTTTACCCAGGGCCTTTTTTGGTTGTGAAATTTTTTTCAATTGCATGTGGAAATTTTGACAATTGTTTTCTGACATTTTGCAATTCAGATTCCCTTCCTCTCCCTGTCCCCAAAGTGCTTTGATCTGCAATCAGATTCTAACAGTTCTTTCTTTGACTGTGGTTAGCGGGTGTGTTTATTTGTTTGTGAGCTGTCTATCATGAGCTCCTTGGGGTAATCCGAGAATATTTTTTTTTTATGTTTTATCGTTATTTTAATAACAAATTTCCATATACAGTTTCCAAAATAGGATTCATGTTGTCTCCCTCCCTTTTTCCCTCCCCCCTCTCAGAGTTGGCAAGCAGTTCAGTCTGGGTTATAGGTGTGTTATCACACAAAACATAATTCCGTATTATTTGTTTTTTATAAGTGAATCATCTTGTAAAACCCAAACCCCAAATTATATGCCCCCCAAAACAAGAAATCATATGTTTTCCTCTGCATTTCTACTGTTCTTTCTCTAGATGTGGATAGCTTTCTTTTTCATAAGTCCTCACAATTGTTTTGCATCATTGTATTGCTGTGAGTAGCAAAGTATCACATTTGATCATCCCACAACATTTTAGTTACTGTGTTCTCCTGGTTCTGCTTATTTCATCTGCATCAGTTCAGAGAGGTCTCTCCAGCTCTTTCTGAAATCCTCCTGTTCATTTTTCCTTACAGCACAATACCATTCCATCACCATCATATGCCACAGTTTGTTCAGCTATTCCCCTGTGGAGTTAATCCCTTTAGTTTCCAATTCTTTGCCACCATAAAAAGTGTAATTTTTTTATTGCACATTTTTATCTCTTCAAGATACCGACCTAGTAGTGGTATTGCTGGCTCCAAAAGTATGCATTCTTTTAAAGCTCTTTGGGCATAATTCCAAATTGCCCTCCAGAATGGTCCACTCATTTCACAACTCCACCAGCTGCATCGCTGGTGGCCCAGTTTTGGCAACATTTCCTCCAACATTTATCGTTTTCTTTTACCATCATGTTGGCCAATCTGATAGGTGTGAGATGGTACCTCAGAGTTGTTTTAACTTGCATTTCTCTATTCAGGATGGATTTAAAACGCTTTTTCATAAGATCTTTGATTGCTTTGATTTCTTCATCTGAAAACCGCCTCTTCGTATCCTTTGACCATTCATCAATTGGGGATTGACTTGGATTCTTATAAATTTGACTCATTTCTTTCTATATTTGAGAAATGAGATCTTTATAGCAGAGAAATTTGTCATGAAAATTTTTTCCCAGTTGCTTCCCTTTCAATCTTGGTTGCATTGGCTTTTTTTGTACAGAACCTTTTTAATGTAACATAATCCAAATTCTTCCTTTTAGATCTTGTAATGTTGTCTGTCTTGCTTGGTCTTCAGTTCTTCCCTTCCCCATTGATCTGACAGGTATACTATTCTATGTTCCCTTGATTTGCTTATAATGTCACCCTTTATATCCAAATCACATATCCATTTTGAACCCTCATTTTTGAGCAGTTCTTGTCAAAGAGCGAGTTCTTCTCCCCAAAGCTGGGATCTTTGGCTTTATCAAACACTGGCTTGCTGCGGTCATTTACCCTCAGTCTATTGCACTGATCCACCATCTCTTAGCCAGATTGTTTTGATGAGAATTGATTCTTTTTTTTTTTTAAACCTTCACCTTCTGTCTTATGTATATTGGCTCCAAGGCAGAAGAGTGGTCAGGGCTAGGCAATGGGGGTCAAGTGACTTGACCAGGGTCACCCAGCTGGGAAGTGTCTGAGGCCAGATTTGAACCTGGTTCTCAATCCACTGAGCCACCCAGCTGCCCCCTGAGAATTGATTCTTTTAGGGAAAAAGCTGCAGGATTCAGATGGATGTGGATGAAAGCTTCCTCTCTTCAGTGTATTCATGGTTTTAAATGGGGGTTTGGCTTATCTATGAGTGCACTCTACCACAGTGACCAATAGGAAAGTGTGTTTTGCATGACAATAAAATAATAGACTTGGGCCTAAAACAAAAGGGAGTTTTTCAAAAGAACCATGATTAAGCCTTGGGTTAAGTCAACTTTGGTCATGGACGTTGAGATTTTCTCTTTTGTTCAGTCAGGCTCAGCTCTGTGAACCCAGTGGGGGGTTTCCTTAGCAAAGGTACTTGAATGGTTTGTCATTGCCTTCTCCAACTCATATTACTGATTAGGAAACTGAGGCAGAGTGAAGTGACTTGCCCAGAGTCACAACCACTCATGTCTAGGATTAGATTTGACGAGTCTTCTTGACTCCAAGCCTTGGATTTCATCTACTGGACCTCGTAGCTGCTCTGCTCTTTTAGGGGTTCAGGGTAGAAGCCACTGCCCCTACTCTAAAGGGGGGGAACAGCCTCGCTCCCCCCTCCTGACACAAGTGATGCGAAAAATCATGGCCCCAGTGAGTGTGCCTCTGCCCAAGTAAGCAGGGAGCAGGCCCTGGGGAGGGTGGCTGCCGGGGCTGGAAGTGGGCCAGCACGTTCTGCTTCCAGAACCCGCCTTCCTCCCCATCCCGTCCCTCGGCTGCCCCGGGGGGGGGGGGGGTCTTGCTGACCGAGATGGAGGCCTTTCATAGCTGACCGATTTTGTCACAGGACCCTCGACGGCAGGCGTCCTCCCATCGGCTCCGGGGACTCCCCCCGGGGCACCTTCGCGACATCCAGGCAGTCCGGCGCCCGTCCCTTCTACCAAGGAGTCGCCTGTGAGAGCTCAGCCCAGGTACCGAGCTGGCGTGCGTCTGCTCCATCCTTTGTACGTCCCAAGCACTCCTTCGCTCTCCTCTCCCTCGGCCCCACCCGCGCTCCCTGCATGCCCCGTCCTGGGTCCCCCTTTCCGGGATGAATGACGTCGGGGCTCTGGGAAAGGCCTTGCTTCCGGCCAGCTCTGCAGGGGGAGCGGTTCTGTCCTGGCGCCGCTGGATGGGGGAGTCCCCGGCGTGCAGGCTCTGCGGGCCTCGGCTTCGCCGTTTGCAAAATGGGGGCCGCACAGTCCCTTCGTCCTCTGCAATGCTGATCCCGAGCCCTCCGCGGGGGGAGCCCTGCAGATCACCGGCTCCTCGGCTCCTCTGGGTGCCGGAGGGCTTCAGCCAGTCCTGGGAATCTCCAGGGCTGGCGGCCCCTGAAAGCGGGGGTCCGCCGGGGATCAGCAGACTCCAGCTGGCGGCGGTGCTTTCTCCTAGAGCGCTGACAGAGCTTCCCCGGAGGGCCTGAAGAGGAGAGGCCTGGTGTTTGGGAGGCCCTGACGGGACGCGGCGCCGGAGCTGGGAGAGCCTCGATCCGGACTCCTGTCGCCGCCGATGGGCCTCCGTCTTCTGTTTGCAGAGCGCGGGGAAGGGCTTCCTCGACGGTTTCTCAGGTCCGCAGAACTGCAGATGGACCTGGCCTGCTCCTGGGCCAGGTTTCTCCTTTGCTGCAGAGGAAAACAGCCATTTCCAAAGTTGTTTTTATCCCCAGCCCGGCTGGGCTATTCTCCCTCTTCCTGTTCTAAAGAGCGCTGCAGGGCCTGCTACATGGGGCCTTGCAGCAGCCTTGTGTCAGCCTCCCTTTTTGAATAAGACTTTTTTAAAAGCCCGGCGTCACCTCCCACAGGCCCAACCCCAGGCAGGGGGATGTGCGTGGGAAGTGAGGTGCTGGGGCTGATTGTTCTCAGTTCATCCTTGCGGAGTTTGGTGTCGGGCCTTGTTTCAAGGCTGCTCGTGAAGGTTTGTCAATAAAGTGTATTTCTCATGGATCGGCTTCCGCCCTGCCCTGAGAAACATGACCCACCCCCACCCCCACCCCCTGGAATGCCCAACTCAGGCATGCCCCAGCCTCCGAGCTAAGGGCCGGGGGGAGCCCGGGAGGACCTTTGAGAAGGGGGGGGGGGTGCAGATCTATGTCTCGGGAGAGTCCTGTTGGCAGCCACATGGGAGACATCTTGGAGAGAAAGGAGTCGGGAGGCAGGAAGCCCAAACCCGAGGAAACTGATGGAGAGGCTCTTACAGTGGCCTAACTGAGGAGTGGCAGCAACCTGGACTCCAGGCACAATGGACAGAAGAGACGATGTGGAGATGGGGTTCACCAGGGCTAGTACAAGGAGCGGGTT
This sequence comes from Monodelphis domestica, assembly GCF_027887165.1. Taxonomy (NCBI): domain Eukaryota; kingdom Metazoa; phylum Chordata; class Mammalia; order Didelphimorphia; family Didelphidae; genus Monodelphis; species Monodelphis domestica. The sequence goes on along the minus strand of NC_077228.1, from coordinate 531,591,366 downwards.
TGGGGCCAACCAGGGGGGATAATGCCCAGGAGACCTTTGGGCCAGAGCTACAGATGTTCACAGGAAGGAGAAGAGGGGGCCTGGGTCACAGTCAGGGGGGTCTAGCAAAGGCACCTGGGAAAGACTCATCACGCAGGGAGAAGGAGAGGCAGGAAAGAGTGGCGCCTTGAAAATGGTCATCAGAGCAGCCATAACATTTCCTTAGTGCTTAGTACACCCTGGGTAGTGGGTCAGGCTTTTCAAAATGATCTCATTTGATCCCCACAACAGCCCTGGGAGGTGGGTGCTGCTATTATCCCCATTTTATAGGTGAGACAGAAGCACATGGGTTAGGTGACTTGCCCACAGTCACATAGCTAGTGAGGCCGGTCTTACTGTCTTAGTGGCCCCAGAAGGAAGAGGGTACCGGAAGAAGGTGGACGACAGGGTCCAGCACTGTGGAGAGAGGACAAGAGGGAGCAGGACTGAGAAAAGACCGCAGGATTTTTTTTTCAGGAGTGGGAGATTCCATTCCTTTCCCCCCCCCCCATTTGATTTAATTTATTTAGTCAATTTAGAACATTATTCCTTGTTTACAATAATCACATTGTTTCCCTTCCTCCCCTCCACCCACCCTTCCCACAGCCAATGTGCAATTCCACTGGGTATTACTTGTGTCCTTGATCAGAACCTATTTCCATGTTGTTGATGTTTATACTATTGATGATCATTTAAAGTCTACGTCACCAACCATGTCCCCTTGATCCATGTACTCAAGCAGCTGTTTTTCTTCAGAGTTTCTACTCCCACAGTGTTTCTTCTGAATGTGGATAGTGGTTTTTCTCATATATTTCTCCAAGTTGTTCAGGGTCACTGCATTGCCACTAATGGAGAAGTCCATTACATTCAATTGTACCACAGTGTATCAGTCTCTGTGTACAATGTTCTCCTGGTTCTGCTCCTCTCACTCTGCATCACTTCCTGGAGGTCGTTCCAGTCTCCATGGAATTCCTCCACTTTATTATTCCTTTCAGCACAATAGTATTCCATCACCAACATATACCACAATGTGTTCAGACATCCCCAATTGAAGGGCATCCCCCTCATTTTCCAATTTTCTTCCACCACAAATAGCGCAGCTATGAATATTCTTGTACAAGTCTTTTTCCTTATCTCTTTGGGGTACAAACCCAGCAGTGCTATGGCTGGATCAAAGGGCAGACAGTCTTTTATTGCCCTTTGGGCATAGTTCCAAATTGCCCTCCAGAATGGTTGGATCAGTTCACAACTCCACCAGCAATGCATTAATGTCCCGACTTTGCCACATCCCCTCCAGCATTCATTACTTTCCATAGCTGTCATGTTAGCCAATCTGCTAGGTGTGAGGTGATACCTCTGAGTTGTTTTGATTTGCATCTCTCTGATTATAAGAGATTTAGAACACTTTTTCATGTGCTAATTAATAGTTTTGATTTCTTTAACTGAAAACTGCCTATTTATGTCCCTTGCCCTTGGAGAATGGCTTGATTTTTTTGTACAACTAGTTTAGCTCTTTATAAATTTGAGTAATTAGACCTTTGTCAGAGGTTTTTGTAAAGAAGATTGTTTCCCAATTTGTTGCTTCCCTTCTAATTCTGGATGCATTAGTTTTGTTTGGACAAAAATTTTTTAATTTGATGTAATCAAAATTATTGATTTTACATTTTGTGACTCTAAGTTTTGCTTGGTTTTAAAATCTTTCCCTTCCCAAAGATCTGATAGGTATACCATTCTGTGTTCGCCTAATTTACTTATAGTTTCCTTCTTTATGTTCAAGTCATTCACCCATTCTGAGTCTATCTTAGTGTAGGGTATGAGGTGTGGATTTAAACCTAATCTCTCCCATACTGTCTTCCAATTTTCCCAGCAATTTTTATCAAATAGTGGGTTTGGGTCCCAAAAGCTGGGAATCTTTGGGTTAGTCATAGACTGTCTTGCTGAGATTACTTGCCCCAAGTCTATTCCACTGATCCTCCTTTTTGTCTCTTAGCCAGTACCAAATTGTTTTGATGACCACTGCTTTATATTATAGTTTGAGATCTGGGACTGCAAGTCCTCCTTCCTTTGCATTTTTTTTCATGGTTTCCCTGGATAGCCTTGATCTTTTGTTCTTCCAAATGCACTTTGTTATGTAAGCCCACAGAATTTATCGATAACATAGTGTTGGTTTAGAACAGGTGAGGCAATAGACCTGATCAAAAGGGATAGGGAAGGTAATTATATTTTGTTAAAAGGGACTTTAGATAATGAGGAAATATCACTAATCAACATGTATGCACCAAATAATATAGCACCCAAATTTCTAATGGAGAAACTAGGAGAATTGAAGGAAGAAATAGACAGTAAAACCATATTAGTGGGAGACTTGAACCAACATTTATCAAATGTAGATAAATGAAATCAAAAAATAAATAAAGAGGTAAAAGAAGTGAATGAAATCTTAGAAAAGTTAGAATTAATAGACATATGGAGGAAAATAAATAGGGATAAAAAGGAATATACCTTCTCAGCACCACATGGCACATTCACAAAGATTGACCATACATTAGGTCACAAAAACATGGCACACAAATGCAGAAAAGCAGAAATAATAAATGCAGCCTTTTCAGATCACAAGGCAATTAAAATAATGATCAGTAATGGTACATGGAAAGCCAAATCAAAAACTAATTGGAAATTAAACAATATGATACTCCAAAATCGTTTAGTTAGAGAAGAAATTATAGAAACAATAATTTCATCGAGGAAAATGACAATGGCGAGGCATCCTTTCAAACTTTTTGGGATGCAGCCAAAGCAGTAATCAGAGGTAAATTCATATCCCTGAGTGCATATATTAACAAACAAGGGAGAGCAGAGATCAATCAATTGGAAATGCAAATAAAAAAACTCGAAAGCGATCAAATTAAAAACCCCCAGCAGAAAACCAAACTAGAAATCCTAAAAATTAAGGAAGAAATTAATAAAATCGAAAGTGATAAAAAATACACCAATTTAGGTGATATGGATGAAAATATACAAAAATACAAACTGCCTAGACTAACAGAAAAAGAAATAGAACTCTTAAATAATCCCATATCAGAAAATGAAATCCAACAAGCCATCAAAGAACTTCCTAAGAAAAAATCCCCAGGGCCCGACGGATTCACCAGTGAATTCTATCAAACATTCAGAGAACAGTTAATCCCAATACTATACAAACTATTTGACATAATAAGCAAAGAGGGAGTTCTACCAAACTCCTTTTATGACACAAACATGGTACTGATTCCAAAACCTGGCAGGTCAAAAACAGAGAAAGAAAACTATAGACCAATCTCCCTAATGAATATAGATGCAAAAATCTTAAATAGGATACTAGCAAAAAGACTCCAGCAAGTGATCAGAAGGGTCATCCACCATGATCAAGTAGGATTCATACCAGGGATGCAGGGCTGGTTCAATATTAGGAAAACAATCTGCATAATTGACCATATAAACAAGCAAACTGACAATAATCACATGATTATTTCAATAGATGCAGAAAAAGCCTTTGATAAAATACAACACCCATTCCTATTAAAAACACTAGAAAGCATAGGAATAGAAGGGTCGTTCCTAAAAATAATAAACAGTATATATCTAAAACCATCAGCTAATATCATCTGCAATGAGGATAAACTAGATGCATTCCCAATAAGATCAGGAGTGAAACAAGGATGCCCATTATCACCTCTACTATTTGACATTGTACTAGAAACACTAACAGTAGCAATTAGAGAAGAAAAAGAAATTGAAGGCATCAAAATAGGCAAGGAGGAGACCAAGTTATCACTCTTTGCGGATGACATGATGGTCTACTTAAAGAATCCTAGAGATTCAACCAAAAAGCTAATTGAAATAATCAACAACTTTAGCAAAGTTGCAGGATACAAAATAAACCCACATAAGTCATCAGCTTTTCTATATATCTCCAACACAGCTCAGCAGCAAGAACTAGAAAGAGAAATCCCATTCAAAATCACCTTAGACAAAATAAAATACCTAGGAATCTACCTCCCAAGACAAACACAGGAACTATATGAACACAGCTACAAAACACTCGCCACACAACTAAAACTAGACTTGAGCAAATGGAAAAACATTAACTGCTCATGGATAGGACGAGCCAATATAATAAAAATGACCATCCTACCCATACTTATTTATCTATTTAGTGCCATATCCATGGAACTTCCAAAAAATTTCCTTACTGATGTAGAAAAAAACATAACAAAGTTCATTTGGAATAACAAAAGATCAAGGATATCCAGGGAAATAATGAAACAAAAAACACATATGATGGGGGCCTTGCAGTCCCAGACCTCAAACTATATTACAAAGCAGCAGTCATCAAAACAATTTGGTACTGGCTAAGAGACAGAAAGGAGGAACAGTGGAATAGACTGGGGGAAAGCGACCTCAGCAAGACAGTATACGATAAACCCAAAGATCCCAACATTTTGGACAAAAATCCACTATTCGATAAAAACTGCTGGGAAAACTGGAAGACAGTGTGGGAGAGATTAGGACTAGATCAACACCTCACACCCTACACCAAGATAAATTCAAAATGGGTGAATGACTTGAACATAAAGAAGGAAAGTATAAGTAAATTAGGCAAACACAGAATAGTATACATGTCAGACCTTTAGGAAGGGAAAGATTTTAAAACCAAGCAAGACTTAGAAAGAGTCACAAAATGTAAAATAAATAATTTTGACTACATCAAATTAAAAAGCTTTTGTACAAACAAAACCAATGTAACTAAAATCAGAAGGGAAACAACAAACTGGGAAAAAACCGTCATAGAAACCTCTGACAAAGGTTTAATTACTCAAATGTATAAAGGCCTAAATCAATTGTACAAAAAATCAAGCCATTCTCCAATTGATAAATGGGCAAGGGACATGAATAGGCAGTTCTCAGATAAAGAAATCAAAACTATTAACAAGCACATGAAAAAGTGTTCTAAATCTCTTATAATCAGAGAGATGCAAATCAAAACACCTCTGAGGTATCACCTCACACCTAGCAGATTGGCTAACATGACAGCAAAGGAAAGTAATGAATGCTGGAGGGGATGTGGCAAAGTAGGGACATTAATTCATTGCTGGTGGAGTTGTGAATTGATCCAACCATTCTGGAGGGCAATTTGGAACTATGCCCAAAGGGCGACAAAAGACTGTCTGCCCTTTGATCCAGCCATAGCACTGCTGGGCTTGTACCCCAAAGAGATAATAAGGAAAAAGACTTGTACAAGAATATTCATAGCTGCGCTCTTTGTGGTGGCCAAAAATTGGAAAATGAGGGGATGCCCTTCAATTGGGGAATGGCTGAACAAATTGTGGTATATGTTGGTGATGGAATACTATTGTGCTAAAAGGAATAATAAAATGGAGGAATTCCATGGAGACTGGAACAACCTCCAGGAAGTGATGCAGAGTGAGAGGAGCAGAACCAGGAGAACATTATACACAGAGACTGATACATTGTGGTACAATCGAAGGTGATGGACTTCTCCATTAGTGGCAATGCAGTGATCCTGAACAACCCAGAGGGATCTAGGAGAAAAAACACTATTCATAAGCAGAGGACACAATGTGGGAGTAGAAACACGGAGGAAAAGCAACTGTCTGACTACAGCGGCTGAGGGGACATGACAGAGGAGAGACTAAACGAACACTCTAATGCAAACACTAACAACACGGCAATGGGTTTGAATCAAGAACACATGTAGATACCCAGTGGAATCACACATCGGCTATGGGGGGTGGGGGGGGAGGAAAAGAAAATGATCTTTGTTTTTAATGAATAATGCTTGGAAATGATCAAATAAAATATTATAAAATTAAAAAAAAAGAACAGGTGAGGCAAGAGAGATTCAGAATCTTGCTAAACATCAGAGCATCCACACTGGAGAGAAACCTTATGAATGTCAACACTGTGGAAAGGCTTTCAGACAGAGGCACAATCAGAGCATCTGAACAGCAGAACTCTGTAAGCTATCGTTTGATTCTGGTGGGAAACTTGACTGAGGGGACTTTCTCCTGCCTTCCTGGGAAAAGAGGGGCCATTTGCCCTGAGTTCCACTTCTCCCATCTCTGCCTTGAAAGCCCTCAAGGTCATCCCCAGCTTTTGGTGGGTCAGTCTCTGTTGAAGCCCATCCTCTCCCCTCCACCCCAGCACATGGCCTTCATGACCCTCCCTCCTCTGATTCTGCCTCCCTTTCTTTTTTTTTCTTTTTTTTTTAAACCCTTACCTTCCATCTTGGAGTCAATACTGTGTATTGGCTCCAAGGCAGACAGAAGAGTGGTAAGGGCTAGGCAATGGGGGTCAAGTGACTTGCCCAGGGTCACACAGCTAGGAAGTGGCTGAGGCCGGATTTGAACCTAGGACCTCCCGTCTCTAGGCCTGGTTCTCAATCCACTGAGCTACCCAGCTGCCTCCCCTGTCTCCCTTTCTATAGGTTCCTTCTTGCCATGGGAAAATCAGCCCCAGATTAAAAAAAAAACCTTCATTTGACGCCACTCTTCTCACTAGCCCATCATTCTCTACTCTCACGGCCAACCTGCTAGGTCTAAACTAAATGCCTTCATTTCCTCTCCTTTCGGTCACTTGTTGGGGCAGCCAGGTGGCACGATGGGTAGGAGCACTGAGCCAGCCTTGGACATCTTGACTAACTGTGTGACCCTGGGCAAGTCACTTGACCCTGCTGGCCTCCGTTCCTCATCTGTAAAAGGAGCTGGAGAAGGAAATGGCCAACCCCTCCCGGACCTTTGCCAAGTCCTGAAGACTCAGACGCGACTTAAAAAACAATTCAACAACCTCTGACTTCGGACTTCATCACTTCACTAAAACGGGCTGCTGAGGTGGCTTTTTCGGTTCTCCTTCCTGACTTCCCCGTTGATCCCCCTCTCCTGCTGGATCGGCCCTTCCCTCCATCATCATCTGCCCCTTCTCTGGACTGCTAGTTGCGTCGCCCGTGACTCCCAGAGTGGCCCGTTTGTCTCCCGAGCTCCAGACTGGCCTCACCAGCCGAGTATCGGACCTTCCCCACTCTGCGTCCCGCGGGCCGACCCTGCCGACGTGTTCAGAGCAGAACTTGACCTCTTTCCCGGTCAAACCAACCCTCTCTTTAAATCCTCCTTCTGGCCAGGGTGCCTCCACAGGCCTGTCCACTCTTGTCCCTTCTCGCGCCCTCCCCATCCCGGTCAGTGGCCAGCTTTCACGGATCCCGGCTCTGCCTTACAGCTGCCAGGCTGATATTTGCTGACTGCCAGCATTTCAGACTGGTCTCAATCTGATTCTGGCCCATCTGACTCGGCTTCTGACCGTGACTCTTTCAGGAATTCTCCATTCCAGGGCCGGCTTGTCCCTGAGCGGAGTCCAGGAGGGCTGACCCTCACCGCCTCCTCAGAATGCGCAGTTGTGTCCTGAGGGCAGACAGTTCTACTGGCCATTCCTCGTCCTGTGGGTGCAGCGCCTGGCAGGTCATCAGTGTTTGCTGGCTGACTGGCAGACCGCCTGGAAGGGATCCTTCATAGAGTTAGAGATAGAGATGCCGGGATGGATCAGGGTGACTGCCCATAGCTCTAGCTGCCGGGGTCGAAGGTGTGCTTGTGGCAGTGGGGAAGGGAGTCTGTGACACAAAAGGAGAGATGGAGGATGAGAGGGAGAAAGCAGAGAGGAGAGGAGAGAGATGCAGAGAGGGGAGGCAAGAGATGCAGAGAGGAGAGGCGAGAGAAGGCAGAGAGGAGAGGAGAGAGATGCAGAGAGGAGAGGAGAGAGATGCAGAGAGGAGAGGCAAGAGATGCAGAGAGAAGGCAGAGAGGAGAGGCGAGAGAAGGCAGAGAGGAGAGGAGAGAGAAGGCAGAGAGGAGAGGAGAGAGATGCAGAGAGGAGAGGAGAGAGATGCAGAGAGAAGCAGAGAGAAGGCATAGAGGAGAGGTGAGAGATGCAGAGAGAAGGCAGAGAGATGCAGAGAAGGCAGAGAGGAGAGGCGAGAGATGCAGAGAGAAGGCATAGAGGAGAGGAGAGAGATGCAGAGAGGAGAGGAGAGAGATGCAGAGAGAAGGCAGAGAGAAGCAGAGAGAAGGCATAGAGGAGAGGCGAGAGATGCAGAGAGAAGGCATAGAGGAGAGGAGAGAGATGCAGAGAGGAGAGGAGAGAGATGCAGAGAGGAGAGGAGAGAGATGCAGAGAGAAGGCAGAGAGAAGCAGAGAGAAGGCATAGAGGAGAGGCGAGAGATGCAGAGAGGAGAGGCGAGAGATGCAGAGAGAAGGCAGAGAGAAGCAGAGAGAAGGCAGAGAGGAGAGGCGAGAGATGCAGAGAGGAGAGGCGAGAGATGCAGAGAGAAGGCAGAGAGGAGAGGAGAGAGATGCAGAGAGGAGAGGCGAGAGAAGGCATAGAGGAGAGGCGAGAGATGCAGAGAGAAGGCATAGAGGAGAGGAGAGAGATGCAGAGAGGAGAGGAGAGAGATGCAGAGAGAAGGCAGAGAGGAGAGGAGAGAGATGCAGAGAGGAGAGGAGAGAGATGCAGAGAGGAGAGGAGAGAGATGCAGAGAGGAGAGGAGAGAGATGCAGAGAGAAGGCAGAGAGGAGAGGAGAGAGATGCAGAGAGGAGAGGAGAGAGATGCAGAGAGAAGGCAGAGAGAAGCAGAGAGAAGGCAGAGAGGAGAGGAGAGAGATGCAGAGAGGAGAGGAGAGAGATGCAGAGAGAAGGCAGAGAGAAGCAGAGAGAAGGCAGAGAGGAGAGGAGAGAGATGCAGAGAGGAGAGGAGAGAGATGCAGAGAGAAGGCATAGAGGAGAGGAGAGAGATGCAGAGAGGAGAGGAGAGAGATGCAGAGAGGAGAGGAGAGAGATGCAGAGAGGAGAGGAGAGAGATGCAGAGAGAAGGCAGAGAGGAGAGGAGAGAGATGCAGAGAGGAGAGGAGAGAGATGCAGAGAGAAGGCAGAGAGAAGCAGAGAGAAGGCAGAGAGGAGAGGAGAGAGATGCAGAGAGGAGAGGAGAGAGATGCAGAGAGAAGGCAGAGAGGAGAGGAGAGAGATGCAGAGAGGAGAGAAGAGAGATGCAGAGAGAAGGCAGAGAGGAGAGGCGAGAGATGCAGAGAGAAGGCATAGAGGAGAGGAGAGAGATGCAGAGAGGAGAGGAGAGAGATGCAGAGAGAAGGCAGAGAGAAGCAGAGAGAAGGCATAGAGGAGAGGCGAGAGATGCAGAGAGAAGGCATAGAGGAGAGGAGAGAGATGCAGAGAGGAGAGGAGAGAGATGCAGAGAGGAGAGGAGAGAGATGCAGAGAGAAGGCAGAGAGAAGCAGAGAGAAGGCATAGAGGAGAGGCGAGAGATGCAGAGAGGAGAGGCGAGAGATGCAGAGAGAAGGCAGAGAGAAGCAGAGAGAAGGCAGAGAGGAGAGGCGAGAGATGCAGAGAGGAGAGGCGAGAGATGCAGAGAGAAGGCAGAGAGGAGAAGAGAGAGATGCAGAGAGGAGAGGCGAGAGAAGGCATAGAGGAGAGGCGAGAGATGCAGAGAGAAGGCATAGAGGAGAGGAGAGAGATGCAGAGAGGAGAGGAGAGAGATGCAGAGAGAAGGCAGAGAGGAGAGGAGAGAGATGCAGAGAGGAGAGGAGAGAGATGCAGAGAGGAGAGGAGAGAGATGCAGAGAGGAGAGGAGAGAGATGCAGAGAGAAGGCAGAGAGGAGAGGAGAGAGATGCAGAGAGGAGAGGAGAGAGATGCAGAGAGAAGGCAGAGAGAAGCAGAGAGAAGGCAGAGAGGAGAGGAGAGAGATGCAGAGAGGAGAGGAGAGAGATGCAGAGAGAAGGCAGAGAGAAGCAGAGAGAAGGCAGAGAGGAGAGGAGAGAGATGCAGAGAGGAGAGGAGAGAGATGCAGAGAGAAGGCATAGAGGAGAGGAGAGAGATGCAGAGAGGAGAGGAGAGAGATGCAGAGAGGAGAGGAGAGAGATGCAGAGAGGAGAGGAGAGAGATGCAGAGAGAAGGCAGAGAGGAGAGGAGAGAGATGCAGAGAGGAGAGGAGAGAGATGCAGAGAGAAGGCAGAGAGAAGCAGAGAGAAGGCAGAGAGGAGAGGAGAGAGATGCAGAGAGGAGAGGAGAGAGATGCAGAGAGAAGGCAGAGAGGAGAGGAGAGAGATGCAGAGAGGAGAGAAGAGAGATGCAGAGAGAAGGCAGAGAGGAGAGGCGAGAGATGCAGAGAGAAGGCATAGAGGAGAGGAGAGAGATGCAGAGAGGAGAGGAGAGAGATGCAGAGAGAAGGCAGAGAGGAGAGGAGAGAGATGCAGAGAGGAGAGGAGAGAGATGCAGAGAGAAGGCAGAGAGAAGCAGAGAGAAGGCATAGAGGAGAGGCGAGAGATGCAGAGAGAAGGCAGAGAGAAGCAGAGAGAAGGCAGAGAGGAGAGGCGAGAGATGCAGAGAGGAGAGGCGAGAGATGCAGAGAGAAGGCAGAGAGGAGAGGAGAGAGATGCAGAGAGGAGAGGAGAGAGATGCAGAGAGAAGGCAGAGAGGAGAGGAGAGAGATGCAGAGAGGAGAGGAGAGAGATGCAGAGAGAAGGCAGAGAGAAGCAGAGAGAAGGCAGAGAGGAGAGGAGAGAGATGCAGAGAGAAGGCAGAGAGGAGAGGAGAGAGATGCAGAGAGGAGAGGCGAGAGAAGGCATAGAGGAGAGGCGAGAGATGCAGAGAGGAGAGGAGAGAGATGCAGAGAGAAGGCATAGAGGAGAGGCGAGAGATGCAGAGAGGAGAGGAGAGAGATGCAGAGAGAAGGCATAGAGGAGAGGAGAGAGATGCAGAGAGGAGAGGAGAGAGATGCAGAGAGAAGGCAGAGAGAAGCAGAGAGAAGGCAGAGAGGAGAGGAGAGAGATGCAGAGAGAAGGCAGAGAGGAGAGGAGAGAGATGCAGAGAGAAGGCAGAGAGGAGAGGAGAGAGATGCAGAGAGGAGAGGAGAGAGAAGGCATAGAGGAGAGGCGAGAGATGCAGAGAGGAGAGGAGAGAGATGCAGAGAGAAGGCAGAGAGGAGAGGAGAGAGATGCAGAGAGGAGAGGAGAGAGATGCAGAGAGAAGGCAGAGAGAAGCAGAGAGAAGGCAGAGAGGAGAGGAGAGAGATGCAGAGAGAAGGCAGAGAGGAGAGGAGAGAGATGCAGAGAGGAGAGGCGAGAGAAGGCATAGAGGAGAGGCGAGAGATGCAGAGAGGAGAGGAGAGAGATGCAGAGAGGAGAGGTGAGAGATGCAGAGAGAAGGCAGAGAGAAGGCAGAGAGGAGAGGCGAGAGATGCAGAGAGGAGAGGTGAGAGATGCAGAGAGAAGGCAGAGAGATGCAGAGAGAGAAGGCAGAGAGGAGAGTTGAGAGACACAGAGAGGAGAGGGGAAATTCAGACAAACAGACGGCCAGAGAGTGACTGACACAGGAGAGAGGCTGGGTTGGTAGGAAAGGGTTGGTGGGACACATTTCTAGAGGGGAGACTGGATGGGCTCATGATCCCAGAGGAGGGAGTCGGCTATGGCAGATTCTTGCCCTCCGAGGAGAGGACAGATGGTGATAGGAAGGCAGTTGGGGGGCTCCAGTGGATACACCTTGATTTTCTCAATAAAATCCTCATTGGGTGAGAGAAGGGTGGAGGTGCCAAGGCAGGGGCTGGGAAGAGAACAGAGCTCTACAGCAGCTGCTCCAGAAAGGGTGATCTGCAGTTCGGAATACAAGAGGAGCCCAGCTGAGACGAGATGACATCACAGATAGATGTGACCGCCTTGGCCGTTTGGGGACTGGCTTCAGATGAGGAAGGCAGACGGTGGGGTAACCCGGGCTAGAGGGTTGACGGTTCAGGCAGCAGAAAGACGAGGGAACAAGGGAAAGGTGAAGAGTCAAGTGTGGCTGGAGAGTGGAAAGAAAAGAATCAGGAGGGAGGGAGGAGCCGCAGTCCGGCCTGAAGCGGCAGGCAAGGACCAGTTTGCCTGCAGGAGAGATTCAGGCTTCTGGGAGCTGGGCAAGATGGCAGGAGAGTGAGAGCACAAGCTCGGGAATACAGGAAGCCGGTGACCCCAGAGGAGAAGCCCCAAGGACAGCCAGGAGGAGCCAGAGCTGAGATTTCCTCAGGGTGAGGAGCTCTGGGGAAACCCCCCTCCCCAGAGCCTTCTCTGCATGTCTCTGCTGCCCGGGGCCCTCCTAGGTGTTCCCAAGGGTCTATCTGACTGCAGCTCTCAGGAAGGCTTGGAGAGAATCTCCCGTTCCCTGTGCTCAGCCTTCTCCAAGAGAGACTCGGATTCCTGGCTGGAGGGGAGCAGGAGCTGGCCAGAGGCGAGGGGGCAGCTGACTAGAATCTATCTCGCCGCCTCCCCAAACATTCATCCCAAAGAAAACATGTTCCTGCTGAGGCTGTGCTCTTGACCAGTAACCTTCCCAGTGCTGGCTACGTCAAGATTGCCCAACAGTCTAGGGAATGGCAAACAGACCTGTAGCCAAGTGGAGAGCAAACAGAAATCAGGGCAGGTCTACAGACAGATAAGAATCTCCCATCCAGCACACAGAGTGAATGCACCCACTCACTGGGAACAAACTGTCTGGGGAGGGGAGGGAGAGATGGAGAGGGGAGAGGAGAGAGATGGGGAGAGGGACGGAGAATGAGAGGGAGAGAGAGAGAAAAAAGGGAGAAGAAACCAGGAGAGGGAGGGAGGGATGGGAGAGGCAGAGAGAGAAAAGAGGGAAAGGGGACAGGGAGGGAGAGGAAGATGCTATTCTTATCCTCACATTACAGGTGAGGAAACTGAGGCCACACGAGGTTAGGGACTTACCCAGAATCACCCAGCTAAGTATCCAAAGCAGGATTTGAAGTTGGATTTTCCTGACTTTCACATCACCTCTCTTCCTGTGCTGACGAAATCCTGGGACTGTCTCCGTCCCCTGAGCAGGGACTCCCCGGTGCCCTCTAGGAGCTTCTACTCTATTGGGAATGGGGTACCTTGACCTATCAAGCAACAGATCTTTATGAAGTGTGTGCCAGGGACTGGAGCGGGGGGAGAGACAGACTGAACAACCTTTGCCCTCAGGAGAGGCTCCCCTTCTACGGGGGGGAGCCTACACGAATAGAACGTGAAGCAGGCGGGCAGGTCCACTTTGTCCAGAACCTGGGATGCATGAAGGGGAAAAGAAGAAATGCTGGCAAGGTCAGCCCAAAGAGCAGAGATCCCAAACCCCATTCTCTTCACTGGAGAGGAAGGACGGTGGGGAACCTCTCGAACATAGGAGTGACCTCAGATGGCCAGTCTGGACCATAGGTGCTCCCACAGGGCACTGGGTGTCAGCAGAGATAGACTCAAAGGCGAGGAAGGCTTCAAGGAGGCTTCGAGTTCTGCCAGGGCAAAAGGAAGTCAACTGCAGCTCCCCCAAGAGAGCCCCTGAGCGGAGCCAGAGCCACAGAGCCCCTCCAGTGGTCACAGCAGCTTCCTCCATCTCTGGAGAACCATGCTGGGGGGCCCCCACAGGAGGCCGGGGCAGGGCAGGGATTGGAAGTTCCTCTTGGAGGAACTGATGAGGATCAGGTGATGGAGAGAAAGACCAGGAAAAACTTTCCTAGAGAACGAGGGGTTGCCCAAGCCGAGATGAAGCAAGAGCCTCAATCAGAAGCCAGAACAGTTTCCCATCAATGCCAAGGTCTGAGGGGCTGACATGGAAATCTGCTGGGAGATCAAGAGATCTGAACAAACAAAAAACCAGCCAGACAAACAAACTTCCTCCTTCGGGATTATTCTAGATCCTGTTACTTTCATGAAACTCTTCATTGCTTCGGAGAACCTGTTGTTGAATCTCTGGGACACCCTAAACCATCTTATTAGTAAATAGAGATCATTCCACTTCCTCTTTGCCTAGTCCCTCTATATTTTTCTGTCTTTTTGCTGAAACGAACACTTTTAGCAGGGTGGATTGAAGGCAAGCATTGGAGTCAGGATGACCCGAGTTCAAATCCTGCCTTTGACACATACTGTTGATGTGACCATGAGCAAGTCACTTAATTTCTCAGTTTCAGGCAAGTGTAAGACAGAGTTGCTGTTCTTCATCAGTGAAAGGATTTTCTAGAATAGGAGCTTCTCGTCTTCTCACTAATTAAATCTCAGACCCAGACCAAAATAAACATTTCTAAAATTAGTATCAAAATATCAAATGATAGTAGAGATAATGACTATTTTTGCTTTACACCAGTTTTATTGCAAAAGTTTCTAGTATTTCTCCATTATTAATCATTCTAGTGAAGAGAGCCAGAGATGGGAGGTCCTGGATTCAAATATGGCCTCAGACACTTCCTGGGCGAATCACTTGGCCCTCATTGCTTTTCTGCTTTGGAACCAATATTCAGCATCGATTCTAAGATGGAAGGGAATGATTTTTTTAAAATTGTGCTAATAGCTCTTTGTTTTAGATAGATGTGCTTTATATTAGGGAAAATTCCATTTAGTCTTGTGCTTTTTAGTGTCTTTTTTTTTAACCCTTACCTTCTGTCCTAGAATCAATACTAAGTATTGGTTCCAAGGCAGAAGAGCTGGTAAGAACTGGGCAATGGGAGTTGAATAGCTTGCCCTGGGTCACACAGCTAGGAGGTATCTGAGACCAGATTTAGTGTTTAAATATATATATATATTACTATAAATATACATATATATATACATAAATGCTATATTTATTGAAGCCTTTTTCCTTATTGATATATTAATATGATCATTATCTTTCTCATATCATTTATCAATCTTATATTGCACAATATCTGCACTGCTGGTGTCAACCCAGTATGTTTTAAATATATTGTTATCGCCTCTTTGCTAGTCAATATTTTTTTTTTAAACTTTAAAAGATTTTTTTTGTTTTTTTTTTATTTTTTTTTAATTTTATAGTATTTTATTTGATCATTTCCATGCATTTTTCATTAAAGACAAAGATCATTTTCTTTTCCTCCCTCCCACCCCCCATGGCCGACGCGTGATTCCACTGGTATCATATGTGTTCTTGACTTGAACCCATTGCCATGTTGTTAGTATTTGCATCAGAGTGTTCGCTCCGAGTCTTTCCTCTGTCATGTCCCCTCAGCCATTGTAGTCAGGCAGTTGCTTTTCCTCGGTGTTTCTATTCCCTCAGTTTGTCCTCTGCTTTTGGATAGTGTTTTTTTCTCCTTGATCCCTGCAGATTGTTCAGGGACATTACACCACCACTAATGGAGAAGTCCATTACGTTCGATTATACCACAGTGTGTTTGTCTCTGTGTACAATGTTCTCCTGGTTCTGCTCCTCTCGCTCTGCATCACTTCCTGGAGGTTGTTCCAGTCTCCATGGAATTCCTCCACTTTATTATTCCTTTTAGCACAATAGTATTCCATCACCAACATATACCACAGTTTGTTCAGCCATTCCCCAATTGAAGGGCATCCCCTCGTTTTCCAAATTTTGGCCACCACAAAGAGCGCAGCTATGAATATTCTTGTACAAGTCTTTTTCCTTATTATCTCTTTGGGGTACAAACCCAGCAGTGCTATGGCTGGATCAAAGGGCAGACAGTCTTTTGTCACCCTTTGGGCATAGTTCCAAATTGCCCTCCAGAATGGCTGGATCAGTTCACAACTCCACCAGCAATGAATTAATGTCCCTACTTTGCCACATCCCCTCCAGCATTCATTATTTTCCTTTGCTGTCATGTTAGCCAATCTGCTAGGTGTGAGGTGATACCTCAGAGTTG
Source organism: Monodelphis domestica (assembly GCF_027887165.1). Lineage (NCBI taxonomy): Eukaryota > Metazoa > Chordata > Mammalia > Didelphimorphia > Didelphidae > Monodelphis > Monodelphis domestica. The sequence continues at coordinate 531,575,611 of NC_077228.1, read as the reverse complement.
TTTTGATTTGCATCTCTCTGATTATAAGAGATGTAGAACACTTCTTCATGTGCTTATTAATAGTTTTGATTTCTTTATCTGAAAACTGTCTATCCATGTCCCTTGCCCATTTGTCAATTGGAGAATGGCTTGATTTTTTGTACAATTGATTTAGCTCATTATAAATATGAGTAATTAAACCTTTGTCAGAGGTTTTTATGAAGATTTTTTCCCAACTTGTTGTTTTCCTTCTGATTTTAGTTATATTGGTTTTGTTTGTGCAAAAGCTTTTTAGTTTGATGTAGTCAAAATTATTTATTTTACATTTTGTGATTCTCTCTATGTCTTGCTTGGTTTTAAAGTCTTTCCCTTCCCAAAGGTCTGACATGTATACTATTCTGTGTTTACCCAATTTACTTATGGTTTCCTTCTTTATGTTTAAGTCACTCACCCATTTTGAATTTATCTTGGTGTAGGGTGTGAGGTGTTGATCTATTCCTAGTCTCTCCCACACTGTCTTCCAATTTTCCCAGCAGTTCTTATCAAATAGTGAATTTTTGTCCCAAGACCTGGGATCTTTGGGTTTATCGTATACTATCTGGCTGAGGTCGCTTTCCCCCAGTCTATTCCACTGATCCTCCTTTCTGTCTCTTAGCCAGTACCAAATTGTTTTGATGACTGCTGCTTTGTAATATAGTTTGAGGTCTGGGACTGCTAGGCCCCCCTCATTAGTGTTTTTTTCATTATTTCCCTGGATATCCTTGATCTTTTGTTCTTCCAAATGAAATTTGTTATGCTTTTTTCCAAATCAGTAAAGAAATTTTTTGGGAGTTCCATGGGTATGGCACTAAATAGATAAATAAGTTTGGGCAGGATAGTCATTTTTATTATGTTGGCTCGTCCTACCCATGAGCAGTTAATGTTTTTCCAATTGCTCAAGTCTAGTTTTAGTTGTGTGGCGAGTGTTTTGTAGTTGTGTTCATATAGTTCCTGTGTTTGTCTTGGGAGGTAGATTCCTAGGTATTTTATTTTGTCTAAGGTGATTTTGAATGGGATTTCTCTTTCTAGTTTTTGCTGCTGAGCTGTGTTGGAGATATATAGAAAAGCTGATGACTTATGTGGGTTTATTTTGTATCCTGCAACTTTGCTAAAGTTGTTGATTATTTCAATTAGCTTTTTGGTTGAATCTCTAGGATTCTTTAAGTAGACCATCATGTCACCTGCAAAAAGTGATAACTTGGTCTCCTCCTTGCCTATTTTGATGCCTTCAATTTCTTTTTCTTCTCTAATTGCTACTGCTAGTGTTTCTAGTACGATGTCAAATAATAGAGGTGATAATGGGCATCCTTGTTTCACTCCTGATCTTATTGGGAATGCATCTAGTTTATCCCCATTGCAAATGATATTAGCTGATGGTTTTAGATATATACTGTTTATTATTTTTAGGAATGACCCTTCTATTCCTATGCTTTCTAGTGTTTTTTGCTAGTCAATATTTTTGCATCAATATTCATGAATGACTTTTGTCTGTGTAGTCTTCTTTCTTTGCCCTATCTCTCCCTGGTTTGGGTACCAAGGTCACCGTTGCTTCACAGCAGATCCATAAAATGCCTTCTTTTTCTATTTTTGAAAATATTCTATAAAGCAATGGGGTTATTGACTATTTAAATAATCGATAGCATTTACTTGTCATTCCATCCGGATCCAAGTTCTTTATTCAATCCACCCTGGTCTCACTCTGATGCCCACACAAAACTATAGCTAGAAACCTCTTCTTTTTCCTGAGGCAACAAGTTGGCCCATTTTTTGGGAGGAGGGAATAATTCTCACCAACTTCACCCCTGATGGCTCCATCCAGATGTAACGGGGAGAATCAGAGTGATTATATAATCTGGAACAATCTAGATATTCTGGTGATCTGCTCTGGCTACAGCACATCCCACTGAGCACGTGTGGGAGCAGCTGTCTGAAGGCCATGCGCATGGTTCGGAGCTGGGCCCCATGGCCAGTTCTGGAGACACGTCCTCCCAGGAGGACTGTTGGACGATCTTCCAATCCCTTTGTCTTTGACCCTACGAGGCCTAAACAAAGCCCTGAAGAGTTACCGGCCATTTGTCCCAGAGGCAACAGAGCCTCGAGTTTCTCAAAACACCCCAATGCTTGCTGGTGGGCCTGGATTTCCCTGAAAAGGAACTTTCGAGTCTCCTTAGTCTTCCTCATTTTACAGTCGAAGAAACTGAGGCCCAGAGTGTCTGAGGCCGGCTCTTCTGTTCTCAGGCCGAACTCTCTCTGCCCGTTAGCCCACTGCATCTCCCTTGTTCCTCAGGAGAGAAGTGAACAAACACAGGGAGGCTTTCCGGGCCGTTCCATGCTTGACTTCCTGTTTTCTGGAATGGGACCAGAAGAGCTCGAGCTCTTCGGCCAAATCTCAATAGCCATCCCCAGCTGACCTTCAGTGGGGAGGGGAGGGGAGAACCCAGCCAAGGAGGAGGAAAGAGGAACGATCCATGCCCCCCCCCCCCCCCCCCCCCCCGGCCAGGCCTGTATCCCAGAGAGAGGATCCCGGCACACAGACACCCGTGGCTCTTTGTGGCTGGAGAATGGCTGAGCCCACTGTGTTCTCTGAACGTGGCGTCCAAAAGGAAGAAAGAAATGCTTTCGGAGAAGCCTTGGAAGACTTTCATGGACTGCTGTGAGGTGAAGGCAGGAGGAGGAGAAAGAAGAGCATTTCTAGAGGAACAGCAAGATGGCGGCTTTCAGGGCTCCAATCAGCGCCCTGGCCAAGCCGAGGCTGCTGAGAGGCTTACGTTAGTGGACAAGGTCAAACGGTGCACTTTTAAGGAACGTGGAGGGAGAGGAAACCTTTTGCTTGTGGATTGGGAAAGATCAAATAAAAGCTGAAAAAGAATGCTGAGGAGTTGGAGGATCAGGGCAGACTTTGTACAGAGGGGACAGCCCAGACTGAGCCCTGAAGGAAGAAGGAGAGAACTTTGGGTGACCAGAGGCAAGAGATGGAGGGCCGAGAGGGTCCCCTCAACTCCTCCCTCTCCCCAGCTTCGGTCTTACCCCTTACAGTCTGAATGAGTTTTTCCTCGAAAAATGGGTCTTGTTTGTTTTTTTTAATCCTTCCTTTATAACTCTAAGACACAAGGGCAAGAGCTAGGCAAATGCCTTGCCCGGGTCACCCAACGAGGGAGCAGCCACCTAACTGCCCCTCAAAATGGCCTGGAACCATCCTTGAGCCTGAATTGGCGCCGGGTGGGCTGAGTCCAAAAGCCAGCTCCTCCCTTGGCTCCTGAGCAGAAGACCAGCGGGGCCAGCCCAGAGGTAGGGAGGCTACAGACGCCCATCTGAATCAATGCTGGGCGCTTTCTGGGTAGCCTTTCCCTGCCGGGGCTCCACAAGCGTCCCTTTGTTAATTGTTTCATGGTTTACAAGGGTCTTGTTTCATGTCAGTCTTGAACCTGAAATTCCACGAATCAAACCCAGCCTACAGCAGAAGTAACATGGAAGGGGGCAGCTGGGTGGCTCAGTGGATTGAGTCAAGAGGTCCTGGATTCAAATCTGGCCTCAGACACTTCCCAGATGTGGGACCCTGGACAAGTCACTTGACCCCCATTGCCTAGCCCTTCCCATTCTTCTGCCTTGGAGCCAGTACCTTCCAAGATGGAAGGTAAGGGGTTAAAAAAAAGAAGTCATGTGGAATAAGGCAGAAATGGAAGGGGAGAGCCAAGGGCACTGGGTTTATTTCTCTTCCTATAGGGTTCTCCTTCGGTGAGAAGAAGTAGAAAGAATGTTGGCGTCAGACAATCTGGTGCTGATCCTCCGAATTGAAGACGATGTCTTGCCTCTTGATTCCTCTCTGCTCCTTTGGCCCCTCTCCCATCTGGTATTGCCTCGGCTCTCCTCTTAGCTATTCCTTTTACCAAATGATAGGTCACAATCACCTGGCTTTAGACCAAGATCCATAGGGTCAATCCAAGAGGAAGAGCTGCAGCCCTTTGATTTTACAGATGGGGAAACTGAGGCTCCCAAAGTTTGTTTATTATCAAAGACTTAAAAGCTGAAAAGAGCCCCAAAGTTCATCTATTCCAGCCCTCTCAGCTTACAGATGAAAAACCAGGTCCAAGGAGGTGAACCGTCTGCATCTGCCTCATTGACTACACTAAAGCCTCCCACTACGGGGATCACGAAAAAGTGTGGCACGTCCTCAAAGAGATGGAAGCACCAAGTTATTCTCCTTATTTCCTGGGGAAGCCTTAGGGGAAGGTTGAGAAGGAAGAGTGACAAGGCTTGACTGCGATGTTTACCTCACCTCTGCAGGTGTTAATAGTCTGATGGCAGAAAACAAAGCGTTGAGGAGCCTCTTGATGAGGGCAAAAGAGGAGAGTGTAAAGGGGGCTTGAAACAACATTAAACAATAAAAAAAGATCTCGGCCACTGGCCACTGGCCCCATAACTTCCTGACCAAGAGAGGGAGAAGAAAGGGAAGCAGCATTCGATTTCTACTCTTGGGGCCCCCCAGTGCAGACAGTCAGGATGTTGTTTTATAGCCCTTTGGGCATAATTCCAAATGGCCCTCCAGAATGGTTGGATCCATTCACAACTCCACCAACTATGCAGTAGTGTCCCTGCTTTGCCACATCCTCTCCAACATTTATTACTTTCCTTTGCTATCATGTTAGCCAATCTGCTAGGTGTGAGGTGGTACCTCAGAGTGGTTTGCATTTCTCTGATCAAGAGGGAACATTTTTTCACATGATTATTGATAGCTTTGGCCAGTTCATACCCTTTGGTCATTTATCAATTGGGGAATGACTTAGTTCTTTCTATATTTGAGAAATGAGACCTTTAGCAGAGAAATTTGTTATGAAAAATTTTCCCAGTTTGTTGCTTCCTTTCTAATCTTGGTTGCATTGGTTTTGTTTGTACAAAGACTTTTAAATTTAATATAATCAAAATTATTTGTTTTACCCCTTGTAATGTTCTCTGTCTCTTATTTGGTCATAAATTCTTCCTTCCCCATCAGTGACAGGTAAACTATTCTGTGCTCCCTTGATTCACTTAGAATATCATTAAGTTTAAATTACATACCCGTTTTGACCTTATCTTGGTATGGGGTGTGAAATATTGGTCTGTTCCTAGTTTCCACCATGCGGTTTTCCAGTTTTCCCAGCAGTTTTTGTCAAAGAGTGGGTTCTGGTCCCAAAGGCTGGCTGGCTGCGGTCATTTACCCCCATCTATTCCATTGACCCCCCCTTCCATTTCTTAGCCAGGACCAGATTGCTTTGATGGTCACTGCTTTGTAGTACAGCTTAAAGTCCTTCACGATGCTGGGAAAGATGGAGGGAAAAGGAGAAGGTTCAGAGGAGGGTGGGAGGGAGAGAGACTGTCCCAGAAGCCAGAGCTTGGACAGACTTTGGAGAGTGACGGGCTGCAGTCACTGAGGTTCCCCCAAGGCTGAAGGACTGAGCCACTGAGGCACGGACCCTCCACCAAGCCATCCTTCAAGCAGAAACCCAAAGTGGTTTCTCCATAATGACGGCCCAAGGAGTTGGTTGTCCCATTCATAGAGGACTCAGGCCATGGCCAGGTGGAGGCCCGGCTTTGGCTTTCCTCCCATTTCCTCCCAGATTTCCTGAGCTAGTCAAACAGTGCCACGTTTGAGGGGAGAGGGGGGAGGGAGAGGGGGAGGGAAAGGGGGAAGGAGAGGGGGAAGGAGAGGGGGAAGGAGAGGGGGAAGGAAAGGGAGAGGGGGGAGAGACAGAGATCAGAGGGAGGAGTCCATCCCCTGCCAGGTAAAGTGCTTCACCGCTCTGGTTTCTCTAGTGGAATTCCCACGTCCCAGGGCTAATGGTGACAGCAGTGCCCGCTACCCCATTCCTTCTGGGCCGGATTAAAGGGAGGGGGCATGGGGGGGGGCTGGGGGGCCTCAGCCCTTTGTCCTGCCTGACCCCATGATGTGTCAACAGCTCCCGATAAGCCTCCAGCCTGGACTCCGACCTTTGGTCTCCCTGCTGCCCCCCACCTGGCCCTGAGCCCACATTTGTGAGCAGAGGGGCCACGTGAAGAAGCAGAAGAGGCTGGTTTGGGGGGGGGGCCAAGCTGCCCTGCTCAGCCCAGAGGCCCAGAGCTGGAAGGGACCCTCCAGGCTTGGGGCCCAGGCCCCGGGCTCCCCAATGGTTCAGCAGGCTTCCCAGCACCCACACCGCCTCCCTGGGGTGTCTGTCCAGGCCCCCTCTTCTTCCCAGACGAGAATCGAGACCTCCTTGCTCTGAATGTTACTGAAATGCCAAGACAAGGAGTGGCTGATGTAGCCGAGGCGAGAGCAGTCCAATCTGCTCCTTTCCCAGCAGCTTCCCAAGAACAAGGTTGAGGATGGGCAAGGAGCGAGCAACAGATGACATGAAAAATGGAGGGGCAGCTAGGCGGTTAGATAGAAAGCCAGACCTGGAGGCAGGAGGTCCTGGGTTCAAATCTGGCCTCAGACACTTCCTAGCGGTGACCCTGGGCAAGTCACTCCACCCCAGCTGTCCAGCCCTTGTCCTTCTGTCTTAGACTTATTACTAAGACCAAAAATAAGGGTGAGAGACAGAGAGAAGGGAGGAGGGAGGGAAGGAACAACAGAAGGAATGAAAGGAGTCCTAGGGGAGGCTGAGTGGCCAACAAATTCTGTGTGAGTCAGTGGCGGCCTGCCCCCAAGAAAATGAATGTGGCCTTGGGCTCCAGTAAGAGGGGCACAGCGCCCAGGTCCGAGGCCTGGCGGACTCTGACCGGACGTCTCCAGGCTCCTGTTCAGTTCTGGGCAACACAGTTTAGGGGGTGCATTATACGAACCAAGAGCCTGCTCATAAGAGTGACCTGGAAATCACTCCCCAGGAGGAGGAAGAGGAAGAGGAAGAGGAGGAGAAGAAAGAGGAGGAAAAGGAGGAGGAAGAGGAGGAGGAAGAAGAGGAGGATAAAGAGGAGGAAGAAGAGGAGGATAAAGAGGAGGAAGAAGAGGAGGATAAAGAGGAGGAAGAGGAGGAGGAGGAAGAAGAGGAGGAAAAGGAGGAGGAAGAGGAGGAGGAGAAGAAAGAGGAGGAAAAGGAGGAGGAGGAGGAGGAGGAGGAAGGAGCTCAGGTGTTTTATTTGGCCTGGGGAAGGGCAGACTCAGGGACAAACTGGCTATAAAGGCTGCCCGGTCAAGGTGGGTTTGTCTTTCTTCTGCTGCCAAGAGAGGAATGGACCAATGAGTTATAGAGTGGGGCCCATCGCTCATCGCCACAGGAAAGTGTGAGCAGGGGAAGGGCTGAGATGAAGCAGCTTCTAGCCCTGAGGAGGCTTCTTCCCCTCTCTGCCCCTCCCCTTTTGGATGGGTTCGAGTGGAGTGGCTGCCCCAGGAGATGGTGAGCCCTTCCCAGGGTTCTTCAAGCAGAGACTGCCTGAGTGGCCTTCCAGCTGGGCATGTCTTAAAGGGTCTTTGGGCCCTCGTCCCATGGTTCTGTGTTTTCAAATTCCGACCTCAGACACCCATGGTGGGCACGTCACTTAGGCGCTGTCTGCCTCAGTTTACTCATCTGTAAAAATGGGCTCATAATCGAGTCTGTCTCCCGGGGTTCTTGGGAGGGTAAACAGAGATACTCATATTTGGGAAGCCCTTTGTCAACAATTGAAGATATTTGATTTCCCCAATTACCCACAATAACCCTTTTCCTCGTGAGTGTTCGGAAGTGATGAGATCCAAATTCCCTGCCTTTACGGCCCCTCATTCCTCTTCACCTCCCACACCCAGGCCGGTGCCTTGGACCTAGGAGGGACCTTAGTAAATGTTTGCCGAACCCTCCCGTCTCCCAGACCCCGTTGGGGCGGGTGGAGGGGCAGGAGGGCGAGCCCTGCGCCACCCCCCGGAGCGCCACGTTGGGTGAACTCTGCGGGGCAGGTTTTCTCTTGCACGTCGATGGAGCCCCTGAATCCGCTTTTGCTTCTGATTTATTCCCAAGAGGCACAAGGCCTCGCCAAAGCTCACCGAGAGAGGCGGCCGGGGCTGGGGTTCGAGATCCCCTTCAAGCCACTGCTTATGGCAGTTTGGGCACTCTTGAAGCCTGCCAGAATGGAAGCTCCCAAAGGGCAGGGACCGCCTCGCCTCGCGGGTGCTGAATAAATGTAGACGCACCTGTGCTCTCCCTCAATCCCACGTGAGCTCTCTGAGGGCGTCCCTAGACCCCAAAGACTTCCTGGAACCCAGCAGGTGGTTAAGAGATGCCTGTTGTTAGGGGCAGCGAGGTGGCTTAGGAGACAGAGCCAGGCCTGGAGAGGGGAGGTCCTGGGTTCGAATGTGGCCTCCTAGCCGTGCCACCCTGGGCAAGTCACTGAACCCCACTGCCTAAATTCCTCCCACTCTCTGCCCTGGAAGCTAGACTTAGGAGACGGAAGGGAAGGGCTTTAAGGACATGCCTGGGGTGGCCGGGGTTAAGATCTGTGCCAGCCTCCGCCCGGGAAACCAGCCGGATCCTGGACGCACTGCCAGAAGCGAAGGGGAAAGCTGGCTCGCCTGCTGCTCCTCCTGGGCTTCCTCCTCACCTTCTTTATGGAGGAGGCTAAGAGGAGGCTGGGGTGCGGAGAAGCCCGCAGGGGCAGGGCCGCCCTCTCCCGCCCTTCTCCAGGACCCGCTTCCTCTTGGGGACGGGTGTGAGGCCGGAGCCCGACTGAGGGCAGAGACCAGAGTAGAGGGCTGGAGGCCGGGACGGGGAAGTGTGTGGATGGCCGGCCGGCCTCAGAGGATGCCGGGGCTCTGCTCGGCCGGCCGATCTCCAAGTGTCTGCACGCAGGAAGCGGACCCACTGGGTGCCTCGTGCCAGCGGGGGTGGGGCCGGGGCCAGGCCTGGTTCTGGGTGAGGACGGGCGGCTCAGGGCCTCTTCTCTTCCCTCCGACCACCTGGCGCCCTCAGCAAAGGGGAGGCTGTCTGAGGCCAAAAGGCAGGAGCCAGGCCATGGCCAGGGGAGCCGGGCTGCTTCCTCGAACCGTGTGGGCCCAGAGCCTCTGCTGGGCCTGGTGGTGGCGGCCATCCATCGCCAGGGCCCAAGGACCACCCTGCTTGCAGTGAGGTGGCCAAGGGGAGGCTCAGCCTCCTGGGTTCCAACCTGACCTCCGCAGCCGAGGCTGTTTCCTGCTCTGCCCATTGAGCTGGAGCAGAACGTGGCAAAGGACTCCAGTGGCTTCTCTTGGAGAGGGAGCCCCCCCCCCCCCGTGCCCCCCCCTTCTCTTCTAGCTCGAACCCAAGCTGTCCTTCTGTCCCGTTTGGGGTTTTCCCAGCAGAGACACTGCAGCGCCCAGTCCTTTCCCTCTCCAGGTCATTGGACAGAGGAGGAAACTGAGGCAAGCCGGGTGAAATGATTCGCCCAGGGCCACCCGGTCGGTTGAACCCAGGACGAGGAGCCTCCCTGGTTCCAATGGTTCTAAGCCGGCGCTCTCTCCACTTGCACCTTCTTCCTCCTAAGGAAGAGGAGAAAACGAGGCTGCGGAAGGGCGCTGCCCGCTCCGGCCTGCTCTCTGCCTTGGACCGCAGCGAGGAGGCCGCCGGGATGCTTCCCCACCCCCACCCCCACCCCCACCCCAGGAGCCCTGGAAGTGCGGGATCAAAGGCCGGGCGGGCCGCTGTTTGCTCTCTTCGGGGAGCTGGAGGGGACCTCGGAGAGCTGCCAGCCTCGGGAGGGATGGGGGCGGGGAGGCTTGTCTGGGGTGACCCCCTCCCCCACCCAGAAGGCCCGCGGGGCCCCGAAAGCCCCCGCCCCCAGCGCTCTCTGACAGCTGAGGAATGACTCGTCCAAGGCCACAGGGCCAGAGCCCTCGTGCCTCGGTTTCTCTGTCCGGCCGCTCTCTGAGGGCAGCGGACAGGAGGCAAAGGATGGCAGTGCCCGCTCTGGGCACGCTTTCCGGGGTCCGGGAATGGCAGCGGGTGGGGTGGCACGTGAGCCCCGTGTGCGGGGGCGTGTCCCGGGGCGGCCGTCCCCGAGGCCTGGCTGAGGCGGGGCCAGCCTGGTGGCCGCCGAGGGGCCGGCGGCTGCCAGAGACGCCGTGCTGGGCGGCGGGCGCGGGCCAAGCGGGGCCATGGAGCCCGGGGCGGCGGCGGCGGTTGGGCCCGGGGAGCTGCTACAGGCCCTGCTCGAGGGCGCCGGGGGCCGCGGCCGGGTGCTGCTGGTGGCCGAGCTGTGGGAGCGGGAGCAGAGCCGCAACCTGATGAGAGGCTTCGCTCGCCACGTCTTCCCCCAGCCGGAGGAGGAGGAGGAGGACGAAGCGGAGAAGGAGGAGGAGGAAGCGGAGGAGGAGGTTGGCAGCAAGCCCGGAGGTCCACAGGAGTTGGCGGCTGAAACGGCCAGTGGTAATCCTGGAGGTCCGCAGGAGGTGGTGGCTGAAGAGGCCAACGGTAATCCTGGAGGCCCGCAGGAGGTGGCGGTTGAAGAGGCCAGCGGGAATCCCCGAGGTTCGCAGGAGGTAGAAGCTGAAGAAGTCAGCGTCAAGCCTGGAGATCCGCAGAAGGTGGAGGAGACGCGGGCTTCCGGCCGCGGGCCCCCGGAGCGGGCGATCCGCTCCCCACTCGTGTTCGTGCTGTGCCGAGAAGCTTCCCTGCGGGCTTCGGAGCCGCGCCTGCGCCTGCGGGAGATCCTGCGGGACGTGCGCGCTCGGCGGCGGCAGAGGCCTCGGTGGCGGCCCAGGTGGCGGCCCCAGCCTTGGGGGCCCGCTGGGGACTGCGGCGGAGGCAGCGGTGCAGCGCTGGTCGGGGTCTTGGTGGAGGAACCTGGCGGGGGCCGCGGCGAGATCCAAAGCACGGAGGAGGGAAGCGAGGCTGAGGCCATGCACCTGCTGGAGGCGCTACTGCGCTCCGTGTTCGGCCGTGATGCGGGCGGCCCGGTGCAGGCGGCCTCCTACTGCCCCGCGCGTCCGGCCAGCGCCGCGGACGTGCAGAGCGCAGCCTGCAGGGCTCTGCGGGCCGCCGCGGGTCAGCGGCCTCCAGGTCAGCCGGGCCGAGGGAACCGGATGGGGGGCAAGGAGGTGGGGGAGGCCTGGGAGAGAACCCAGCTCGTCCCGCAGCCCCGCTCTGGCAGGGGAAGAAACCGAGGCAGGCCAGGGAGAGGGAGAGACTTGCCCAAGGTCACACACAGCCAGAAAGTTGAAGGGACTCGATTGGACGGAGTGTGGGAAGGGGCCTCGCGGAGCCTCCGCCCCTCTCATTTTACGGAAAAGGCCCAGACAGGGGCCGCGATTTGCTGGGGAGCTGACAGAGCTTTGTCCCGAGCGCCGGCATCTCTGGCGGGCCATCCTTCCTCTCGCTAGGGGCCGCCGCGCAGGGTTCCAGGCCCCCGTGCCAGCGTCCCGTAGCCATGGCGCCCCTCTCGGGGCTGTTCACTCCCCCGCCCCTCCCCCCCCCCCAGCACACACACTCCCTGCGCTGGAGCCCTGGGGCGCCGGGCTGCTCCTTCCTTCCCGGGGTGACTGCGTGGAGGCGGGGGCAGGTCCAAGGCTCTTGTTCTCAGCCCGGGGCCAGACAGCTTGAGTTTGAGGATGAGGCGCTTGTGTGCGCGCGCGTGTGTCAGGGAAGGAACCTGGGAGCCTGGAAAAGAGACTCGGCCTCCAGGAGCTGCCCCACGGGGTGACCTTGGCCCAGTCCTTTCCCCTCTCTGGGTCCCAGGTTCCCTCTCTGCAAGGCGAGGAGGTCCCTTCCAGCTCTAGATCCTGCGAGGCGCTGCCCCATCCCAGAGCATCCCTTATCACAAGGAGGCTGCCGCAGGCGGCCTCTCTCCAAGGTGCTGTCCGGCTCTCTCACTCATGCTGGGGGCTAGAGGACACGGGCAGAGGAGAGCTGAGGAGAACTTGGGGCAGCGGCAGGGGGCGGCGAGGGAGCCCCTCTGGGATACGCAGTCCTGAAAGGCGGGGGGGGGCTTCTGGGGCTTTGGGTCCTCCCCAGCCCCTCCCCTGGTGCTGCGCACAGTAAAGACGGTGATGAATAGAGGCAGGGTGGACTGAAGGGCGGCCACAGCCACAGCCAGGGCCAGGTAGCTCGGATCTTCTGGGGAAGAGAGCTGAAGTCGGAGGAACCTAGAGATTTCAGGAGATAAGTTCCTTTCTGTACATTCAGCACAAACGATGACCCGAGTTCGAATCCAGACCTGCCCTTTACTTCCTGCCTGACTTTGGACAAATTCCTTCTCCTCTCTCAGCCTCAGTTTCCTCCTTTGTAAAAGGAGGGCATCAGGCTAGAAGGACACTGATCTCTCTTCTAGGTCTACCCTTATCATCCCAAGTCTTTTAACTCACTTAGTCCTCAGTTTCCCCATCTGAAAAAGGAAGGACTGGGCTCTATAGCCTCTGAGGGCTCCAAACCCAGGAGTGTAGGTTCTCAAGCTCTCAGGAGCTCAGCTTTCTCCTCTGGAAGAGGAAGGTGACGGCTCTGCCCCAGTGAGAGTCCTCTTGGCTCGGGGGAGCTGGAGAGCTCAGGCATCCAGAGATGGAAAGCCCAGGGCCTTCCTTTTATTTTATTTATTCATTTTAAAGTTCTTACCTTCCATTGACACCAACTATTAGTTCCGAGGCAGAAGTGCTAAAGGCTAAGCAACTGGGGCTAAGTGACTTGCCCAGGGTCACACAGCTAGGAAATGTCTGAAACCAGATTTGAACCCAAGACTTCCTCTCTCCAAGCCTGGCTCTTTGTCCACTGAGCCAGCTAACTGCCCGTAGGCTGAAATAGCTTAGTCGTTGAGGGCATTTTGAAGCACTCAGGCGTCCATAGGATGGTGAATTTTTAAATTTAGCATTTGGGAGTTCCAGGGATCATGTAGGATGTTGAGGCTTCTTAAATGGCCAAGGTCAGTTGAAGAGGGTGTCCTGAAGAAGAGAGGATGGACTGGACACCTTGATGGTGAGAAGGTGGCCTCTGGAGTCAAGGAGGCCGGAGTTCTATGACCTTGGCCCAGCCGAATCTGAGGTCTGAGCCTCAGTTTCCTCATCTGTCAAACGAGAGGAGTGGATCAGATTGAGTCTTGGGGCCCATGATGCTCAATGTCCTTTTGCTTCTGGGATAACTGACTTTAGGTGCTAATGAGGAGAGGGCTTTGCTTGGCTCCCTTTGCTCCCTAGGTGAAATGGGGGTGGCAGGGGAGACTGCTGACCTTTGGAGCCTTGGCAGAGTGGAGTGGGCTGCCAGGGGGATGGAGCCTGGCCCACGCTGGCAGTAGCCAAGCAGAGATGCCTGGCTGCTTGTCCTAGGTTGTTGTTTGGGGATTCTCGCTCTGGTACAGGTTGGAGTAACTGGCTGCTGGGGTCCCTCCCGGCCCAGAGAGCCCGTGATTCTGGGGGACCAGAGGCAGCTTCCCAGGGTGAGGATGAGGAGGTGGGTGGCCTTTGCATTCTCTCCCTCTGGCCTCTTCAGCCTGCCTCGGGGGAGGCAGGGATCCCTGGTCACCTGCAGATCTGTGAGGACCCCCCAATCCTCCCTTCCTTCCAGAGCCGGAGAGTGATTTCCTCCGTGTTGTCTCCCCATCATTAAGTGGGGCACCTTACTGCCACCCATGAGGGACCACATGTTGGCAGCTCCAACCACTTTGCTGTTCTTTAGGGCTGGGGAGGGGAGGAATGAATACCTCCTCAGAGACTGAGAGGCATCTGTGGCTTGCCTGTGCTCTCTAAAGGTAGAGGAGGAGGAGTTCGGGCTTGTTCTGCCTGGCCCCAGCCAGGGGTGAGGAGGGCAAGGGGCAGGAAGAGCCACCATGATGGAGAGGACAGGCGCCACCGGATTGGCCTGGTTCTCCAGAAATGGAAAAGGAGCGAGGCTGGAAATTACAGGCCAGTAAGTTTGACTTTAGTTTCCGGTGAAATCGTGGAGCAGATCATTAAAAGATGTCTGATAAACATCTAGAAAAGGAAGCAGCGATGACCACGGACTGACCAGCCTAACCGGCTGTCGAAAGAAGTCATGCCGGACTAAATGGATTCCTTGGGGGGGAGGATTAAACCTTTACCTTCCATCTTAGAATCATTAAGGTGTTGGTTCCAAGGCAGAAGAGCAGTAAAGGCTAAGCAACTGGGGTGAAATGACTTGCCCAGGGTCATGAAGCTACAAAGTGTCTGGGAGGGGCAAATTTAAGCCCAGAACCTCCCATCTCAGCTGCTCTGATTCCTTCTGTTCTTGACAGGGCTACTGTATATGTCAATTGAGGGATGTCAATATTGTTTACCTTTATTTAAGCAAAGCATTTGCTAAAATGTCTTCTTCTTGAGAAGATGGAGTGATGCGTATTTAATGAGAATCCAATTAAGCAGATTCAGAACTGTGGGAATGGCAGAATCCAAAGTATTGTCATTGTTCAATTGTGTCTGACTCTTCATGACCCCATCTGGAGTTTTCTTGGCAGAGATACTGGAGTGGTTGGCCATTTCCTTCTCCAGCTCTTTTTACAGTTGAGGAAACTGAGGCAAACAGGGTGAAGTGACTTACCCAGGGTCACACAGCTAGGAAGTGTCTGGGGCCAGATTTTAACTCCAGAAGATGAATGGAGAGAAAGAGTTGAGTCCAAGAAGGTGGCGGAGGTAGAAATGACAAGACTTGGCAATCAATTGGATGAAGGTTGAAGGAAAGAGAAAATCTGAGGATGGTGACCAGGTTGCAAATATGGATGACTTGGGAAATGGTGGTACCTTGGACAGAAACAGGGAAAAGAGTGGGAAGTATAGCTTTTGGGGAGAAGCTCCTGGGTTCTGTTTCACACATGCTTAGTCAGTTGGAGATGCTCATGGGACAGTCAAGTGGAGATGGCCCGCAGGCCAGTGGCTGATGATGTAGGCACAGGAAAGAGCTCAGGGCTGCAGGGATGAGCAGGGGGAGAGCAACTTCCTCTTCTCTTCCTCTTCCTCTTCCTCTTCCTCAACAGGGTCCTCAGCTCACTCATGTAGTTCCTGACATAGGAGAGGTCCTGAATGCATCAAGGCAGCCAGGTGGCTCAGTAAGTAGAGCACTGGGTCTGGAGTCAGGAAGACTCATCTTCCTGAGTTCAAATCTGGCCTCAGACCCTTACTAGCTATGTGACCCTGGGCAAGTCACTTCACCCTGTTGGCCTCAGTTTGCTCATCTGTCAAATGAACTGGAGAAGGAAATGGCAAACCCCTCCAGTATCTCTGCCAAGAAAACTACAAATGGGATCACAAGTTTGCTCTCCCCCTTCTAAAAGCTTTCTGGATCCCTCTAACTATTAGAGACACCCTCTCCCCACACTTATTTAGTATATATGTAATAGGTGTACAAGCTATGGGCAGCCAGAGGACACAGCAGACAGAGAATGCTGGGTCTGGAGTCAGGGAGATCTGAGGTCAAATCTGACCTCAGACATTGAGCAAGTCACCTAACCTTTGTCTGCCTTAGTTTTCCTCACCTGTTCAATGGAGACAATAATAACACCCACTCCTCAGGGTTGTGTGAAAATAAAACAAACGAACATCTTTAAAGTGCTTTGAAAATCCTAACGTTCTCTATAAATGATGTCAGTATTGTCTATTGCTAGCTACTGGCTCCTCTGATCCACTTTAAAGACCTGAGGGCAGGGGCCGTTTTATTTTTGTATCATTTGTGTCTCTTTGTATTGCCAGTGCCTGGGATGGTGGCTGGCACATAGTTGGGGCTTAATAAATGCTCTTTGGCTGAGTTATAATTAGAAAGTGTCTTAACAGAAAGAAGCTAGGTTGTTCTGGGAATACAGACCCAGACCTAGAGAGGGGAGGTCCTGGGTTCAAATCTGACCTCAGACACTTTCTAGCTGTGTAACCCTGGGCAAGTTACTTAACCCCGATTGCCTAGCCATTACTGCTCTTCTGCCTTAGAAACAACATTTAATATTGATTCTAAGATAGAAGTCAAAGGCTTGTTTTTTAAAGGGCATGTGCTAATGTACATTTGAAGAGGAAACTTCCTCATTGGGAGTTCTGGACCAATGAAATCACAGGCCTGATTTAAAAAAAAAAGGAAAAATATCAAGAATTCAAAGAAACATAAGAAGATATATTTGAACTGATGCTGAGCACAAAAAAAAATAGAACCAAGAAAAATTTACCCCAAAATTACAACAAAGTAACATAAGGGGAAAAAACAAGAAAGCAAATGGAAAGACTTCTCTAGGAGATAAAATAAAAATAGACTTTTCTCCTTGTTTGAGGACAGTAAGAGGGAAAATGTCTAATTCGGAGAGTCAGCATGGTCTATTGGATGGGCACTGGCCTTGCATTTGGAAGACTTGCATAGATACTAGTAGAGTGACCATGGATAAATCACTTAAACACTCTGTGCCTCAGTTTCCTTATCTTTCCTTCCTTCCTTCCTTCCTTCCTTCCTTCCTTCCTTCCTTCCTTCCTTCCTTCCTTCCTTCCTTCCTTCCTTCCTTCCTTCCTTCCTTCTTTTTTTCTTCTTTCCTTTAACTGAAGAAATTAAGATTTAGGAAACTCTCAGCACCATGGAAGGCCCCTTTTGGAACTCCAAATCTTCCCAGGTGGGTCCCATAACTGAAACCTATGCCTCTTGTATGTCTGACTCCATTTCTCTTGGTGTATTCTGTCTTCAGCAGAGAGGATGAGGGAGAGAATGGGATTCCAAAGGCTCCTAAGATGCCTTCCTTGGTCTTCTTGGAGCAGGAGGAAGGATCAGGCCAATAGCACCACCAGCAGCCCAGCTGAAGGTAAGCATGTCCTATTCCCTGATGGAGCGAATCTTGGGCCCTGGTAGGAGAGGACTGTCCCTTCTCTCCTTGGACTTCTATTTACTCATTCTCCCAGGGAAGCCACCCATCTAGCCCCAGGTCCCCTGGACTTGAGGCTTCTGTCTTATTCCTTTCTGTCTCTCCAGGCTCCTTACCTCCTTCCATCCATGGTCCTTCTACCCTGACCTCTGCAGAGGCTTCAGTTTCCTTTTCTGAGCATTTCCTTGCCTCTTTAGAATGTGAATGGATAAATGAATAAGAAATATTTATTAAATTCCCCTTATGCATCAAATACTATGTTAAGCATGTCCCTCAAGGAGTATACATTTTAATAGGAGGAGTGGTGGCAATGGGAGGAAGTCCCTAGGGAGCTGAGCAGAGCCCTAAGGGAGGAAATAAGCTCTCATTAGGCACCTACTATGTGCCAGGCTAAGTGCTCTACAAATATGCTCTGATTAGGTCAGTTGATCAGTATGCCCTTTCCAGGAGCAATCAGAGGATTGTTTTGATTACTCCTCCCAAATTAAATTCATTCATTCATTCATTCATTCATACTTCCAAAACTTCCCTTTTGGCAGCCTGCTCCGGAAATTAGATCCCAAGAACATCAGCATATGATTTATATGCTTCTCTTTATGGCTTCCCACTTTCTTTTTATCTATACCTTGTCTCTTCTCTGTTTCTCAGCTGCCTCCTTCAAAATTAGCCATGGAAAGCCAGAACCAAGAGCATGTATAGGTAGCCAAAGAAGTACATTTGGCTTCATGCCAGGAAAAACTTTCTGCTAATTAGAGCTATCCAACCATGGCATCAGCTGCCTGGAAAGGTAGTGAGCTCCTGGCCTCTCTTAACTTTTCCAGCAAAGTCTAAGTGATTATAGAGAGAAAGGATGATTCTTATTGGTAGAAGTTAGACTAGAAAGTCCTTTCCTACTCCAGATCCCTGGGATTGGGTCACTTATCTCCTCAGACCACAATTTTCTCATCTCTAACATAAGGGATTTCACCTAGATGGCCTCTGCTGTCCTGACTGTACTTTAATGGTTCATTCACTCAGTTCTTCACTCATTTATTCATTGATTCGTTCATCCATTCATTCACTCATCCATAGGATGTCACTAATAGTGACCAGGTTCAAAGTCCAATGCCAGGTGCCATGGTGGGTTACAGAAATGATTAAGAAGAAGTACAGGAAAGATCGCCAGCTTCAGAGTCAGAGAAGTGAGTTTAATTCAGGCAACAATACTTAATGAACGATCAGGAAAAATCAGTTTGCCTCTTTAGCCCTCAATTTCCCTTTATATAAAATGAAGTAATTGGACTAGATAACCTTTGAGTATCTTGGACCTGAGTTCAATCCTGACTCTATTCCTTACAATCTGTGTGACCTTGGCCAACTCACTTCCCTTCCCCAGCCTCACTTTATTCACCCATAAAATGAGAGATGGGACTAAATGATCTCTAAGATCCATTCTAGCTTTGATATTCTGGAATTCTATCACCTTTCCCTTCTCAAATTTCTCAAGAACTTTTAGAAATTCAAAGAGCAAGAGGAAGCCAGACCACCCAGAGTAGAGAGATATGATAGAAAAGAAGACCTTTGGTACTTTCCTCTTGGGAGGCTCTTGACTCTAGGCATCTTAAAGGAAAGGCTTTCTTTTTCTCTTTCCTTTCCATTCCCTCCTTCCTTCCTTCCTTCCTTCCTTCCTTCCTTCCTTCCTTCCTTCCTTCCTTCCTTCCTTCCTTCCTTCCTTCCTTCCTTTCTTCCTTCCTTCCTTCCTTTCTTCCTTCCTTCCTTCCTTCCTTCCTTTCTTCCTTCCTTTCTTCCTTCCTTCCTTCCTTTCTTCCTTCCTTCCTTCTTTCCTTGCTTCCTTCTTTCCTTTCTTCTTCTCTTCCTTCTTTCCTTCCTCCCTCCCTCCCTCTCTGTTTCTTTCTTTCTTTTCCCCTTCCTTCCTTCCTTGCATCCCTCCCTTTCTTTTTTTCTTTACTAGTTGCCATTGATAACTCTTATCTTCTATCTTAGAATCAATACTAAGAATTGGTTCCAAGGCAGAAGAGTGGTAAGGGTTGGGCAACTGGGGTTAAGTGACTTGCCCAGGGTAACACAGCTAGGAAGTGTTGAAGGATACATTTGAACCCAGGACCTACTGTCTCCAGGTCTAACACTGCATCCACTGATCCACTTGGCTGCCTCTGATGTAGTTTTAAGATTATGATTAGAGTTAACATTATATGGTACCTTAAGGTAATGCCTGATAATTCTAATACTTTGAAATAATAATAATCGATGATGTTTATATAGCATTTTCTCCTAGCTGATTTTTGTGCCATTTTAAGAAAATAACACCTGAAATTCTTATAGAAGCCTTTAAGATAATCACAATTAAACCGAGCATTTCTATACTAGCTGATTGATCACAGTACATTAAGGAAACTGCCCCAGCTGATATTATGTGCTGATTTTACAAATCGAGTGGCCTGTTAGGAGGAGTCAAACACATGGTCAGAAGGGCCCCCTTATGTCCAGGGGGATGCACTCTAGACACCCCATGGCTTCATGAGGTCTTCCAGGGTTATAACATGCCAACAGTTGCTACGTTCCCTCCCATTTCTCTTTCTTTCCCAAACGCCATACTTTATTTAGCATCTTCTCCAACTCTGCTGCCATCACTCATTTTCTCTTAGCTGCCCAAGAACAAAGCACTGATGAGTCTTGAAGAATTATTGTATCTATGAGATCAGAATACCCTGCTTGGGCAGTGCTCTTGGGCTGGCCCAGCCCCCCAAAGACACTGAAACCTGCCAACATTCAGGCTTGTCCATATAGTGAAAGAAGATAGAAATTTTACCAAGAGCTCTGCTTTCCAGTTCATTGGTATCCCCATCACCAAAGGAAATGCAAAAGCCCAGATTATTTGCTCTTAGTTACAGCTGGGTCTTTCCATCTTTCTGAGCTTGCTCATGGGGTCCTTTACCCATTGTGACCTGTTTGATTCTCTTTCTCTTTCCTTCCTCCTGGCCACCCCTCTTCTATCTACTGTAGATGGTTTCCAGGACCCCTCAGAGGAGCTGGCACTGACAGTTCTGTCTCCCAATGGACACTGTGAGGACATCGAGGGACGGACAGGGGCCTAGATGCCCCAGACCACCACCCAGATCCTGGAGGGAGATCCAGTGGTCTGGAGTCAGGTGGTGAGCACCAATGGGATTTAAGATCTTTGGCTTTTGTTCCTGCCCCCACCCAGAGCTGGGCCCTTCTCTGGGCTCTGCTCCAGTCTGTCCTCATCCCAAGTGGAAGGTGCTTCACTGACCTGAAGAGCAGATGCTAAAAGTGGTCTCTCTTTCTGGGATCTGCTCCTCACACAGCTGTCACTTCATTTCTCTATGACTCAGTTTACCAATCTGTAAATTGAGGCAAATAGAGCCACCTACATTGAGTGGTGTTATGTGAAGTCTTTGCCTTGGGAAGCTTGACATAGGACTTCATAGATCCACAATATCCTATCAATCCTCCATGTCAGTTAATATGCATGAAGGACACACATGTGCACACAACTATACACATCCCTCATTTCCACTGTCATGTAGTGGACTTTAGGATAACGTGCTAGGATTTGATATTAACTCACTAACTGAGGAATGGACTAGATGGCTGTAACAGGTCTTTTCCAGCTCTAACATTCCTAGATTGCATCCTCAAGGACCAGCATAAATAAATAAATACGCTGTAAAAACAACAGCAACAGCACTGAAAAGTCAAGCCAAGTCTATGTAGAATTTACCTGGTGAATGCTCCATTGAGGCCCCTGCTTTTATACCACAGTCTTTGGTGTTTTTGAACCCCCTACCTTGCTGGGAACCAAGAAAAACCACATGAGGGGACTCGGTCAGCACCAGGAGCTGTCCTGATGGCGGACACCAGTTCCAAGCTCCCTGAGAGCAGGGAGGGGAGTTTCCTCATCTTGGCTTGGGCCTAAGTTGGCCCATTCCCATTCTTCAGGCTCTGATGGCCTTCTAGTATCACCCAGCATTGCCGTTATTGTGTCCCCCCACCCCCTTCATATCACTCATTTTTACTCCAGCGCACATTTCAAAAAGGTTCTTTAGGGAGTCTGGCCAAGCCTGAGCTGCACATTCTAGCAGGCTTCTGAGCTCTCCTTTGCCACAGATGTTTGTCCCTCATCTTTCCTTCAGTTTTCTTCTCTGTAAAATGATATATTGTACCACGTCTGGAGCCCCCCCTCCCCCAGCTGGAAAATTCAGTGGTTGCTTCCTAAACAAAGATCTTTTGTTTTTATATCACACTGATTTCAGAACACATCCCACATCCTTCCCCTTCTTAGAAGCCACCCTTCCTTGGTCATGAAGCTGCAGCTCTCTTTTCCTGAGCTAAGGCAGGGGACATCTTCCCAAAGAGTTCCAGGATTGCCCAGAGGTTGGGGTATTTCTTCTTGACAGATGCCCCAACTTCCCCCCAACTAGGTTTCCCTCTGTTGTTTTTTTAATCCTACCCTTTGTCTTAGAATCAATATTAAATGTTGGTTCCAAGGCAGAAAAGCAGTAAGGGCTAGGCAATTAGAGTTTTGTGACATGTCCAGGGTCACACAGCTAGGAAATGTCTGAGGTCAGATTTGAACCCAGGACCTCCCATATCCAAGCCTGGCTCTCAATCCACTGAGCTCCCTAGATATCCCAGTTTCCTTCCATTATTAGGGAACTAAGATTAATTCCTTTGTTCCATGCAGCTATTAATGTCTCCTGGCTTTTGCAAAGGGATACTTACTTCAAAGATATAGCAAAAACAATATTTTCCCCAGCACCCTATTAGCTCAGTTTCTACATACCACTTATCCCACCATGTTCCCATCCAGTGGCATTGTCTCTGCTGCATGAATCCTCAGATCCCAACAGTCACTTCAGAAGAGAGTCGATTTCTCCATGTTCCTCCATAGCATGAATCCTACTTTGGCTGAATTCCAACTCCCAGCTTTCTGTGCCTCAGTCTTCAACCTTCTGAAACTCCCATGGTTCGAGGTTGCCATCTGCCTCCAGCTATGGGCAGGCAAAGGCTTGTTTCTAGGGGCTAACCAAGGTTACTCCCCTTGGGGGATGATCCCTGGAAGCAAAGGGATCTCTGAATAAAGCAAAGAATGGCAAAGGGGGCCAGCTGAGAGCCTTCCACTGGAAACAGTTGTAGAATGTCAACTGGTGCTCTACCCTTTTCCAAGAGACTTCCCATTCCCATCACTACAATTCTCCAGGAAGTCTTCCAGGGAGAGGTTTTATCAGGCCCCATTAGAACATAATAGAACAGAAAGAGATAAAGCCATTTCCTCAAACACCCTCACAGTATATGCAAAGTTCTGCCCCCATAGATCCCCACTTTGCCAAGAAGGAAAGGAGGTCCATCTCCTCATCTCTTCTCCAGGGCCAGTCTTGGTCATGATAATGACTGTGATGGCTTCTTAAAGGACCCACTCTGCCTAGGATTCTCCATAGAAAAGAGGCTCAAGGCTGGCCTGCTCTGTGTCCTGGCTCCCAATTTCTTCCCTTGGAGCAGTTCTGAATGAAATAATGTCTGGGCTTGGGAGTCAAGATGGGGCTTGTGCGAACACCCAGGAAGGGAATGACCCTGAAGGGAGATTTCCTTTCTGTGGCTCATCATCTGGAGATGTTGGGTCTGGGAGCTGAGGTCCTCATCAAGCAGATTGAATGAAAGGGGGATTAGTGATATCAGAATAGGAATCACTGCAGAACTTAGCTTCCAGAAGAGGTTGGAGCTACCACCTGGGACCAGCCATTGTTCTGAGTGACAGAATCATCCCCTTAGGGTCCAGGAATCGGGCCAGCCTTTTTAAAAGAGCTAAGTGTACCATTTATTCATTTTCAAGAGGTAAATTAGGAGCTCTCTGCCACCCCCACCCCCATTCTATATGGAAGAGTGCTGGGTGGGAATCCAAGCTTAGTTCCTGATTTCCTTTCTAAGGAGGATGGAAAGATGGACAACTTCTGCCAAGATGCGTCAATGCTCCGTGTCTCTCATTTAGCAAATGAAATGATGCCAATCTCCCCCTCTTAAGGCTGTCTCAAGGGGATGCGAGTGTGCCTGGACTGGCTGGCTCAGAGACCAGGATAGCTCTCCATCCACAAGGATGATTTGAGGGGAACTAATTCTGCCATTTGTGTATGGGGATGGCCAATTTGTGGTGTTTCTAAGATTACTGAGGAGGTGGAAGTGGGAAGATATTTCCTCCCTTTTCTCTTGAGTTGGGAGACTTTTCTGCAAGATGGCGCCAATCCCTTTTTTGCTTAAAACTGTCTTTGGAGATATATGCCATCCCCTCTCCTCCAGTGAACCTTCCCTCGTACCAGAGGTGAGCGGAGAAGTTAAGCAAAACTAATCAATCTATCAGTCAAATCTGATGATGTATGCAATGTTTCATATCCATAGTCCCCCACTTCTCCACCTCTCCAATTTGTTTCCTTCAGTTTTTACTGTGAAAAACAAACATATTTAATTTATACCTTTGGTGACTGCCCTCTGGGCACAAGCCTCATGGGTGTCAAGCTGGGCTGAGGATGGAGAGTCAAATCTCCCAGAATCCTACCTCTTCAATGTTGAGCAATAAGCATTAGACCAGTGAGGCCAAGCAGAGGTTCTCTGTTTTGCCCTTCCTGACTTTGGGCTCATCTTTTAACTTTTGGAAGCCTCTATTTCCTCATGTGTAAAATGCTGGTGGAGGAAAGTGACAACACTTTCATCAGCACCTACTTCCTAGGGCTGCTGTGAGGGCTTGACTTGGGGGACTAAGGCATGTCAGAGAGACAAAGGATTACTCTTCTGACTGCCAACATCCCAGCTTGAGAAGGCCAACAGCTCACACCAACCTCATTGCCCTTGAGCCTTTTCTTAAAACAATAAACTCACCAATATTGGCGAGCCCATTTTTCCTGAAGAGAAGCCTCAAAGGAGCTTCTGTTGTGGGATTGACCATCTCTGTGATCTTTAAAAATGGGAGGAATTCCTGAATCATCCGAGTGGTCCTCAAGCTTGAATTTGGGAGGGCCTTCTAGAGGTCCTGGAGCCATTAATCTTGTTTAGTTCATGTTCTTAATATAACAATGGTTAACTTTTTTTCTTACATGAAGTAACAATTTACTTATTTAATAAAAACCAGATAATACCTTATCGTTGTCTTGCCAAAACTATCTGTCATTTACTGGGGATGAGAGATTGGAAAACCAACCCCAAAGCCAGGAAGACTTGGGTTCCAATTCTGTCTCTTACACATCTTGGCTATGTGATCCTAAGCAAGTCACTTAATCTAGGACCATAGACCAACCAAAAAGCATCTATTAAGTGCCTACTATGTGCCAGGCACTGTGCTAAGTGCTGGGAACAACACACACACACACACACACACACACAGGTACACACACACACCTAAACCCAAGTAGCTCCCAGGCTAATGGAGGAGACAGCATGCCAACAACTCTGTACAAACAAGTTCTAGTCAGGATGAATCAAAATTCATCCACAGAGGGGAATCGCCAGCATTAAAGGGAATCAGGAAGAGCTTCTTCCAAGAGATTTTAACTTGACCCTGAGGGAAACCATGAGAAGGGAGGAAGGGAAAAAAAATCCAGGCCTGGGGAGGGGCCTGGAAGGGACTTCAGAAGTCCTCCAGGCTTTTTACAGGTGAGGAAAAACCAGGGAGGTTAAATGACTTACCCAGGGTCACTCATAGCTCTTTGGTGGCCTTGTAGATAACTCTCCAAGCTAATAAATGGAGGGTGAGCACAGAGCTTCAGTGGAGGAGCTTTCTCACTGAGCATCATAAGTGAGAAGGCAAGGTAAGGAGAGGCTAATTTGGTTTGCAGTCAGCTAGTCTATAGCCTCTCTTTGGAACCCCTTTGGTCTGTGCAGTGCCTGGCATACAGTACACTGAAAGTTTATTAACTGATGACTAGGTATAGTCCATTCATTCTGCAAGTATATAAAGCACCTACTATGTACCCAGGAATTATCTGCTAAGTCCTGGGAATGGAAGCACAGAAATGAAATAATTCCTGCCTTCAAGGAGCTTATGTTCTCCTCAAGGAGGAATAACCCATATTCAGCTGAAAGAATGCTTGGTGGATACAAAGCAAATGTATTGGGGGGGACCAGCTCTAACCAGGAGGGGTCAGTGACGCTTGAGGTGCAGAAGTTGAGGATCAGAAGAGATGCAGGTATGAGGGAGAAAAGTATTCCAGGCAGGGGGCACAGGCTGGGCAAAGGCTCCACAGCAGGAGATGGAATGTCCAGTGCCTGGAAGGCAGAGAGGGGGTGAGGACACAGAGGGAATGGGATGAAGCTGAGTGAGCCCCACGTCTTCCCACCTCAGGGCAGGTGAAAAGGACAAGGAGGACAGGAGTAACTCCAACGAGCTGACTTCCAAGAAGAATACTGGGACCCTTCCTTCCCCTTTCCCTGGTGTTTACCCAGGGCAGGGAGGGAGCCTGAGGTCTATCCAGCTATCTGTCCAGCCAGTACTGCTGGGTCCCTCCGTGTAGAACAAGGCAGAGCAGACTCCCTGCTGTGTGGAGCCCCCTGGACTCCTCCAACACTGCTTCCCAATTCAAGGTGTCTTGGGTCAGTACAGTGGTCCCCAAGGGCTAGCCAGTGGGGGCAGGACCCGAGCAACAGATCAGGAGTCTTGAGAAAGAGGCAGCTGAGAAGGGAGAAATTGGGCAAATTGATAGGCTTTAGGAAGGGAGGAGCCTTAGGGTGGGCGAAGCCCCATATTTGGAATCCGAGGTGTAACTAGAGTGGGACCACAGGGCTCTGCTCCGTTCCCCCTTTTCCCAGAGCCTGAGGGCATTTTTGTATGTCCTGCCCTTCTGTCCAGCTGCCCAGAGTAAGCCCGTCCACCCTCAGTTCTCTCTGGTAATGCAGGGGCTCAGAGATAGCTTGAATGTGCTCTGTAGGTGCTCAAACTCCAAAAAAGGTTCACCAGTGCTGGAGAGTTTACTAGCAAATAAACCAGAGTAAATGAAGTCTCCAACTGGGACTGAGCTCTCAAATAAACTAAGATGAAGGGTACAACCTCATCCCAGGGAGAGCCGTCCTCCACAGTCTCTAGAAGCAAATCTAGGGGACACAATGGGGCAGCTTCCTATGGATGGCCACCATTTCAAAAGCACCACCTTCTTTTTTCAACAATTCAATTTTGTTTTATGTTCAGTTTCAAATTTACTCCCTCTACCCTTCCTCACACAATGAGTGGGTAAGAAAAGCAAAATCCATTATAAATATGTGTAGTCATGCACAGCAAAGTTCTGTATTAATTGGAAGGAAGGAAGGAAGGAAGGAAGGAAGGAAGGAAGGAAGGAAGGAAGGAAGGAAGGAAGGAAGGAAGGAAGGAAGGAAGGAAGGAAGGAAGGAAGGAAGGAAGGAAGGAAGGAAGGAAGGAAGGAAGGAAGGAAGGAAGGGAGGGAGGGAGGAAGGAAGGAAGGAAGGAAGGAAGGGAGGGAGGGAGGAAGGAAGGAAGGGAGGGAGGGAGGGAGGGAGGGAGGGAGGGAGGAGGGAAGGAAGGAAGAAGGGAGGGAGGAAGGAAGGAAGGAAGGAAGGAAGGGAGGGAGGAGGGAAGGAGGGAGGGAAAGAGGAAGGAAGGGAGGGAGGGAGGGAGGGAGGAAGGAAGGAAGGAAGGAAGGAAGGAAGGAAGGAAGGAAGGAAGGAAGGAAGGAAGGAAGGGAGGGAGGGAGGGAGGGAGGGAGGGAGGGAGGAGGGAAGGAAGGAAGAAGGGAGGGAGGAAGGAAGGAAGGAAGGAAGGAAGGGAGGGAGGAGGGAAGGAGGGAGGGAAAGAGGAAGGAAGGGAGGGAGGGAGGGAGGGAGGAGGGAAGGAGGGAGGGAGGGAGGAAGGAAGGAAGGAAGGAAGGGAGGAAGGAAGGAAGGAAGGAAGGGAGGAAGGGAGGAAGGAAGGAAGGAAGGGAGGAAGGGAGGGAGGGAGGAAGGGAGGGAGGGAGGAAGGGAGGGAGGGAGGAAGGGAAGGAGGGAGGAGGGAAGGAAGGAGGGAGAGAAAGAGGGAGGAAGGGAGGGATGGAGGGAGGGAGGAAGGGAGGGAGGGAAGGAGGGAGGAGGGAAGGAAGGAGGGAGAGAAAGAGGGAGGAAGGGAGGGATGGAGGGAGGGAGGGAAGGAAGGAAGGAAGGAAGGAAGGAAGGAAGGAAGGAAGGAAGGAAGGAAGGAAGGAAGGAAGGAAGGAAGGGAGGGAGGGAGGAAGGGAGGGAGGGAGGGAGGGAGGGAGGGAGGGAGGGAGGGAGGGAGGAAAGGAGGGAGGGAGGGAAGGAGGGAGGGAGGGAAGGAGAGAGGAGGGAGGGAAGGAGGGAGAGAAAGAGGGAGGAAGGGAGGGATGGAGGGAGGGAGGAAGGGAGGGAAGGAAAGGAGGGAGGGAAAGGAGGGAGGGAGGGAGTGTGGAAGAAGGGAGGGAGGGAGGGAGGGAGGGAGGGAGGGAAGAAGGAAGGAAGGAAGGAAAGCTGATCACTGGAGCACAGCTCCAGTGTGGGAAGGAACTTCGGAGATCAACTAATCCTCAGTCCCACCTCCCATTTTACAGATGAGGAAATAGGCTTGGAAAGGGGTAAATTGACTGCCAAGGTCACACAGGTAGGAAGTGATTTTCGCAACGGAACCAAATGCTTAGATTGAATTGTGTTAATTTGGTGGGGAGCCCAACTTGGCTCACTGTGAAGTTTCCATGTAGGGATGCTGCCATCTTGTGATGAATGAGAACAATTGGCGCTTTTTTTTTTTAACCCTTACCTTTTCACTTAGAGTCAATACTGTGCTAAGTACTAAGTACTAAGGCAGAAGAATGGTAAAAACCAAGCAATGGGGGTTGAGTGATTTGGCTAGGGTCACACAGCTAGTTAGTGACTCTTATTAATATGCCATTTTAAGATGGACATGGCTAGGGCTTGTGATTTCACTGATGAAGGGAATTCCTGGAGAGGAAACTCCCTCTGCTCTGAAGATTGGCACCTGTTTAGGCTGGTACAGTCTGGAGAGATACCTATGAGCCTTGAGAAATTAAGTGATAGCTGATAAGTAAATGTCAAAGGCAGGATTTGAATTTAGACCTTCTGATCTGCACCATGTGGGTCCCAATAACCCAGACTTTCATGGGTTTCTGATCTTACTGAAGTGGATTTTCCCTTCGGGGCTACAATGCATTCATACCCAAACTGTGTGACTCCTGGTCACTGGCATCCCCACACCACACCCTTCTGCTAGGGGCCAGCTTCTTGAACCCTAGACATTGGCAGCTTGATGCTGGACACCACAGAGCTGCAGGACTTGGGTCAGGAAGAGCAGAGTTCTAATTCAGCTTTGTGTCACTTGCTGCGAAATTTTTCTCAGTCTCAGTTTTCTCATGTAAAATGGGGATAAACACTGTACCTTCCTCCCTGGGCTCTTGTGATGGACAAATGAGATAATGGGCATAAAATGCTTTGGGAATTGTTATTATTGTCCCATGAAGGATTGCCATGGTGGGCCTTCCTCCATCCTGGATGGGAGGATGATGGTGCCCTGGATGGAGGGATTTCCCCTTGGAGATGCCCAAAGGGTGCCTGAAGATTCCTGCCCTGAAGCCTGGGAATCTATAAATGAGTGCTCCGGGATTCCTCCAGACCTGCGGGCCTCAGTTTCCTCTTCTGTAAAATGGAGACTGATAGTTTCTTAGAACTCTGGCAGCCCTAGTTCTATAATCCTAATGCGATACTGGGCCTCAATCTGTCTCTCTGTACAATGGGCCCCTGGCCTCTGACATAAGAGATGCTTGTTGCCCACAGTTCCAGGAGCCTCTCGCAACGTTGCGTCTATTTCAGGGCTCATGACGTCATCCGCGTTGGAGATGCGTGGGGTCCTCCCAATCTGCAGGGGGAGCCCGCCATCCCCAGCCTCTAAGTTCCCAGCCATGACAAGGCACCTGCCGGGCCGGCGGGGTGGGGAGGGGGTGGTGGTCCTCGCCTTCGGCCTGTCCATGGCACCGCCTGACGGTGGGCTCCCGCAGCGCGGCCGAAGGCAAGCCCGCGATGGGGCAAGGTGGCCGCCCGGGAGTGGTCGCGTCAGTCTGGGACGGGCCTGCAGGTCCGGCTGCGGCCGAGGGCGGTGGGGATCGGGGCGGAGTGGCGGGAGGCGTTAGGCAGAGCGGCGGGCAGCCCAAGGCGCCCGGGGTCCTCGCTGCCGGCGGCCTCGTTCCGTCAGTCAGGCCGGGGGCGGCGGCGGTGGCTGAGGCGGGAGCGGCGGGCGCGGTAGCGGCACCGGCGACACTGATCCCCTGAGCCTCCTGACCCCCGCGATCCCGGCGACCGTAACCCCAGCCCCGGCAGGCAGGCAGACGGAGCAGCACCGCCGCTATGATCACCTCGGCTGGTGAGTGCCGGTGCGGGGCCCATCTCGCTGAGTCAGGCCCGGCACGGCCCGGCGCGACGCGACCACGGGGAGGGGGCAACCCGGGGCCCAGCCCCGGCTCCCGCTTCCGCGCGTTTGTTTGCGCCGAACTGGAAGCACTTCTTTCTGTCCCCCAGGCGACACTAGACAGCCCCGGGACTCAGTTTCCCCCTATGCCACTGCTGGGCGGGACTTGGGCCGAGGAGACTCCCGGGAAGGGAAACTCCCTCCTCCTAGGCAGATAGCGCCCCCTGGGCCCCTAGTGCCGGCTGGACTTGAACCTAGGCCTCTTCCCCCTCTTACCCAGGCCTAGGAGGGCCACTGAGTCTGGAGGGGTGAAAGGAGCAGCTCCAGTGGGGAGTGGGGGCGGAGAAGGGGAGATCACAAGGGCTCAATTTATTCCTCCCGCATTGAGGCCGCCCTGGTGTGGGCCCCCTGGCAGAGAGTGATGAATGTCAGGCAGTGGGTAAATGACTGGTCCAGGGTCACACAGCCAGGAAGGACCTGAGGTCAGACTTGAACCCAGAACCTCATGTCTCTAGGCCTGCTGCTCTATCCACTGAGTTATTTTTTCTTAATTTATTTGTTTTTTCATAACCCTATCCTTTGTCTTTGGAGCAGTAATGTGTGTTGGCAGTAAGGCAGAAATGATGTAAGGGCTAAGCCATGAGGGTTAATGAGACTTGACCAGGGTCACCCAGCCAGGAAGGATCTGAGGTTAGATTTGAACCCAAGTTTTCCCATCTCAAGGCTTGGCTCTCTGGCTGCCCCCCTTGCTGGTGATTTGTGTGCATTTGTTTACATTTTATACTGTGCAACTTTGCCAAAATTGATCATTGTTCTTAATCGTTTTTTTGTTGTCTCTCCAGGGTTCTCTAAGGAAACCATCAGATTATTTAGTCTGTGCTGGTTCCTTCAGTTTCTTTGTCTTGTCTTAGTGCTAGAGCATTCCTAGAATGGGATCAGATAACAATGGTGATGATAGATATCCTTAGTTCACCCATCCTGTCACTGGAAAGGCTTCTCTATCCCCATTATAGCTAATTCTTGTTGCTGGTATTAGATGAATACTGCTTGGCTCATTTATTGCTGTTTTTTCTAATGCTGTTGCAGGAAGAGGTGGTGTTGTTTGTTTTTGTTTTTTTTTTTTTATCAAAAGCCTTTTCTGCATCTATGGAAATAATTGTGATTTTTGTTGTTTTATCATTGGAAAAGTTAGTTATATTATAGTTTTTCTAATATTAAACCAGTCCTGCATTCGTGGTATAAATCCAGCCTGGTCATAGTATTTTGTAGTATTGGAATTCATTATTCTTCAAATAATAAATTCTTTGTTAGAATTCATTTGCAAATCCATTTGGTCCTGGGTTCTCCTCCACCCCATTTCCCCTACCTACTCTGGGATTCATTCAATTTCTTTTTTTTAAGACAGAGTTATTAAGCTTTCTATTCTTTGATCTGATCATTTGGGCAATTTATATTTTTGTAAACATTCATCCATTTCATTTAGATTGTCAGTTTCATTGGTATATCAGTAGACAAAATAGCTCCTAATTGATTTTTTTTAAACCCTCACCTTCTGTCTTGGAATCAATACTGTGTATTGGTTCCAAGGCAGAAGAGTGGTAAGGATTAGGCAATGGGGGTTAAGTCACTTGCCTAGGGTCACACAGCTGGGAAGTGTCTGAGGCCAGATTTGAAGGTAGGACCTCCCATCTCTAGGCCTGACTCTCAATCCACTGGGCTACCCAGCTGTCCCCGCTCCTAATTGATTTTATTTCTTCTTCATTGGATGTGAATTCACTTATATCATTTTTGATGCTGATAATTT
This sequence comes from Monodelphis domestica, assembly GCF_027887165.1. Classification (NCBI taxonomy): domain Eukaryota; kingdom Metazoa; phylum Chordata; class Mammalia; order Didelphimorphia; family Didelphidae; genus Monodelphis; species Monodelphis domestica. The sequence continues at coordinate 531,544,652 of NC_077228.1, read as the reverse complement.
GTTCTATTTCAAAATCAAATTGGCCAATTGTCTTATTTTACTGTTTTTCCCCCCTCCAGAAATCAGCTTCTAGTTTAAACTGTTTAGGAGTTTGTTTTTATTTTAAATTTTATGAATCGCCTTTGATTTTCAGGATTTCTAATTGGACACTTTATTGATAGTATTTCATTTATTATTTTTCTCTTCTTTTTTTAGTTACATGACCAATTTGCTGAGTTGCTCTTTTCTTTTATAGATGTAAGCTTTTAGAGATACATATTTTCCCCTAAGTATCCCACAAATTTTGGTATGTCGTCTCATTGTTATAATTGTTTTTAATGAAATTATTGGTTGTTTCAATGATTTGGTCTTTTACACCTGCATTGTTCATAGGATAAGATTATTTAGTTTTAAATTAATTTTTAATCTGTACTTCAGTGGCCCTTTGTTGAATGTAATTTTCATTGCAGTATGATCAGAAAAAAGATACATGTAATATTTTGCATTTGTGAGGTAATAATACATAATAATACATCATCAGTTTTTAAGAAAGTGCTGTGCATAGCTGAGAATAGATCTGCTCCTTTCTATTCCCATTCATTATTCTCCAGATAACTATCACATCTAATTTTTCTAACATTCTCTTCATCCCCTTATATTGTTTCTTATTTATTTTATTATTAGATATATCTATCTTAAGAAGGTAAATTGAAGTTCTTCCATTATTATAATTTTACTTTTAGTTTCCTCCTTTAACTCCTTAGGAATTTGGTAGCTATCCCAGTTAGTGCATACATATTCAATATTGATATTAGTTAATTGTCTATGGATACCTTTTAGCAAAATGTATCTCTTTTAATTATTCCTCTTTTTGCTTTTGCTTTGTCTGAGATCATGTTTACTCTTCTGCCTTTTTTACTTCATCTGAAATGTTAGATTCTACTCCAGTCCATATTTTAAAACTCCATGTGGATTTTCTATTTTATGTGCATTTCTTGTAAATAGCATACCATTAGATTTTGGTTACTAATCCATTCTCTTCTCCACTTCCGTTTTATGGATGGATGTTCATCCCATTCCCATTCTCAGTTATGATTGCTAACTGTATTTCCCCCAATTCTATTCTCTTAAACTTTATTTTTTTACCCTCTCCTCTGTTTTGCTTCTCTCTATAATTTCCCTTAATCTATTCATTCCTCTTATTGCTCCCTTCCTCTTACCTCTTTTCTTCTTACTTCTCTTTTTGGATAAGATGGATTCCTGTACTCCATTGTGTATATGTGTGCTCACTCCTTGTTTAACCAGTTCAGCTAAGAGTATGATTGAAGTGTTACTCCTTTGCCCCTGCTCCCATTCTCCCCTCCAGTGTATAGATTCTTCCTTACATGTCCCATTCATGTGAGTAATCTTCCCCATTCTTTGTCTTCCTCCCCCTGTCATCTAGTGCATCTTTTTCATTTTTTCATTCTTCTTTTAAGATCATCCCAACCAAAAACCTTGTATAGATTCTTTCTTAGACCCCTGATGATGTTAAAGTTCAGAGGAGTTGTATGTATCATCTTCCCCGTGTAAGAATATACACAGTTTAACTTTTTTTAGTCTCTTAGGATTTCTCTTTCTTGTTTACCTTTTTATGTTTCTTTTGAATCTTTATTTGAAGGTTAGATTTTGGTTTAGCACTGGTCTTCAGAAATGCTGAAAAATTCTCTTTTTTATTAAATGTTCTTTTTTTTTCCCCAGTAGGATTATTCTCTATTTTTTTCTTGACTGTAATCCTAGTTCTTTTGCTGTGGGATCTCTTTCTGCCCTTCCTGTCGGTGTTGGACTGGAGCTTAGGAGAGGAACTGGAGCTGAATGGGGTGGCTTGGTAGTCATCTACATAGAGATGGTCATTAAACCCACAGGATCTGAAGCAAAAAAAAAAATCAAAAACACATGTAAAACAAGGAGTGGAGAGTGCTGATTCTGGCTTTTGAGTGATTTGACCTGTTATCATCCCTGGGTCCAGGAATGCTGCTACTGTGTCACCATTCCTGGTCACCTCCTGCCCCAATATCTACTTTCTAGCCTCTTGATCTGGGAGGGGGGAAAAAAAGTCACTCACTGACTTCTTGGCTTTCTCATTCAGAATTCAGTCTAGAGGAGGAGCTGGGTAGCTCAGTGGTTTGAGAGCCAGGCCCAGAGATAGGAGGTCCTGGGTTCAAATTTGGCCTCAGACACTTCCCAGCTATGTGACCCTAGACAAGTCACTTAACCCCCATTGCCTAGCCCTTGCTGCTCTTCTGCCTTGGAATCAATACCCAGTATTGATTATAAGACAGAAGTTAAGGGTTTAAAAAAATTTTTTTTCAGTCTGGCATGCTTTCTAGGTTGTGGAGGAAGTAAGGGAGGAGTGCTACATCTCACTCTGCCATGTTGATTCTTAATTTTGATGTATTTTAAACCAAAGTGTGTGTGTTTGCTTAGTCTCCCATTTTTTATTTTCAGATAAGAGTGAAGTCTTCTGATGGTTATTCTTGTCACTCTTTCCTACTTGTTTTTGTATATTCTTCTCACACACACCAATTATACAAGTTCTGTCCCCTTTTACCTCCTTTCTGCACTAGAGTGTTTTTCCTTTTGCTTTCCTTTTCTTTCTCCTTTCAGACCCTTAGAATAGAACCAACTCTTGCCTTAATACCTTTCGAAAATATTTTGGTTTTGGAGGAATATTTGTTCTTTCCCCTTTGAATGTTAGCACTACATCATAAGACAGCTCACGTCAATTTGCCTTTCTAGATTTCTCTGGACTCTTGCATTCAGAATTTCTACTTAGCTCTATTTTTTGTTTGTTTGTATTTCTACCTGAAATGCTGGAAAGTACTTTATTTTGCCCTTAGAGGAGTATATTTTGTGCAGGACAAGTGATTCTTGCTTCTAAGACTGTCCCATTTGCTTTTTTTTTGGATACTGCATTCTAGGATTTCATTTGGAGTAAAAACTCACATCTTGCATGATTCTGATTACAAAGCATGTTCCTTTATACTTGATCTTCTTTTGAGATCTTTGCTGAATTTGTTTTGGCACTGAAACTTGGAGTTTTGTCTATGACTTTCCTGGGACTTTTCCTTTGGGGGTTCTTTCAGGAGGTAATTGGTGGATTCTTTCTGTCTTTACTTTGCCCTCTGCTGATAGATGTAAGTAGTTTTCCTTTATCATTTCCTGAATTTGGTGCCTAGGCCTTTACAAAAAGTATAGTTTTCAGGGAGTGCAGTTCTTGAATTATCTGTCCTTGAGCTGATTGTCAGATCTGTTGCTTTAGATAGCTTCCTTCTTTCTGATCTTCTGATTTTGTTTTACCATTTCTCACTGTTTTTTGGAATTAGTGATTTTTTACATGGCTTGTTCACATTTTCAGAGTTCATTTCTTGGGTGAATTTCAGTACTTTTATGTTCCTTCAGGTCTCTCCTCCAAAGCTTTTATTTCATCTCCCACCTTGTTCATTTCTTCTGGGTGTTCCAGTGGTCAGTAAGACGTCACTAAACACAGGGTGTGGAGGGCTTTAAAACTGAAGAAAGGGCTTTATATTTGATCCTGGGTTGAGTAGGGAGCCATTGGAGTTGATTGAGAAGGAGAATGATGTGATGGCCCTGTGGGAAAGCCATCTTGGCAGCTGAAGAAAGAAGGGATTTGAATGAAGGAGGTCAAGGAGACTAGTGAGGAAGCTGTTTCAATACCTGTGAGAGAGATGGTGAGGAGCCTGGCCAGGATGGTGGCTGAGAAAGTGGAGAGGAGGGACCAATGTGAGAGGGCATGTTGGACAGAGATTTGGCAAGCTATGGAGGAAGAGGAAAATGAGGCCTTTGTAAGCATTGAATAAGGGCCTGCTGTATACCAGGCAGCAGGCATAAAAATGAAACCACCCCCAAGGCACCGTCATTCTGCCAGGAGAGACATACCTAGCAAATGCAGATGTGTTTGAAGTTGGTAAACCCAAGGTTTTTCACCAGAAGTTGGCAATGCCCAGGTCACAAACCTTAGCATCTAGAAGGACAGGGTGGCGATGACCTTGACAGACAGCGAAGGGCAGAGGTGGAACAGGTTTGGAGGGAATTAACATGGGGTCAGTTTTGAACAGTCTGAGTTGGTCACCCTAAAAAAGAAAGTCTGGAGGCACGGGGATCTGCTCTGCAGGAGAGACCACCTCTATGAGGGGTATCCCAGCTCCATTGTCTTCAAGTGCCCCGGGTTTCCAGGCACATATTCTTTCTCTTAATGAGTTTGTTCATCACCTCCACATTCTTTTGTTTTGCAGCTGGAATTATTTCTCTTCTGGATGAAGAAGAACCACAGCTTAAGGTAGGGATTTTTTTGTTATTTGGAAGGTGGGAGCCCTTGGAGCTGCAGTCTCCTTTCATTGGGGGTCCAGGGCAAACCCCCCTCTACCCTTATACTAGGAGCTGCAGCACTAAGCTGACAGGAGAGGAGAGGGAGTTAAACGTGAGTGCCCCCTTTGGAGTCAGACAAAGCCAAGGAGAACCCAAACGGCAGAGAGTACTTGGAGAACAGTCAGTTTTTAAAAGAATGTTAGAAGGGAATTTTACTTCTCATTTAAACATATTCAGTCACACTTAATATTTTACCATGTTGTTTATTTCATTTATGTGCATGCCTCTTCCCCCTCCCCATCCCTACCTAATATTAGATGGTAAGCTCCTTGAGGGCAAGGATTAGGTCCTCGTGAGGAGAGGTTTTGCACTTAGCTGCTTCATAGATGATCATTGAATTGAGTTTGTTGAAAATTTAGCAAGTGTTAAAAATGACCTCTTCACCTCCATGAACTGATGCAGAGTGAGATAAGCAGAGGAGGACATTTTACACAGAGAATGTAACATTGTGGGACGATCAAATGCTACTAAAAGCAATGAAACGATCCAGGATAACGCTGAGGGACTTAGGAGAAAAGAACTCTTGGAGTAGAAATCTAGAAGAAAACATGATTTATCACTTGTTTGTACGGGTAGAGGATTTGGGGGGTTGGTTTTAAAAGATTACTCCATTACAAAAAGGAATAATTTGGAAATAGGATTTGAGTGATAATATATGTATAACCCAGTGAGATTGCTTGTCAACTCCTGGAGTGGGAAGGGAAGAGAGGAGGGAGACAACAAGAATCATGTAACCATGGAAAATTTAAAAAAAAAAATGTTTTTTAATGACCTTTCCACTTAGAGCTAAGAGTGCTGTTAGCCCGGTTTCTTCCCATGCAATTTCTCATTCCCTTAGTACAGACTAGCATTGAATAATCCTCCTGGCTTGATTTCTACCAGGTGGGCTATTTCTAGCTATGGAGAAGCAAAAAGGGAAAGAAACAGAAATCTAAGAGAAAATAGATACGAAATTGTTCATTTTCAAGCATTTTTACTTTAAGCTTATTGCTATTACTGTTCGGTATCATTTTTAAAAAAAGAAAATCAAAGCGTAAGTGATTCTCCTGATAACTGAATGTTGGACTCTTTCTCTTCTCTAGGAGTTTGCACTACAGAAATTGAATGCAGTGGTCAATGACTTCTGGGCAGAAATTTCTGAGTCTGTAGACAAAATGTAAGCCATCACTTCATTTCCGTAAGGCAGGCACCTTGGGCCTTCCCTGCTCGAGGCATGTATCTGGCAGTCGATGTGGGGAGAAGTCACTCTTTCTCATAAGGATCTTTCTGCCTTTGTGTTTCTTTCAGAGAAGTCCTGTATGAAGATGAAGGCTTTCGCAGTCGCCAGTTTGCCGCCCTGGTGGCATCCAAAGTGTTCTATCACCTGGGGGCTTTCGAGGAGTCTCTGAACTATGCTCTGGGAGCAGGTGACCTCTTCAATGTCAACGACAACTCGGAATATGTGGAGACCATTATAGGTGACTGCCCGGTTTTTGGATATTGATTCTCTCTCCTCTTTGTAGTCTGGAAAAGTTCTGTTAGTGAGTATGAGGACTCGCAGGAAGCTGTCCACCTGCTTTTTCAGGGCTGTTATTTCCTGACACGAGTCATTAGGATTGAATGGGAAATTCAGATTCTTTTCATCAAGGAGCTTTCCATCTAAAGCTTCCCTCCAACACCTTGGGTTATACATGATTTCTTTATCGTGCACCAACCACACCATAACTATTCCAGTGTTATTAGCATAACCAAAGAATGTCTACATACGGAAAACCCAAGAGTTGATGTTAGAAAATGTTTGCTAGAACCATAGAAACAGATCCGGAAATCCTGGAAAAGAAGCAGTTCTCTTTTGGAACTGGGTCCAAAGCTCATTCTTTTGAGTATCCAATTGATGGGAAGATTTTGCCTTTGGTGGTTGATTTGATTTTCTTAAACAGACAAAAAGTTCTTTCGGTAATATGGTAGGGAATCAAGCAGGATAATCACATGATATTTTTGTTAAAAAGGACCTTATTGGCCAGTTTGGCCAATCTATCGGGTGGGGGGGATATAACACCCCAGAAGGTCACTCATGCAGCTTGGCTTAAGACTCCAGCCCATCATGACTTTGGGAGATGCCATCCATCTCCCTTTGGGATTGTAACTAGGAAGTTTTCCCTCATACTAAGCTGTGAAGTACATCTCTATACAACTTCTACCTTTGAGGCAACACAGAGTAAGTCTCATGCTGCATCTTGCCAAAAGTGATGTGTGATTAAAGTAATGAGACTGGTTTCTGTGTGTGACTCAGTTTAGACTAATTTCCCAAAATGCTTTGGCCAACGACAAGGTCACGTACACTTACTGCTTTGACTTCCTCTCTTCCCACTGTCTTCTCAGCCCTTGGGATATGGTTTCCATCCTTGGCCCTATGCTAAAACTTCTCTCCCCACAGTTCCTGATGCTCTTAAAGGCTGAGTCTAGTAGCCTTTGCCAGTCCCCAGACTGCTTGATTTCTCCGCAGAGAGAAATGGACCCTGCCTTTTGTCTTTTGGTCCTATCTATCCCCTTGTTGTAGATAGGTCATCCTTGCCTTCTACAACTCTTGGTTCTCCAACCTGTCTGGCTGCTTCTCTCTTTTCTTTGCTGGGTCATCATTTTCATCCCATCCACCATATCTGACTAGACCCCAATACTTGGTCCTGAGCTTTTGACTCTTCTCTCTCTTGCTACACTCCCTCAAGGATTGCCCTCTCTGTGCAGATGAATATCTAGGCCTTATTTCTCTCTTGAACTCTGCTGGACATTTTCTATTTAAAAATTTTTTTAATTTGTTTTCTTCTTTTTTAAATTTTATCTTTATTTTATTCTAGTAACAAATTTATACATAAGTTTTCCAAGGTTACATGATTCATGTTGTCTCCCTCCCTTCTTCCTCCCCCCCCCCTCCGGAGTTGACCAGCAATTCCTCTAGGTTATACATGTATTATCTCTTAAAACATATTTTTGTATGTTCCATTTTTGTAAGAGTAATCGTACAAAACCAAAACCCCAAATCATGCACTCAGATAAACAAGTGATCAGTCATGTGTTTTCAACTGCATTTTTACTCCAATAGTTCTTTCTTTAGATGTGGATGGCATTCTTTCCCATAAGCCCCTCAGCATTGTACTTTCTCATTGTATTGCTGTTAGTAGCAAAGTCTGTCACATTTGATCGTCCCACAGTATTTCAGTTACTGTGTATGATGTTCTCTTGGTTCTGCTTATTTCACTCTGTATCAATTCACATAGGTCTTTCCAGCTCTTTCTGAAGTCATCCTGTTCATCATTCCTTTAGCACAATAGTATTCCATCACCAGCATGTACTGCCACATTTTATTCAGCCATCCCCCAATTGAGGGACATCCCTGTAGTTTCCGATTCTTTGCCACCATAAAAAGCACAACTGTAAATGCTTTTGTACAAATGAGTCCTTTCCCATTTTATTTTTAAATTTTAATTAAAAGCACCTTTCAGTTCCTCCCCATTTAAAAGAATGAATAAACAAAACCCTTGTCATTAATAGTAGGCACAACTAGGCAAAACAGATTTGCCCACACTGCCCATGAGCTGACAGCTAAGTCTTATCCTGCATCTCATCACCTCCGACTGACAACCGGGCTGGCTGAGAATGGGAGGTGGGCAATCCTCTTCCTCGTGGGTCCTTTTGAGTTGGCTGTTGTCCTCAGAGTTCTTGAATCCGTTCCAGTCATTGTCCTCACAGTGTTGCCCTGCTCTGAATTATCCTCCTGGTTCTGTTCACTTGCTCTCCATTGGTTCACAAATGTTTCTCAGGTTTTTCTGAAATTGTGTCATCATTTTTTACAGAGCAATACTATTTGATTCCAGTTCTTTAGCCAGTATCTAGTTTATGGGCCCCTTAATTTCCAGTTCTCTGCTGTAAGGAAAAGCTGCCAGGAATATATTCCTATGGGTCCTGTGTTTCTTTTTTTTGTTCTCTTTGGAGGAAATAGTGCTCTCACTGAGTCAAATCCTAGGCACAATTGAGTAACTTTGGGGGAGCTCCATCACTTGTTAGACATTTCACTCAAAATATCTAAAACAGCAACTCGTACTAATTGTTTCTGGTGGTTGGCTGCACCCTCATTCTTGCAGTTACCCAAGTTAGTATTCTCAGAGTGATCCTTCACTTTCCTTTCCTCCCTCCCCACCCCATGCTCTATCATTTGTCAAGTCTTGTGAATTCTACCCTCCCACTATCTTGCCTCTCCTCTTCTCTCGCCTCGTTCTCCTTTTATATCAGCTCTCTCGTGGACTTGGGCAGTAGGCTCCTGTTTGATCTCTCTGGTTCCAGGCATAGCTGCCAAATTAATCTTTCCAAAACTGCATTGGTCCATCTCACTCCTTTACTCAGAAACCCTCCTCAGTATCCTCCTCCATTGCTCGTCCCAGTTGGCGGGTGCTGGTTCCCCTTTGGGTTCGCTTACGGAGGACTGTGCCCATGCTCTCTTTGCCCTCCACGAGAACCCGAGCTTCTTGCTTTGCGTGCTCAGTGGCTAGCCCAGGGCTGGAACACAGCGGGCCCGTCAGTGTTTCTTGAATTGAGATGTCAGGGTCCTCAGAAGTCAGGCAGAGGCTTTGAAGGGAACCGCACTCCTTGGATAAGGCCTGGTGTGTGTTCGAAAGACAAGCCAGACAGCTTCTGCAGAAACAGCCTCCCCATTTTAATAAGCTCCTTTCTTGGAGACACACCTCATCTGCCGGGGTGCAGATTGAGACCCCGCACAGGGAGGACTTCACCAAGGTTGTTGTCTCCCTCCCCAGCCAAATGCATCGACCATTACACCAAGCAGTGTGTGGAGAACGCTGAGCTGCCTGAGGGGGAAAAGAAACCTGTGGACGAGAGGCTGGAAGGGATCGTGAACAAGATGTTTCAGAGATGTCTGGACGATCACAAGTACAAACAGGCCATCGGCATTGCTCTGGAGACCCGCAGGCTGGACGTCTTTGAGAAGACCATATTGGAGTCGGTAGGGACGTGTCCTCGTTGTTGTGGGGGGCTCGAGGGGGAGAGATCCAGACTTGAGCCGAGTTGTGGCATGAGAGCCTAGAATCCCTTCTAAACTATAGTTATTTTGTTGTTGCTGAAAATGTTTTGTGCTCTTTTGATGGCGAGGCAAGGCCGACGGTCTGCTCCGGTTTGTGTGTACTAGGGTTGTACTTGCTTTCATCTCGTAACGTTTCTCAGCAACGGAGCTGCTGAGGGTCCCCGGGCCCAGAGGGGCCATGGCAGCTGTGCTTTGCAGCAGTAGTCCAGAGCTGAAGGTCTTGTGTAGACTCCTGTTGTTATGCCAACATGGCGGCAGTCCTCCCAAAGAAGGTTCAACTACATCTCTCTGATTGGCAGGAAAGCCCTGGCTAAGCCAGCACTTCCGGCTTGGTCCATTGGCATGGTGACGGCTTTAGCTGGCCAAGTTCCTAAGGATCCCAACAGCATCTCTCACCTCTGTCCCCTGTCAGCCCCTTCTACAATGGCCTCCTGATCTCCAGGGGCTGATCATGGCATGCTGGATGCCACTCATGCACTTGACCGCGTTTGCCACAGGGAGGGTCTTCCTGTTCTCATCTCTGCCTCTCAGAATCCTGAGCTTTCCAGCCAGGCCCCCTTCCCCTATTTCCCCAGGGGGGAGTTGTCTTTCCCACATAAAATGATTGATGTGTAAATTGGGTTGGTGCTTCTCCCCCAACCCCACCTCCCTCCCCCAGGCCCCTGTAGAATTTGGAATTGGGGGGGTTTGTTTTTGTCCAGAGAGCCCCAGCTCTCACTTAGTGTCACCCCTTAGCGCCACCTAGTAACCACCTTGCTACCTACAGAGGGCCTTCCCCCATGCAGACACTAAGCGCACTGTGGCCGAGTGTGGCGTCTCCCTGAAAGTCCCCTAGCCTGAGATCATGTGATCTTTGTGCCACCATTGGGCAGACGAGCCGGAGGCCAGAAGGGCCAGGAATGACCTGGGCTCCCAGAGCCAAGAAGGTCAAGTTCAGAGTGTGAGGCTTGGTGTTGGGAGCTCCCTGTGAGGATCTGCTCCTGCCTGTGCACGGCTGCCTTTTCAGCCGTTCAGAGTTTCCAGGTCACACAGCTTATGTCAAAGAGGGCCCTGAGCCCAAGCCTTCCTGGATCCATGGCCCACTCTAGGCCACGCCACAGCGGAGTGGCAGAGCTCTTGGCTTGAGCACCTGGGAATTCTGATCCCGGCGCTTCTTTCAGCCCATTCATCTGGTTGGTTTCATTGCCTTTGGGGGACACTGTCATAGTGATGCCTTACATTTCCAGAAGGTGCACAAATCCCAGAAAGTAAGCATGGAGGCCTCTGTAGACTTCTCTGGCACCCAAGGTGGGACAGAACTTTTTCCTTTTGGAGCCTTGGTCGCCCTTTCTTGCCCAGGCAAGTGCAGGGGCCACTCCCAGGCCCACTGCAGTAAGCATGGGAGTTTTGTCCTGCTTATACCATCTGAGAGGCCAGCTTATCCATCTTTGAGTCACCTGGTGCCCCTCCCCACACCCCTAGGCAGCTGGCCATGTCAGTGCTGAACTTAATGCCTTACCCTCAATCAGCTTGGCCTCCCCAGGAGCAGGGACTCCAGAGGTGCACCCTCACACTCGGCATCCCCAAATGTTGGGAGCACTTACTTAGAAATTATATTCATGTACCATCATACGAATAATTAGGTCCATTACGAAACAGATTTTAAAGGGACAGGAGAGATGATTTGATCATTCAAAAGTATTTTTTCTTATAAATACAATCCTGTTTTTGCTCTCACTTTATTATTGCTCTAATATTAATAATTATATTTTTCAATCTACTGTGTTACACCTGCCCCAAGCTGCAATTATTTTTGAAATTTTTGATTTAATGTTTTGCTATAATGATTTCAAAGCTCGGTTTTAAGTTTATTTTATCACCTGATTTTAATTGTCATAAAGATAATCTGGCCCAAGTGGAGGAAATTAAAACTTTTTTCTTTTTTTTTTTAATACATTTTCAGGTCACCTAAGTAGTTCAGTGGATTGAGAGCCAAGCCTGGTGACAGGAGGTCCTGGGTTCAAATCTGGTCCCAGACTGCCTATCTGTGTGACCTTGGGCAAGACACTTAATCCCCATTTCCTTGCCTTTACTGTTCTTCTGCCTTGGAACCAATACACAGTATTAATTCTGAGGTGGAAGGTGAGGGTTTAAAAAAAATAATAAATTTTCATGTTTATCTTTTGTTTTTACATTATCTACATCTCCTGCTGTATTCTTTGTCCATTTTTTTCCCAGAAAGCCACACTTTAAAATAAAGCCTCAAAAAGAAGAAGGTAAAACAGTCCAACAAGAATTGAGAAGTTTTGGTGGCACGCCCTCAGGGCTCTCATGTGTGCAGAAAAGAGCGCTCATGGGTGGCTTGGGGCAGGGGAGGCATCTAGTCAGAAAGTTTTGTTCTCAGGTTGGAGAGGAGAGGGGAAATGTCCGAGCAGCAGACAGGGTCAGCGTTTTCAGAGAGGCCGGAGAAATGGCCATTTGAGGCAACAGTTACAGAGAGGATGGATATCCTTGAAGAGGGTGACTGTGGAGTCAGGGATAAAGAGGAAAAGGAGAATTAGAGACTCCAGAAAGGTGGTGACCCCCTCCCCCAAATAGAAGGGGGTCAGGTTGAGAGAAAAACAAATGAGGTCTGCGGTGTAGATTGCAATCTGTGTATGGGCACTCTTCTGTGCTAGTTATTTGTAGCTGGGAAAAACCCCAGATGAGGGGTTCTCTTAGGTCCTTCTTCTGTGGGTCCTGCTCGAGCAGTCGCCAGAAGATCGAGCTTGTTGAGCAGGGGATTCCAGGAATTTTGGCCACAGTAAGCATCCTTAAATTGTCCTCTTACTCAGAACTGAACATAGTCCTCCCTCTAGCTAAGGTCTGCCGAGGGGACTGAAGTGAGACTCATCTCTGTAGTCTGGAAGCGGCCCAAGGTTAGAGCTCAGGCTCACTGGGGACTCGCAGACTTAAGGGTGGCCCTCGATAGGCCTGTGCTCTCTGGCCCCCAGGGACAGCAGAAGGAAAGGGAAGGGCCAAAGCCTTGCCCCCTCCATCCCTGCCCAGCCTTAGGAGCCCTGGGAGCAGCATTGTCGGCCTCACTGCCATTCATTCACACTGGGGTGCAGGGTGGCTTCTCTGAGTCCCAAAGAAACGTGTATTCAGGAGTCAAAAAGTTATAGGACTTACTTGAGGGTGATTTTCATGTTTTAGGATGAAATAACAATGTTGATATTAATGCAGTCAGCCTTCCGCTGCCTTGGAAAGAAGGGCAGAAAACTCCTCTGCTTTGCATGGCCGGGTGTTTGCTCAGCCCTGGGTCAGTGGAGCCCCATCGGACTGTGCTCTGGTTTCGAAGTGACCCCTAAGGACGCAGGTTCTGTGGTCTCTTTCAGAGCGACGTCCCCGGCATGCTGGCTTACAGCCTCAAGCTGTGCATGTCTCTGATGCAGAATAAACAGTTCCGTAACAGAGTGCTGAGAGTTCTGGTTAAAATTTACATGAACCTGGAGAAGCCGGACTTCATCAACGTTTGCCAGGTAATGGGCTCCCTCTGTCCCCCCGTCTATATCTGCTCCCACGAAGGCCAGCCAGTGCCATGAGCCTTTAGCGGATCGGACGTCGCTAGTTCCCCCATGATCACTTGGGACACACTGGACCACAGACAATGGAAGCATCCTAACGAGTTCGGTCAGAGTCCCGTCTGCTTCCATTGTCTTTTTTGGTCACCTCAAGAACTCCTCAATGCCCTCAGCTGCCTGCCGGGGTGGGGCCGATGGCAGCCCCTGCTGGCCTCCCTGTCCGGGGGAAGGAAGGGACAGCCATCCTTGTTTTAGCCCTGAGAGTTGGGAGGTGCTCGGGTACTTTGTCTGGGAATTTATGGAGAAGAAGCATCTGAGGGAGGCACAGTGCTGCTCTAGGTGAGCAACCTCAGAAATCTTTAGGAAAAATGGAGTGATTTAGGTGCGATTGGTGCCAGAGTGGACAGTAAGGGATGGCCATGGACGGGCAGCTGTCCCGAAGGGGGTCTAATTTGACTCCTTGGTAAAGGGCTTTCTGTTTGCTTCCCCTGTCTCTGAAGGTTCTCCATCCTTAGAGCGGGCTCTTCAAAGCCAAAGCCAAAGGCTGGGCAAAGTACTCTGAGCCCAGGCGGACAAGTTCAGGCTACAGATGCCTCAGTTGAATCCGAGATCCCCCATCATCAACTCTGACAGATTTTTAAGGGCAAAACCAGTGTGGAGGGTGGACTTAACTTACATCCCCACGCCCATTGCTGAGAAATCCCCAACCTCCACGATGCTATTGGAAACCTTTTTGGCCTCCCAGACCATTCTGGCCTTTGTGCCTTTGGATGACCTTTGGTCTCTGGAGCCTGTCACAGGAACTAGTTAGATAGAAAATACAATTTAAAACAGATTCACACACTTAGGATTAACATCATAACATGCTTAAGATAACACCCACTTATACTGCCCAGGGACCACGTTATTAATCTGGTTCCATGCACAGACTTTTGCCTGGGACTATATTCTTACATGGTTGTGAGGTATCAGACTAAAGGGATCCTCAATGGGGGCAGCTGGGTAGCTCAGTGAATTGAGAGTCAGGCCTAGAGATGGGAGATCCTGGATTCAAATGTGGCCTCAGACACTTCCCAGCCAGGTGACCCTGGACAAGTCACTTGACCCCTATTGCCTAGCCTTTACCTCTCTTTTGCCTTGGAACCAATGTACAGTATTGACTCCAAGACGTAAGGTACGAGTTTTTATAATAAAAAAGGGGGGAGGGAATTCTTAAGCTAATATAAATGAGAGGCTTTTTTTTTTTTTTTACAAAACTTTTTACAAAAGTTACAGTTTTTGAGGGCCTTTAGACATTGTCAAATCTTGGGTTGTTTCATTATCTGTCATGGTAGGAAGGGAAGAATAGGATCTGCGCCTGGGATTTCCTTGGTCTAGAGAACTGCTATTTGAGTGAGGAAACTCTGGAGCAGGACAGGTTGGCTCCTCTTTACTATCAGGGCCTAGAGACTATCATTGAGAGGGTAAATGGCTTTGCCAGGTCCCCAGAGCTGGGATGGCTCACAGAGGGTCTCTGAGCCCTGTTTTCTTGGCTTGGAGACTACTTTTTAATGGCTCCAGCCTATCAACCCTTTATTAAGACGGAAAAAAGACTTCCGTTCTCCAGAAGCTTAAGAAAACCTAGCTTTTTGGGCTCTACTGCATGTACCCTGATGGCCAAAGGAAGGGCCCTGCTTTCCTGAGGGTAGATTTGTTGGCGTGGCTGCTGCCTCGTGACTTGATCTTCCATTTACTGGCTCAGCATTTCTTATTTCTTTTCTTTGGCCTTTTTAGTGCTTGATTTTCTTAGATGACCCTCAGGCTGTGAGTGACATCTTGGAGAAGCTGGTTAAAGAGGACAATCTCCTCATGGCCTATCAGATCTGTTTTGACCTGTACGAGAGCGCCAGCCAGCAGTTCCTGTCTTCAGTGATTCAGAACCTCCGTACTGTTGGCACCCCCATTGCTTCTGTGCCCGGCTCAACCAACACGGGGACCGTTCCCGGGCCCGAGAAGGAAAGGTGGGAACTCCTACAGAACCTCTATGCCAAAGGCACAGATAGGAAGCCACTCCCGTGTGCTGCGTGGTCTCGTTGAGGCGTCCAGGGTTGGGTCCAGGCGTCACCTTAGAACGCAGGGGGAGAGGGCGGTTCTGGGAGGGGGAGCCTGGCAGGGGAAGGGTGAGATTGGACAGTAAGCGTGAGCTGTGGCGCACCTTGAGAATTCTGGCTCTGCGGCAGGGAAGGGGACTTCGTGATTACCGAGGCCGTGCCCCGGACATTACAGGCGAGGAACTGGCCTTCCCTCCTCACCGTTGGGGAGGCAGCCTGGCAGAAGTCAGCTGTGTGAGGAAGGGCTGACCTGTGTAATGGTCATGAGTGAAAAGCACGTTTGGGAAAGACCTGCTTTTACCACCTTTTACATTTTCAATTTTTCATCTCTCCAGTCCTTTTACAAGCTGTTAGTTCTAATCCCTTTTTCTTTTCTGCCATTGGTTAAATTTATGAGTGTTGACTCAAAAAGTTTGGTTTCTATTCCTGGCACTGCCATTTACTGGCCTTGTGACTTTGTCTAGGGCAGGGGTCCCCAAACTACGGCCTGCAGGCCACATGCAGCCCCTCCCCCCCCCGGCCATTTATCTGGCCCCACCGCACTTCCGGAAGGGGCACCTCTTTCATCGGTGGTCAGTGAGAGGAGCCACAAAGTGCGGCGTCGCTCACATACAGCACTACTTCCGGTGACATCATCCTTTGCATGTCACCTTGTTCTGAGAGTAATTGAACAAGAACAAGGTGCTGTGCAAAGGATTCTGTGGCTGCACATGGTGAGCGGCGATCTGGGGGAGGGGATTCCGCACTGTGTATACGGCTGCCCGGTATAGTGGTGGCAGTGATGGGCTGTGCGAGGTGGGACAGGCCCATCCCAGCCAGCGCCGCAGCCTCCGCTATCCCAGACAGCCGGATACAGATTTGTTCATAGTTTTTTTAATAGTCCGGCCCTCCAACAGTGAGGGACAGTGAACTGGCCCCCTGTGTAAAAAGTTTGGAGACCCCTGATCTAGGGGGAGCCATACCCCCAGTCTTTAATCTCCTTCTCTGTAAAATGGGTATAATAATAAACAGTCTGCCTTGTGGGATGGTTGAGAGTGTCTTAAAACTCTTAAAAGTGAAGGTGAACCACTGTTGGTAACTAGGACTTAAGACACTTTTAGCCGGAAGTTCAAAAACTCCTTGAGCTCTCTAAGCAACTCTGCCTGAATGGAGCAGTCTTGCTTTCCATCCTCCTCTGTGACTCAGGACGTAGTCTATTTCTTTAGGGTGACGTCATGTGCATTTGGCAGTACTGTTTACAGAAATGGGTTTTTTTCTTGTTATTCCTTTGCCCTTTGCGTGTCCAATTTTCAGCTGGATGTCTTGCCCCTGTCCTTTATTTCAGTGACAGTATGGAAACAGAAGAAAAGGCAGGCCACACATTTGGTGGGAAGTCCCCAGAAGTGGTGAGTAGATAAGTTGGCTTGTGAATGATCTGGGCCTTGGGTAAATCTCTTAAGAACTAAAAAGACAAAAATAAAGAACGTTGCCTTTAGTGAGGTTACGTTTTTGAAAAACAAGCCACATACGGTACAGTCCTGAATATACCAGCAAGATTGGGATTCCTGTTGAGAAAATGACAAGTCTGGGAGGACACTAAAACATTGGGAACGATTGCCCCGAGAAGGAGCCATTTTACTTTTTGGCACACGCTAATGATTGGTGTCATTCAGGGTTTCCTTTCCAGTCCAGGTAACCATGGGAGCCGATGGGAAGGCTGCTTGATCGGGCCAGAATTGTTTTAGCTCAGGGGCAAAAGATGGACGGACGGAGGGGATTGGCGGGAGCCTCCCTTGTTCCCAACAGAACTCACAGAAATGGGACTTTTCTACCTTCCGCAATTTCATCTTTTGACTCTTTGTAATTGGTCCCCTGGAGTAGGGACACGTTTTGGAGGTATCAGAAGAAGAGGGCAGATGCTTTGAGGGTGGGATGGAGACTCAGAGCTTTGCATTGGAATATCTTGTATAAAGCACAGAGTATGACTCGGACAGTGACATGTGTGTTGTTCAGGGGGGGATCAACAGTTGATCATTGTCTGATCAGTTTGTGGGGAAACCTTGGAATGGCCAGTAAGAGATCTTGAGACTCTTCCTCCATTAGGTCTAAGATAATCTCCAACAACTGTTCATTGTCTCGTGATATGGTTCTCAGTATGGGGAAGGGCTGAGAGGGTGAGACTACTTGGAGCTGGGGGGGGGTGAGTAAGAGAGGAAGCTTCATGAAATAACTGGCATTCCATTGAGTCTGGAAATGGCCAAACAAAAAGAAAAATGCCCTTCCTTGTAGCAAGTAAATCGTATTAAGAAAAGCAAATTTATGTTCTGTGTACTCCCCCTACATCAGTACATACTGCCCAGAATTGTCCAAAATTGTCTCTCATCATTTCTCCTAGCACCATAATATCCTCTGCCTCCATTTGTGAGCCATTCTCCACTGACCGCCACCTCCTTAGAACCTCTTTCTGGGCTTTTTTTCCTTCCCTTTTAGCCCCTTCTTCAGGATCAGTTCTTTGCCAAGAGAACCCAAGCTGCAGTCCCGAAGGCTGAACAACAATGAGGCCCATCTGTTAATCAAGATTCCTTCACTCCATACAATTAGAATAAGAGGCTGGAATAGGCTTCAGCTGAAGTTTAAAAAAGCAGGGAAGCAATCATCTCAGACATAGCAAAAGCAAAAATAGACCTAATCAGGAAAACTATTTTGTTTAAAGGTACCATAGGCAGGGTCAGCTGGGTAGCTCAGTGGCTTGAGTGGCAGGCTTAGAGATGGGAGGTCCTAGGTTTAAATCTGGCCTCAGACATTTCCTAGCTGTGTGACCCTGGGCAAGTCACTTTACCGCCATTGCTACCCTTCTGCCTTGGATCCAATAGCCAGTATTGATTCCAAAATGAAAGGTGAGGGTTTAAAAAAAGCAAAGGTACCATAGACAATGGAATAATATAAAAAAATTTATGCCAAGTTTCTCTGATAAAGGCCTCATTTCTCAAATATATGCTGAGTATAAGGCTGAGTCAGATTTAGAAAAATAAGAGCTATTGCCCAATTGATAAATGGTAGAAGAAGATGAACAAAGGCTACGAACAGACAATTTTCAGAAGAGCCCAAAGCTCTCTGGAGACATATGAAAAAACTGCAAATTAAAACAACTCTGAGGTGCCACCTCACACCTGTCAGAAGTGACAAATGCTGGAGGAGGGGGTACACTAATGAATGACTATTGATGGAGTAGTGAACTGGTCTAGCCATTCTGGAAACAATTTGGAACCAGGCCCCAAGGGCTATAATTGTGCATACCCTTCGACTCAGAAAGACCACTACTAGCACTGGTGCCCCAAAGGGATCAGAGAAAAAGGAAGAAGACTTATTTGTACAAAAAATATATTGACTCTTCTTATAGTGGCCAAGAGTTGGAATTCGAGTGGAAGCCCATCAGTTGGAGATGGTTGAACAAGTTGTAGTGTATGATTGAGGTGGAGTATTACTGTGCCATAAGAAATGATTGGGGCTGTGGGCGTGCGGTTCAGGAAAAAGCATGTTTGTTTGCAGGGGGACTCAGGGGATGGGCCTAGAGCCTGGAGGTTTGGGGTTTAAGTCTAGCCTCTTGACATTTCCTAACTGACCCCCATTGTGTAGCCCTTACCTCTCTAATTCCTTTAATATACAGTCTTGATTCTAAAAGATAGGAGATAAGGGCTTATATTTATATTATATATTTTATATTTTATTATATTATATATTTGCTGCCTCAATGAGTAGAGGAGGGAAGGAGAGAATTTAGAACTCAAAATTTAAAAAGAAAAGAATGCTAAAAATAAATAAGTGTTTAAAGGTAAGGAAAATGAATTTATTATTTTGCCTTCTTGTCCAACTAGATCTAGACAGTAGAAGGTATGGCTGCCTAGAGGATCATGTATTTTCTTATTTTTATAGAACCCAGAGCCCAAGGACCAGATCTCAAAAATGATTAAAATTTTAAGTGGCGAAATGGCAATTGAGTTACATCTGCAGTTTTTAATACGAAATAATAACACAGACCTCATGATTCTAAAAAACACAAAGGTAGGAGTTCCTTGGGATCCATGGAATCTTTTTTATGTGCCTTTCTTTGTTAAACATTGTGTATCATTCCCGAACCCAGAGATGTGTAACTGTCAGAAGAATGAATGTTAGACTAGTCGAGATGGAGACTTCAGAGCCATCTCGATCCTTTGGAAAATCATTTTAGAAATTTTGAACTTAATGATCATCAACAAAAAAATACTGACATCACTAGAGACAGAGAATGACGTGTGATCTCCTAAACTACAGAAAGTGCTTTGTTCCATTATTATCATCTCCAATAATAAATATAGGAAAAATGCACTAATTTGAGGGGAAATTTCAGTGGGAGGCTAATCTGAAAATTCAGAAATGTAAGTAATCTTAATTGTTATTAAATGTCTAAATTCTCATTCTTCACAGTGAAGTCAATTGTGATGTGGGCTTCTTCTTGAAAAATTTGGTGTTTAAATATATCATTGTTTTCCTATTTATCTTATAGTTTCAGAAGCTGCTTTATTTTTACATCCAGTGATCTAATTACCCATTGGCAATGATTCTTAATTTTTATGATTTAGTTTTTGTTGTCTGCACTGTTTTCTAGTGACTGCATCAGTAATGAACAGGAGAGCCTACATTTTAAACAGGCCTTCTATAATTGGAAAGAACTCTGTTTTCATGGACAGAATCTCTTAATTTAATTCATTTTTTAATTTGCCTCCTTTCTCATTGCAGATCAGTGATACCTAAAGCAGCTTCTCAGTCACTTATTCTGGGATTGTCATTACTTTGTGCTCATAGGAATAATTTGTTGTTTAATATTTGCTGGAGGCTTTTCATTTGCAAGATGAACAAAAATACAAAGATTGTGTTTGGAAAGTTGAGTTTGCTCCCTCAAGCACTCCTAGAGTATTCGTCCTGAGTGTTAGTCTCGGTTGGAGTGTTTAAATACTTGGGCATTTATGGGATGGTTCAGTTCCCTTCCTTCACCTGGCATTGATCTGTGATATCTGACATGTGGCCCTTGCGTGGCTCTTTGACACCTTAAAGTTGTTTACTTCCTGGTGAATCCTGACAAGTTGTAATCCGCCATTGTGGACAGTAGGATAAGCAGCTACTTGAGCTTGGCGGATGGGTTTTTCACCTTATGAGTGCAGCTTCTTCTTCTGGGCATCTTCCAGGCTTTGCCTTTCCTGTGTTGTCGAGCCCTTGGAAAGGCTCGTGAAGCCTTGGAACCCTTTCTCCAAATAATGTTTCTAAATGCACTTTGGTTGGAATATAGTTAGCAGAATGTTTGGGGATTTTTTTAAGTTTGTGAGCCACAGACTAAGAACCCTGCTTTAGAATCGAGATTGTAAAAAGTATTGTATGATTGCAAGGAGAGTTCAGCCTCTGGCTTTAATCAAGGGGGAGGGACTTTGTCATGGGTGACTGGAGTGTCATGTGAGACCGAAATTTCATCTCTTGTTTTGGTGCTTTGGGCATGTTTTTTATTATGTTTTTGATTAAGTTTGGACCTGGGAGGTTATGGCCTACAGATGTCAGCTTTTGGCTGATGACTGCTTCCTCTCTGTTACGGGGGATCCGCTGTCTGAACAGTCAAAGCACCTGAGACCCAGTCTCAGCTTGATGACCCTGGGCAAGTAACCGATCTCTCAGGGCCTTGATTCCCCCCGTTGTAAAATAGTGATGAAGATGTATGTCCTACCTTCTTGTCTAACAGGGTTGAGAGCATAGTGCTTGCAGACTGTTACAGCACTTATAATTAAAGGAGAATTATTTCAAATGACAATGAATAGATTCAAGCCTGATGTTAAAGGAATGCTTGTGTTTTTGAAGCAGCTAGCTAATTTATACAAAGAAATGTCTTTTCCCTTGTTCCATTGTGTTCGTTGTCTGTCCGCTAAAGCTCTGGCTTTGCTTCCCCAGGACGCGGTGCGAAACTCTGTCTGTCACACAGCCACAGTCATAGCCAACTCATTCATGCACTGCGGGACGACCAGCGACCAGTTCCTTAGGTGAGTGTGTGCTCGAGGCTGGTGCAAACTGATTGTGCTACACTGGTTTTTCTACGTGGGACTTGCTCCAGCAAAGGAAGCAAATAAAAGCTCCTTATTGGGCGACGTGTGCAAAGCCGTTTGAATTACAGGCTTTACATTTCGGGGCTCTGAGTTCTGATGGGGTTTGGGTTTGCTCTATAGAGGAATCCTGTCGTATTTTCTGTGTGGTGCAAACCTGCCCCTCTGTGAAGCACCAACTAAAGTAGTCCTTCTTTTGATCATGATTGTGGCCTCTGAGGGAAGCAGAAGGAACTGTGGTCAAGTAAATAATTAAGGCCTGACAGCAAATTTTGTACTAAAGACTAAGATGTGGGTTTACAAATGGAATTGTTTAGCGCCTTCCCAGGACACACGATTGCAGAATTTGCAGAGTTGAGAACATTAATGTCTGCTCATGGTGGCAGGGGATAACCCAGCAGGCCATCAAGTGAGTGCCTGGAAGGAAAGTGGCCCTGCTCAGGCTTGGCTTTCCCTGGGAGCCTTCTTCAAGCCGTTTAAAGCCGCTTTCTAACGGCCTTGATTGCTCTAAATCCACCTTTTGGCCAACCTGACTGACTTCTTGTTTTGCAGAGATAATTTGGAATGGCTGGCCAGAGCCACGAACTGGGCAAAGTTCACTGCCACAGCCAGTCTGGGAGTGATTCACAAGGTGAGTGCGGCCTGGGATGTACTCTCCGGCGACTGGCCTTTGGGCTTGGAGAATGAGCATGAAGCGTAACTGCGCTCATGGTCCCCACACTTTGTTACCCACCGCTGCCTGAAAAGGGCCCTGGAGTTGGGTGCGGTCCTGTGTGTGACCTTCCCTTAATTCTCTCCACAAATCCGTCATCTGAAAGGGAAGGCTCAGGCTTACCAGTGGCTGATTGGTTAGTGTCAGGCCCGGAGACTCCCGGGAGTCCTGGGTTCAGATCTGGCCTCAGACCCTTCCTAGCTCGGTGACCCTGGGCAAGTCACTTAACCCCCATTGCCTAGCCCCGCCCTCTCTTCTGCCTTGGAATCAGTACCGATTCTATGGCAGAAGATGAGTGTCAGCTGCTCTATCTTCCCAAGTTATAGACATGGTCGTCTGCGTTGTGTTAAGTTCTTCACGCAGCCAGCTATTGGATGCCTGCTCTATGTGAGGTGCCGCACCACGGACTGAGGGAACGGGCCAGAATTTGAAAGCGGCTGCCATTCAGGGCCCTCCGAGCCTTGCCCCGTCTTCTGTCTGTGCTCGTAAATGTCCCACCTCTTGGGATCCAGGCGCCCAAGTGTCACCCTGAGGGGCAGCGAGTCGTCCTAAGTCACTGTTGCATCTCCGATCTCCCTGGTCTCTCACCGGCAGCCTCCATGTCTGGGAGTTCGACTATTGCCTTGGGACCAATCCCAGACCAAGAAGGTTTCTCGCTGTGCCAGACTCTGGGGGATTGCTGGGTCCCTTCTGAGTCTCAGGGCGCTGGGTGCATGCGTGCCCTCTAACCAGACTCAGCAGGAAAGGAGGAGTCCTCTGGCCTGGGGGCACACAGGAGACATTGTGAGGGCCTGATCAGGCCACAGCCTTGCCCTGAGTCCTGGGAGCGGTCCAAAGCTCGCCCTGCAGTGGGGACGGGGAGTAACGCACCTCTGAGTGTCAGGAGGGCATTCCTTGGGGTCCTTTCTAGCCCTGGGCATCTGGGAAGGCTTCATGGTGGGGGGGTGGCCTTGAAGGACAGAATTTCAGCGGGCAGAGGCATAAGAGAAGGGGCCACTCCAGGCATAGGCAGGGATGGTTGCGGGAGTGGCAGCAGTGGATGGTCTGAAGCTCTACTAAGGTTGCCAAAGCCCTTTCCATACGCTCACTCTGGCGGTATTTTGGGGGTTGATGTTTTAGTGGGTGAAGGGGATCAGATAGCAGGAAGCCGGCTAAGGCGAGCCGGGGACCCTGGTCTCTAAGCAGGGGACGGTGATCTGAGCCTAGTGGGGAGGAAGGATCAAGGGCTGCTGCTGCTGCTGCTCTTTGTGTGGCCTCGGAGATGACACCCGCTTCGTAATGTGTTTTCTCCTTCTAGGAAGTTAGGGCAGCAGAAAGCAGGGGGCCTCACTTAGAGTATCTTAACTTCCTAGAAAAATATTTCACAATGGGAGTTTTAAACCCTCACCTTCTGTCTTAGAATCAATACTGTGACTTGGTTCCAAGGCAAAAGAGAAGTAAGGGCTAGGTAATGGGAGTCAAGTGACTTGCCCAGGGTCACTCAGCTAGGAAGTGTCTGAGGTCACATTTGAACCCAGGACCTCCCATCTCTAGTCCTGGCTCACAATTCACTGAGTCACCTAGTGGCCTCCAATATGGCTATTTAATGCTACTCTGCCTCTCCCCTTGGGAGCAAACATACATGGAGAATGTTAATCAATGTCATCAGGTAGAAAATTCCCCTCAAATTCAGGGCCAGGAAAACATTCATCTTTAACAGCTTAATTTCTGTGTTTCCTCGTAGCAAGAATTGAGAAGTGTGCAGTTGATGCTAATGACATGTTTGTCTTCCAGTTTCTGAGCCTAGAGGCCCCTCCAGGAGCTCCTCTCTTTTGGCTCTTTCTCACCTTTCACGGGGATTTTCAGCTTTTTCTTATTGTTTTCATTGGGTCGAGCCACATCAAATCCTTTTTATTGATCCTTCATTTGTCAAGTGCTACATTAAACATTGGGCCTGCTAGAAGGGACAGTTCTCCACACATCCAAGGAAATCGAGGTCCTCCCCCCCCCCCCCCCCCCCCCCCCCGAAGCTGGGTCGAGATGAGGACACTGGCATATCGTGAAGGTCTGAGGAAGTGACCTCTTTCTTGGGGTGTTCTAGACACCATCGGAACCTTCTGGCTCCCATCTTTATGTGTAGAGAAAAGGGAGGAGGAGGAAGGAAACTCGGTTCTTGATCTCTCCTCCTCTGACCTCCAAGATGGTGAAATGGTCCCGTGCTGGATGTTGTTCTCTTTGGCACTTCAACTAGCCATCACTTGTATTCTGTTTATCCAAGTGAGAGGCACCGTGGATGGGCCCGAGCCTCAGTGCTGGGAACAGCTGGCCTTTGGCCTCTGAAGAATCCCAGCTGTGCGGCTGAGCAATGACTTAGCTTCCTGCTGCCCTGGGCAACTGAGAAGGGAGCTGCGTGGGCACAGGGAGAACCCCAGGCCAGGGAGGTCAGAGGTCCTCCTTTCCTCCCCCCACAGCCCCAAATCAAAGGATGTAGCGTAGCGCCATCCGCTTTCTGGTTCTCTCGGGGCGTGGAGGAGCTCCTTCCTGGCTTCCTGTTGCCTTGAGAACTGTCCAGTCGGCTTCCACACAGCACATGGCGCTCAATAAGGGCTTGCTAAATTAAGGGAAGGGCTGTCTTTTCTGGAAGGAGATCCTTTTGCCAGACAGCCGCAGGAGGAGGAGCACCCTAAAGCGAGAGACCTCTCCTTAGTGCTTTTGGTGTTCCATTTACAGGGTCATGAGAAGGAAGCGCTACAGTTAATGGCAACCTACCTCCCCAAGGACACCTCTCCCGGCTCGGCCTACCAGGAGGGTGGCGGTCTCTATGCGTTGGGTCTCATTCATGCCAATCACGGCGGTGACATCATCGATTACCTGCTTAACCAGCTCAAGAACGCCAGCAATGACGTAAGCACCTGCAATTCAGGGGGGTGAGGAAGGCTTCAGGACGGTCCTGGCAACAGTGATCCTGGCTGATTTTTTCTTTCCTATAAAACCCCAGAGTTCATTTCTCATTCCTTTTACCTTGAAAACAAGGCACTGGATCACTTAAAAACATACACAGACATGAATTGGGGTGTCGGGACATACATCTATATGTGCCTAGGTCCGTTCTTACCCATTGATTGGCTAGAACACCAGCCTTGAAGCCAGGAGGACCTGGGGGGCAAATCCTGCCTCTGCCACAGCCTGGCTTTTTGACCCCAGACAAATCACTGATGTCTCCACTTCAAACACAAGGAAACGGAGGCAGATAGTAGTGAAGTGACTTGCCCAGGGTCACACAACTAAGATGTATCTGAAGCAGCTCCCAAGATACCATTCCATTCATGGTGCCAATGAGAGTTGCCCAGGTCTGTTTTCCTATGCCAGTTACTTGGTCTGCCATTTTTGCCTTTGTGGTCAGTTAGCTCTTCCTTAAGGACCATGGCAAGAAGGGAAGCTGCCTGTGCCTGTTAGACTCTGCAAGGCTAACATCCTTCAGGCTATTTCTCTGTCTGTCTCATAGTATGGGTTGTTTGTGTTTCTTTTAAAGAAAGTATTCCCAAGGTTGGATGAGGAGGGCCCAGTGTAAAGAGAGCCTTTTCTCTCCCTAGATTGTCCGGCACGGCGGCAGCTTGGGCCTTGGGTTGGCTGCAATGGGCACGGCCCGACAGGATGTCTATGATCTGCTGAAAACAAACCTGTACCAGGATGATGCTGTGACAGGTGATGCACTTTTCTCAAAAGCGTGCAGCGGGGGAATCCACATAGATTTCAAGGGCTCCTTAGACTTGGGGTATTTATTATTCTGATCACTTAGTTCAACAGAATTGGTCTTTGTGTAATCTTGTGTCTAGACTAGGATTCCGAGAAGGGGCCCCTAGTTCCTCCCAGCCTGTTGCTGCCCATTGAGCAGTCCTATGGCCCACACACAAACCCTGCTCTGAAGCCAACAACCTTTTCTGTTTTAAATCAGACCTGTCAGTGGAGAGAGCTCGGGCTCCCAGCTTATCTTTGGCAGCTTACCTGCCTGTTGGTCATGGAGGGTCTGATTAAGTGACTTCTCCTCAGTCACCCCTCTAGATATGGCTGAAGCAGGACCTGAACCCACATCTCGATGTCGGGACCAGTTTTTTTATCCTCTCAGCTAGATTGCTTCTCTGTGAACTTTGACAGATTAAGACATAACTCTTAATGTAAATATCTTCGAAATCAAGATTGGAAATTGCCTTTCCCTATTCCATTTGTATTGGCAGAGCGAGGGGGTCACTCCTCCAGGTTAATTTGGGTCTGTCTGAACCAGCACGGTCCTGTGTGCCTGTTGGCCAGATGACTGGGAATAGGAATGGATGAGATGGGGTGGGATAGGAACAGGCTGGGTTTCCCTGTCAAGTTGTCGCTTGAACGCTTTCCCTATGGCTTGACTCTGATCACCGAGCCATGATGAGAGAATCTGGAGAATAATTAAATCTCCCCACCCCGAAAACCATGTGGAATTTGGAAGGTCCCAAAACTTAGGATAAGATTCAGAATGCAAAAGGGAGCTTGTCAGACAGAAAGGGCCATTTCCTGGAGGCAGGGGGCCCGGTCCTTTTCTTTGCTGCAGCATGTTTGAAAAGAGTCCTAGGCACAGTAGTCTGTCCTGCTTCCTTCCTCATACCTTTCAGCTCAACTTGCACATGATCCTTGGTTGACTTTGCTTAGAGAATATTAGCTCTTAAATACAAGCTCTTAACAGATTGCTTCTCAACATCCAGGAGAAGCAGCTGGCCTTGCCCTGGGCCTGGTCATGCTGGGTTCTAAAAATGCCCAGGCCATCGAGGACATGGTTGGTTATGCCCAGGAGACCCAGCATGAGAAGATATTACGGGGCCTTGCTGTTGGCATTGCTCTGGTAATGTACGGGAGGATGGAGGAAGCTGACGCCCTCATTGAATCTCTGTGCCGCGATAAGGTGAGCGCATCTCTGGGAACCATTGGGCTCCATGAACTATCAGAGTAATCGTCGCTCACAGGCTTTTACTATCTCCTCTTCCCCTTTTGCCCCTCAGCTTCTTCTCCATTTAGTGGTGCACTTATCTTCCCTTCTAATCAGGCCCTGTCAAATGAGGCCATGCTTGTAAAGGTCTTAACACAGTGTGGTACATAGTCAGTGCTTAATAAGTGCTCATCCCCATCCCCTTTCTTTCCCTCCAAAAATTTCTCTTTTATAATGGTGCACGTTGGCACAGCTCCTCTGTAATTAGGTAGAGGAGAAGAGAGGACCAGTGGTGTATAAGCTCAGTTTTCTGGGGAGTTCACAGGTTGGTCTAGGGGAGGAGGAGGCGTGTACCTTTTGAAAAATAAAATTCTAATTTTTTTTGCTATTTTTTACATCACCTATATTTCGTATGCTCCTTTTTCCCTTCCCAGAAACCCATTCCTTAAAGCAAAGAATACAATAGAGACAAAAGCAATTCCAAAAAACTGACCATTGACTTGGTCAAATCTCTCATCCTTCACCTCTGAGAAGAAGGGAATGAAGTCAACTTTGGGGGTCAATGAAGAACTCATGTCTTCACTGATTTCTTTTTTGAGCAAAAAGAAATCCATTCTCTTGTTTTTAAAAATCAAAAGATCTTAGTGATTCATGAACACTCTTGTTGCCTTTATGTCACTGTCACTTTTTAGTGAGGTCTTCCTCTCCCTGTGCACGCACAAACACTCACATGTACTCTCGTCACAAGTACCTCCAAGACAAATTCACCAACGTGGCAGCAGGCCCACTCCTGACTCACCCTGGACCAGCATCTCTTCCTTAGTACTTCATCAGAAAGTCCTAGTTGGTCATTCATTGTCTCACCCAAGATTTGGAAGCCTCTCCTTGCTGTTTTCCTTAACCTTATTATGGTCATTGTAGTACCTGACCTCCTGGGTCTGCTTGCTTCTTTTGACATTGGTTCATATAAGCCTGCCCACATTTCTCTGAATTCTTCAAATGGGTCATTTACAAACAGTGCAAAAGTTCCCTATGAGAGGCAGCAGCATCCCTTGGCAGACAGAGACTTGGCCATATCATTGGGAAAACCTGCCTCTGACGGGTCCTGGGCAAGGTGACCCTAGGAGCTCACATAATCTTTGGCTCAGGCAACTCACTGATACATTAAGTGCAAATTGCTGCCTGAGTACCAGGAGTTTTCTTAGCAGCGGGACCCTCCACCCATGCAGGCATAGGTATGGACCAAGAAAGAGAAAGATCATGGTAGTCATACAATTATTTATCCATTTTTCAGGCATTGGGCATCCACTTCCCTAGCTTTGCCATTTCAAAAGTGTTGCTAGAATTCATTTGCCTAAATAGAGCATTGTCTAGCTATTCTCACTCTCACACACACACACACACACACGAACTTGTTATATGCCTTGATGTGTCATTGCCAGGGAAAATTATGCTTAATATAATCCCCAGTTGTTTTCTGCCATGGTTGGCCCAAATTAGGCCCCAATTCAGGACTCCACCTAAATTTTAGCAAAGGATATTTGCGTTTGATGGAATGATGGGGGCTAAGTAGGCCTCAGGATGTAAGTGTTGAAATTAATGGTTTGGCTAAATATATGGAAATTATAAATCTTTTCTTTACAAAAGAGGTGGAAAGAGTAAAAGCAGCGGAATACAAAAGGGTAGAGAAGATATTAACCTATCTAACTAAATATTGGTCCAGTACTTGGCTCAGCCAGTACTTGTTAACCTTCAACCAGAATTAAACTATCTCCAGAAGACAGGAAAGGAAAACCAGCTATCCACTCATCTAAGTTCCCCTTAAAAGAAACCGGTCAAGACAATGACTTGAGCTGAAAATGACTCCCCGAGCTGACTTCCTTCTTGGAGTGACTCTCTTCTTGGAGTCCACTCTCCCTAGCCTCAGAAATTCAGGGCCTTTTATAGTGGCTTCTTGTCTCCTCCCCTCTTCACAGGGGCCAAACACAGCTTCCAAATTGTCTGGCACTGCCCAGGGAGCAGTGTTTGTGGGAACTAGTTTGCACCTTCTGGAGGGTGTGAACTCTTAAAAGAATTCAAAGGCTTCTGCCTGTTTGAGTTAGAAAAAAGGGTAGAGCTCTCCAAGAGTCTTGCTGGCTTCTCACCTAGCACTAGGTGTGAATTCACTAAGTGGCTTGCGAGCTCTTCCACCTAGTTCAAGCTTGCATTGAGTCAAGGTTAGTGTTAACACCAACTAGGCAAAGAGAATAAATGATTTCCTTTCACAAGGGGCATTTGATTCACTCCATGAAGGTACTTTTACCTGATAGGCCCCATTTGTTTAGGAACATCCAGTGAGTGTCTCTTCATCCCACGGTGTCTTCTAGGGGTTTTTGTCAAATGACGAGGAATGGTTTTGGAGCCAGTCATTATGTGTAAAAGTGTGAGGTGAACTTTGCACAGGTCTTAGGAGTGGAAGATGGGAAAGGAAGTTAAAAGAAAATGAAATGAGTGTTTATTAAGCTTCTGCTATGACCACCACTGTTCTAGGTACATTACAGAGAGCTTATTTGATGGGCCCAGCCAACCCAAGAGCCTAGAGCAGTTCTCATCCTCATTTTATGATTGAGGAAACAAGGGGAGTGGGGCGCCCAGAGTCATACAGCTAGTAAATGTCATGGGGCAGACTTGAACTCAGGCCTTCCTGCCTCCAGGCCCAGCTTCCTTTGCCAGGTTCTTTACTTCCTCACTTGCATGGTCTCTAACATGAATTTGATGCCTTCCAATCCCTCTAGAAGGTGCCTCACCTCCACCATCAGCCCTCTGTAGATTTGTGGGTCTTGGCATCTGTTTTCATTGTCCATGCACCAGTCTGACTGTCTAAGTGTGGGTAAATGTTGACTTGTCCCCTCCTCAGGACCCGATCCTCCGTCGATCTGGAATGTACACTGTCGCCATGGCTTACTGTGGTTCAGGGAACAACCGGGCCATTCGGCGCCTGCTGCACGTGGCAGTAAGTACTGTGTGCTGGGAGGAGCAAGGGAGGCTGGGCACTGCCTCAACTCGATGCCCTGGGATGAGGAGAGTTTGTTTAGGCCAGAAGGGGTGGTACAGCTAGTCCCCGGTTCCTGAGAATCACATTCTAAAAGTCGAGTTCTAAGTTATTTGGCAAGTCTAGAACTTGGGGGGTCGGGGTACAGACTAATGTGTGGTCAGAGTCAAAAGTCTTTTCCTGTGTTGGGAATTGCTATTAAAGAAGAAACGGCCATATCCTGTTACATTCCCAAAGTGCTAATTAGTAGCGATTCATTTTGGTGACATGGCTCTTCTCATCATCTCCAACCTGACCAGAGGATGCAAATGTTACAGTTTTAGTCAAATCCTTTTCCTTTTCCTTCCCAGGTCAGTGATGTCAATGATGATGTCAGAAGGGCTGCGGTAGAATCCCTTGGGTTCATTCTATTCAGGTATGGTACTGCCTAATTCTCAGTACTTGATTTGTTTCAACATGCCTTGGCTTTATCTTTCTAGCTAATTCACTCTTATTTTTTGTTTTTGTTTTGTTTTTTGAAATTTTTATTTAGTCAATTTAGAATATTTTTCCTTGGTTACTAGAATCATGTTCTTTCCCTCCCCTCCTCCCACTCCCTCCCGTAGCCAACGTGCATTTCCACTGGGTTTTACATGTGTCCTTGATCAAAACCTATTTCCATGTTGTTGATGTGTGCACTAGGGTGATTGTTTAGAGTCTTCGTCCCCAATCATGTCCCCATCAACCCATGTGATCAACCAGTTGTTTTTCTTCTGTGTTTCCGCTCCCACAGTTCTTTCTCTGGATGTGGATAGCGTCTTTCTCATAAGTTCCTCAGAATTGTCCTGGGTCATTGCATTGCTGCTAGTAGAGAAGTCCATTATATTCTCTTGTACCACAGTGTATCAGTCTCTGTGTACAAGGTTCCTCCTGGTTCTGCTCCTCTCACTCTGCATCACTTCCTGGAGGTTGTTCCAGTTTACATGGAATCCCTCCACTTCATTATTCCTTTAAGCACAATAGGATTCCATCACCAACAGACACCACAATTTGTTCAGCCATTCTCCAGTTGAGGGGCATCCCCTCATTTTCCAATTTTTGGCCACCACAAAGAGCACAGCTATGAATATTCTTGTACAGGTCTTTTTCCTTATTATCTCTTTGGGGTATAAACCCAGTAGTCTAGCTAATTCACTCTCAAGTAAGCTAAACATGCTTACTATGTGCCAGGCACTGTGCCAAGTGCTAAACAATTATTTTCTTATTGGATACTGACAACAACCCTGGGAGATAGATGCTGTTATTATTCCCATTTTAGAGATGAGGAAACTGAGGCAGGCAGAGGTACATGACTTACCCAGGATCATATGGCTTGTAAGTGTCTGAGGTAGGATTTGAACTCAAGTCTTGACTGGAGGCCTGGTGCTCTATCCATGGTACCACTAGCTGCCTCAAATAGGGTCACTAAGCCTGCATTGAGTACTCTCCATCTGAAAGCACCTTCGAGCCCTCCATACTAACTCCTTTGTCTCAGAAATGTGGATCTCCCCTGGATTGTTGACTCACAGAGGCTGAGGAGGCTGTCTTTCCTCTTTTTCTCTCTGCTGGGGCCCAGCCCAGTGACCTGCATGAAGACATGTGTCTATATTTAAACCTTTACCTTCTCTCTTAGAATTGATAGTAAGTATAGGTTCCAAGGCAGAAGAGTGGTATAGGCTGGGCAATTAGGCTTAAATGACTTTTCCATGGGGACACAGCTAGGAAGTATCTGAGGCCAAATTTGAACCCAGCACCTCCTATCTGCAGGCCCAGCTCCTATCCACTGAGCCTCCTAGCTGCCCTTGCATGGAGTGATATTGAAGATAAAGCAGAAGGATTTTGTGTTTTGTTCGTGACCCTTTATAAGGAAATCTGGGCCTCATGGACCAAGAATCAGAGCTCACTCCGTGGCGCACCACACTTTACTCCATGTTTTTTTCTTAGCTGTCAGCTTTTACAGGTTACAAGGCACAGAGAGGCTGGGAGGCCTGCCCATCATGCCCCAGCTAGCTCTTCTTGAGACAGGGCTCTTGACAGCTCAGCCGCTGCCTGGGAAGGCAGGAAGTTTGCCCGAGAGGAATGGTCTCTGAGGGCCAAAGATAATGTGACTGAGCACAGCCATGGTCCACACTGGCTGTCCACTGTGCCCTTGGATGTTGTTAGGTCTGATTTCAAGTCACTTTTCTAAAGTTGGGCAGTGGGGGGAGACATTTCCTTCCACGTGAAGTCAGCAGAAGCAAATCTGTCTGAAGTTTGGACTGGTAAACTGAGTGAATAGAGCTGTGCGTGGACTGCACCCAGCTAAGACGCCCAGTCCCCTTCTCGACACTGGAGGGAGATCTCTTGTCATCTTCTTTGGCTTTGCAAAAGGCTCCGGCCAGTTCCATTGCTTGCGTGAACAGATACCTGGTGGCCTGGCCCTGGGCAGTTTCACATACGGTCCCTGCCTAGACAGACAGACAGCTCTGTTAGCGAATACCAGGAGGAACGGTCCAGCCAGCCCTGGGCAAGAGGACAAAGGCCTTGGAGCGGGTAGGGAATAGGAATGGAGGAGAGGGGAGTCTTCCTTAGAAGGCCACCTGCCCAATTCTAGGCCTCAAACTGGATATTTTAGCCAGTTTTGATGACGGTTTTTCTAAAATCTCATCTCCAGTGGCCTCTCTATTAAATATGCTGCTTTGCCTTAATGACTTGAGGCAACTTCGGTGAACATCAGTGAATACATGGGAAAGTGACACCGTGCGCCTCCCCCAGTCCTTGTCCCCAGATTCTTGGGGTCCGCGAGGCTACCTGCTGCTGCGGAGCTGGTAGAACTTTGGGGGATGATTCTGGCTCATTCTTGAAAGAAATGGAATTCCCAACGGTTATATCTAATTTTGTTACAAATTCCAAGTCAGTGGGCTATGTTAGCACCAGGTCCCTTAGGAAAATGCCAAGGCTCTGTTTTCTCCCTGCTGCTTATTTTGACCCTGGCAGACTGAGAGGTACCCCAACTCACTTGCTGGAGTTTACCTCTCTCTCCTTTCTCTCCTTTCTCCCTTTTCCCTCTCTCTCCCTCTGCTCCCATCTATATACACACACACACACTCACACTCGCCCTTACAGTCAGCAGATGTCTCCCTAGAGCTGCTTTGTAGCCTCTTCTCTGCTTAAAGGGGTCCCCAGGCCAGACAATGCTGGCGGATTGCCCATGGCTGTGTTTGCTGTCTAAGGGAACAGCATGAGTGTGATTTCCCCTCGTTTGTGGACTCTTTCTCCCCCAGGGGCTTCTGCAGGATGTTTTTCCTTTCAGAGATCATTGTTCGCCCTCCCACCATGGGGAAATTTCCACGATGTCTACTTGGGGATCCTGGCTGTGCCACAAGGCAATCTCTGCATGCACTGTCTTCCCTGCCTCCGTCACACGCCTGCCGTCCACTTTTACAATTTCTTTTGGGGCTCGGGGTGTCTTTTAGACAGCTGGCTTATTATGACCCTTCGATAACTGTTCAGTCAACCAATAAGCATTTATTACATCTAACAAGCACTTCCTGTGTAACTCTTGCCACGGGGCAAGAGGGGTCGTGCTTTTGTTTCTAAAATAAAGAGATTCCCGCTGACCTCGGTCTGCAGATGACCCCCGTAAACAAGGAGAAGTGAGTAAAGGGGACACAGCTCTGGAGGAAGCATAGCCTCTCTGGCAATGTTGGCCTCCGCAGGTCATAAGCCGTGTCTTCAACACCTGTGACATGCCTAAGGGATGTGATGGACAGAGGGTAGGACTGGGGGTCCCCGAGACCTGGTTCATCACCCCCTTGGTACTGGATGAGCTTCTTGGAGAGGACCCAAGTCCTCCAACTCTTTTCCCATGGAATGTGGTCACCATGTTGCCTCTTGCACACCGTCCTAGTGTGCCTTTCTATTGCTTTCCAGCTTTGCTAAGGTTGAAGTGTTGGAATTCCCGGGCATATGGGCTCTCCAGGGAAATGTGTAAGAAAACAGATGGGCTTTGGGCCTTGTGATGAGCCATTTGAGACCGTGAAAGCCCAGTACCATCTCCCAGATGCTATTGCGCTGATCTTGCCTTCTGTGGTGGGCCCACCTCTGGGTCTCCTTACAGTGCCTGTAAATCGAGGGACTTGCTGCTGCCAGGCCAGCTATATGGCACGGTCCTGGCAGCGTGCATTGTCCACCTACTCGGTCTGAATGGGTGGGTGTGTCCGCCTCTGGTGCCATGGTAGCTTTCACTGAGGAAGTTTGGGGTTGTTTTGTTCTGGGTAACTAGGACACTAGGAACAATGGGAAAACCTTCTCAGGCGAGGGAGGCCTTTCCTTTGACATGTGGTCTTAGGCTCTTTTAGCTCTTCCTGCTCTGCAGGGGTGAAGTGGGCAGAAGAGCCCCAGCATTAGGTTGCCAGGCCTCCCATGAAGCGAGGCCCTGGAAGCTGCTCTGTCCTTGAGCTCTAGTGTCTTGATGTCTCCCGGGTTACTTTGGTTTGGTCTCTCCACTCGGGTGTCAGCTCATTGGGAATGGACAGAGAATGCACGATGAGTCCCAGGCGCAAAACAGACATTCATTTCTAGTCTAAGAGCTGTACAGTTCTTATAGCACTCAACCATTCTGCTCCTGTCACTTTGGAAAGAGAAGGGGGCAGCATGGACTCAGGCTCCTTTTGTGGTTTGTTCTTCTGATTGGTCACCATGAACTTTTTAAATTTTATTTAATTAGTCAGTTTAGAACATTATTCCTTGGTTACAAGAATCATATTCTTTCCCTCCCCTCCCTGGTCATCATGGATTTAAAAAAAACATTGTTTTTTCTTTCACCAGGGGGTCGCTTCTACTTAAGTAGAACAGCTGAGGCCAAACCCGAGCCTGTGTCCAAAAATCTTCCTATCTTGGGTAAACCTCATAGACCTTTCCTGAAGGCCACCAGTACAGCCTTTAAGAACCTACAGTTCCCTCTCTTTTTCTGCTAAAATGATCCATTTTTCATTGATCTAAACAAAAATCGTTTTGGGAAACTTTTGGAATTCTCTCATCTTTGCATAGAGGTGACTTTTAGAAACTTTGGAAAGAGAGTACTTGGATACATCAGCTCCCAAAGAGTCAAAAAGTTCAATTGAGCCCTTATCTGGCTGTTTCTTTTCTTTCTGTTTTTTTTTAAACCCTTCCTTTCCATCTTAAAATCAATGCTGTGTATTCGTTTCAAAGCAGAAGAGCACTAAGGGCTCAACAGTGGGGGTTATGACTTGCCCAGGGACACACAGCTAGGAAGTGTCTGAGGCCAGATTTGAACCTAGAATCTCCTGTCTCTAGACCTGGCTCTCAATCCACTGAGCCACTTAGCTGCCCCCTCTCTAGCCATTTCTTAACAATCTTTGACAAAATCTAGAAGTTCAAGCTTATTTGAAGGTTTTCCTTTCATTCTGAATAGATGCAAAAAAAAAATCTGCTTTGATATAATAACTGGGTTGCTTTGGGGGGGTCCTTTGGTAGGGGGGAATCCTAATTGAGTCACATGGGAATGGTTGGATCTCTGGTGACTTGAGTCCTGGATAGGAAACTCAAGGGCCTTAGGGGAACCAACACATGGTTTCGTATTTTCCAGATGAAGGGCATGTGATTTTGGAAGAAGTGCACTAGGTAACTGAGTAGGTTGGTAACAAAATGGTGTCGTCAGAGATTTGTCTTCTAGACCAAAATAACCGAATTTGGGGGGAACTAGGTCTTTTTTTCTGCTAAGAAATGGAGAGAAAGTAGAATGACAGGAGCTTTATTGGCTTCATCAATAGGGCTTTAAACCCAACTTCGAGAAAAACCACAAAGGCCTAGGGAAAACAGTAAAAATAGCTTCTAACATGTCACAGAAAGTGAAGAGAAAATGGGAGGAGAACGAATCGTTTTTAGGAGAACATCACTGGGAGGAGGAAAGGGAAAAAGAAAGATCACAGGGGCAGGGGCTCCTCCTGCAGACACAGGATGTGGAAGGAGCCTGGCTCATATAATTAGAGCTCAAAAGTGAGTGATTTTAGTGATGGAGGATTCCCACAAGCTATATTTCTGCTGAAAGTCTCATTTCACTAAGAACAGAGGAGCTAATAAATTTTTGATTTGTTTAAAGTTTTCTCTCTGAAATAAGAGTGAGGGAAGCACTTACTCTGCTTGTGAATGATAAGTAGGAGGGCCTGGGATATATGTTTGGATTAGGACTATTATTATTATTATTAGGAAATCTGGGGAGAAAGGGACCGCTATTTTGAAATATAGTAAAGGAGGAGACCTTGGGCTTAGTGTCAAACACCAAGTGGTTGGTGGTTGGAAAGAACAACCGAAGGGTAGAATGATCCTATAGTCCGACACTGCAAAGCTCAAGAGGAAGTATATCCCAAATGTACCATTATTGGGTGACCTCCAGGGAATACTGGGAGAAGCAACTAAAGAAACTAGACAATGGCACAGGATGGTCCCTACAGACACAACAGAATGTATTCTTAGCCACTAAGAACTGAGGCCTGGGTGGAATTGAGCCAAGAGAAGGAAGAGTAAGGATCATCAATTAGGACAAAAGATGGAATGTTAACAGTGAGCATTGAGAGTAGAACTAGGCAGTTTCTAATTTGTTTTCAGTCTTTGTGTCAAGAATTAACTCCACATTGGAAATTATTTTAGCTAACTTATGACACAGCAAGGATAGCATTGGGCTTTGGAATCAGGGAGGCCTGAATTCAAATCCATTCTCTGTGACGCTTATCACTTGCTTCTGTTTGCCGCAGTTTCCTCCTCTATAAAATGGGGATAATAATTGCATCTCCTGGGGTTGTCATGAAGCTCCAATAAGACGATCATTGTAAAGCACTTAGTATAATGTACTTTGTATGGCATGTGCTATGTAAATGTTTAGTTATTACTAACATTTTCCCTGTCCCTCACCTTCATTATTATGCTTAGCAATTTTTTTGTTGTCCGTGTTGTTTGCCCTTCTAATAGCCCAGGCTCATTCCCTAGATGCCAGTTCAAATGATCTCCAATGTTACTCTAT
Source organism: Monodelphis domestica (assembly GCF_027887165.1). NCBI lineage: Eukaryota > Metazoa > Chordata > Mammalia > Didelphimorphia > Didelphidae > Monodelphis > Monodelphis domestica. The sequence continues at coordinate 531,507,726 of NC_077228.1, read as the reverse complement.
ATTATAAAGCAGAATAGAGATTAAATTTGGTTGTAGAGGCACAAACAGGTCTTGATGTCAATAGATGCATAGGACATGCAGCTTTGGGAATCAGTCACATGGTTTGTAGTTGAAACTGACATAAATAAGATATGCATAGACGGATGGACGGACAGACAAAGACAGAATCTGGGACAATGACTGTTAAGAACAAGAGAAGGAAGAGGGAATCTAGTCAAAGAGACAAGAAGGCCAAAAAAAGAGGAAAGAATGTCCCAAAGAAGGGAGGAATTGGCTACTGTGCCATATACTGTCAAGAGGCCAAGGATGATGGGAGAGAAAAGGACATTGACTTTGGCCATTTTGTAGGTCATTGGTGATCCTGACACAGCAAATAATGGTGAGGTATGGGCAATGAAAGGCCAGTTGCAAGGAATTCAGGGGTGGAGGAGGTGATGAAGTAAAAGCAATGAATGAAGATGGCTCTTTTTAGAAGTCTGGTAGTGAACGAGAGAAGCGAGTTGGGCTAGGAACTCATGGGAAGGAGAAGGGAGCAGAATCAGGGGAAGGCATTCTTAACTGCGGAGAGGCCTATGTTTGCAGGCAGAACAGGAGGAATCAGAAGGGAGAGACTGAAGATGCAAAAGAGAGAAGTGGTTGATGGATGGAATAAGACAGACATAGGATGGATCAAATGGAGGGGTTAGCATTGACCAGGAGGATGGTTACTCTTTTCTCTGAGGCAGGAGCTGAGCATGGACAGAAAGTTCTTTGATAATGAGAGAAGAACTGAAGGATCTTAGGTCTAGGCAGTTTTGATCTCAGAGGAGGTCAGCTTTTTTCTGTAAGGGAATGAGGAGAGAAGTATTGGAACAGTTATTGTAATTGGGAATTAGTAAGAAGTAAATAAAAGAATTGTGGAGTACAAATAAGGACCTCAAATGAGGTTAAACTACAGACATTTGTAGCAGATAAAATAAGGCCAGTTTTATGATTATCCAGCAGCATTTAATAGCCGGAGAGTGAATGGAAAAATTGGGTAGTGGGACTTACCTTTGGGGATCAGGAGGTTAGAGAAGGCCAAGAGACAGGAGATTTCTTTGCAAACACATCATTGAAATAATGGATACTGGGGTGGCAGGAGAAGCTAGAATAGTTTTGATAGATTAAGAGATGATTAAAGAAGATTCGGGGAACCCCAGGTCCCAGTGATCACGAAAGAGGTTCAGTAGGATAAAAGAGCAGTGATAGGTAAGAGAGTCACTTATTTAGTCAGCAAAGATTTCTTCTGTTATGTCTATACTGCCTCACACTTGATGAGATAAAAGGAGAAATGAGACTTGGTTTGTGCCCTCAGATTGTAAGGGCCAAGAGGGAGATTTCCAAGTTTAAGATCATGAGGGTAGGGTAGTACCATGGGGAGGATCAGGATTGGAGGGTTGAAATGCAAGAAAGCTCGGGTGATTGAATGTGAATGTTTCTGGAACTGGTCAGGTGATGGCCAGTCCTATCCCCTTCACACTAGAAACAACTATCATTATGTTATCTATTTATGTTGACATCTATGTGTCACATCTATGTTGACATTGGTGTTGATAGGCTTTGTACTTTAAATTCTTCAATGCAGAAATAATGTTGTTTTGCTTGCTTTCATGAAAACATAAACTCCCATCATTGGGGATGTAGCCAAGAAGTGGTCTTGTTAAAGAATTAAATTAATATATCTATCTAGTTATTAAATATATAAAGAGATAAAATCCCCTTGACACACTTGACAGTCTCTTATGATATTCTCAGCCATTGGCAAACAGTTGGGCCTTTGCTAGGGAACATGTTAGATTTGGGGAAAGGCATCATTGTCAGAACCACTCAGTCCAAGACTGGTTCCTCATAAATCCCCCCCATTAGTCCATATCCTGTCCTCTGTCTTTTTCCGTGTGATAGACTTGAGCAAGTTCATGATGCCGAATCTTCTCTAGGTTTGACACCACCCAGTTCTTTCAATGTTAGTACGGTCTGGTTTTAACTATCTTGGTTTCTCTGTTGTGAATGTACTTCAAAGGCTTTCAGTGTCCTTCCTGAAATGTGAGGTATAGAACTAAACCCACTACTCCAATTGATTGACCTGAACTTAGTACAATGACCAGGAATGCTTCCTCCATCCTGAATACTCCTTGGAGTAAACCCAGCCTTCCGCCATATTCCCTTGCAGCTCTGTCTCTCATTTGGGTCTTTGAGCTTGCAGTCAACTAAAGGCTTTGTGGTGGGAAGAGCTAAATTTGAAATCAGAGGGCCTGGGTCTGGATCTTGCCTCCACTTCTCACACTGCCTTTGTGGTTTGGCTGCGTCAGTCACTTAGCCTCTCTCTGGCTAGACCTCACGCTCCTTATGTGCCAGGGATGTGGGACTGGAGGGGGAGACCAGGTGATCTCAAACTCTTCCAGCTCTCCAATCTAGAAATCCACTTTATAAATGTCCCCTTAATGGTTGAAGGAGGGAGTCCACCATAGGCCTTTTCTTTTCTAGTGTGGTGTCGTCTGCCAGTCTGGTGCATGTGTCTTTTAAGTCTTCAACGCCCAAGTAACTAATGAAAATGGCGACCTCTTACAGTTGAGGACTGAGCCTTCCCTATGAAACCTCATGAGTATCACTCATGCCAGAACCTAGCTTCTAGCAAAACTGCACCATTAGGTCCTTAGTAATTGGTTCTAGTTATAATGGTTTTGTAAAAGAAGGCCAGGCCAAACTTGTTGATTAAATAGTTGATTAAACTTTATTTGAATCTTTTGGCATCTTAATTACAGAAAGAGTGCTAGATGTTCTTTATTTTCGTGCAATATATCTATTTTCATGGAATCTCTTGGTCAAATTAAAGAAAACTAAACAATACTGATAATACCGACTCTTGGTCTGTAAGAAGATGCAGTAACATGTATTCTGCCATTCTTCTGATCAGCAGTGGCCCCAAATAGTCCCTCTACCTGTGCTTGGTTCTGCTTATCACAGGATTTGTTTGAAGGGCACGTGAACTCTGCTACACATAGCTGACTTGCTCATCGGTTTTATCCGCTTCGTTTTCAGTGAGTAGTAGTGTGTCTAGTAAAATGGTGGATTGGGATTGTATGGGAGAACTACAGAGTCTCATTGGGCTCTGGTACATGACAGGGTTAATCCCATTCCTCACTCCTTGTCTCACAAAGAATTTGGAGTTCTCTGCCACAGAATTCCTGAAGGATGCCTTGCTTGAGCATTTCCGAAGGGGCTTCACTGCCTTGCTGGCCCGATAGTTGCATGTGATGTATCGCCCAAACGCTTCCCGAAAGGTCTTATTAAAAAGCGTGTAAACCAGAGGGTTCACCCCCGAGGAAACGTAACCGATCCAGACAAATATCTCCATAAGCTTTTGGAGCGTGGTCTGGCTACAGGAATCACAGGATGCTAATGTCACATTGGTGATAAAGAAAGGACACCACATAAAGAGAAAGAGGAAAAACACAATCCCCAGCACCTTGGAAGCCCTCTGCTCATTGGTAATCGTTTGAACAGACTTTTTCCCAATGCTGGACATCCGCCGAATAAGCATCTCGTCGCTCGAGTTTGGCACCATTTTATTCTTGGGAGAAAAATCTAGCATGGCCACCTTTTCAGGAGATGAGCTGGGTGTTTCATCCCTTTGGAAAACGGTGGACACAGTGGACCAGGTGAAACGCTGCAGGGGCTTGTTTTTGATCAAGTACGCCTTCTTCCGAAGTGCCTGGATAGTGAGAAAATACGTGACGATCATGATGGCGAGGGGCGTGAAGAAGGAGGCCAGCGAGCCGAAGAGCATGAAGCTGCTGAAGCGGTCCTTTGTGATCACACACGTGATGTTGTTGGGGTCCCCCACGCCAGCTTCTATGCCTTTAATTGGGATCGGGATGGCGATACCTAGAAAAGAAGAAACCCCAAACAGAAGGGGCTTGGTATCATCACACATGTGAGTACAGCACTCCAGCCATCCTTCCAACAGGAATGTTATCAAGTGATCATTTTATCTTTGCAGCAGCCCCTGGAGCGAGGTGCTATTTATTTCTATTTTATGGTTGAAGAAACACAGACAGAAAGAGACACAACGCTAGTAAGTGTAGGATTTAAACTCGAATCTCCCTGACATCAGGCCCAATTATATGCCTACAGAAGAAAGTCAGTGGTCAGTGCTATTATTTATACAGATGCTCAGGGTTAGCTGATGGGTTGAGATTGTTTTGTATTTCACCCACTTTAATAGGGTTTTTCATGGGTGCCCTCTTCACCCTGATTGGTTTGTGCAGTGCTCACCTGCTAATTTGCAAGGTACCATTTTGGCTGGACTTAACTCCTTCTAAGATACTCTATTAGGGAATCTCCTGGCTTGCTTCATGGACTTGTTGAACACTAGATAAGGGAACTGAGCCGTCAGAATGGCTGCGTTCTGAAACCTTGTTTATCTGCCCCTCATTTATGGCCGGTGCTTTCTTTCATGCTCACTTCTCCACAGAAGGTTATTAGGTAGCTAAAAACTAGAATAACATGCTGTAAACCCTCGAATGGACTGCCTTGGTCTGGCATCTCGGCTTCCTCTTGTCTTCTTGCCTAATTTCTGCTCAAAATTGGGGGAGTGAGCTTGGGTTGGTTGGCTTTTCGAGTACTCTCCGTTCCCTCCATTTACCTGATTGACCTCCTCGGAGGTGCTCATACAGCTGATTTCAACAGAATCTGGTTTGTGGGTGATCAAAAGTTTTTACATATTAACTAGTAGGGCCTTGTGTTGAGTTAGAACAAGCACCTGAGTGTGTTGTGGGAGCAGGGTCCCTGTTTCACAAAGCTAGTGCTTCGGGGCTTTGTCTGCTGTTGAATCCCAGTAAGGGTCATGACAAGGCACTGGGGGTTTCCTCCCTGGCCCCGAGCCTTTCCGTGTTTTACAGGCGGTTAGCAGAAATGTAGGTTAATATGCCGTAATCAGCCCCTCCGAGATCGGGCTTTCCTCAGCATGGGCCCAGCCCGCACGGATGCAGGTCGAGGACTATTGAAGTAAAGGGATGATCCTGGAGGACTGGCCCGTGGCTAAGCACTTCACCCTCCATGCCTCCAGCCAGCTAGTTACCACCTTCTCCTGCGTGAGCAAGGCAAGAGACCCAGACTCTGGCGCGGCTGGTATTGCCTTGGAGCGCCCGGGTCACCTCCACCGCATGGTGGGGCACTGGGCTAGGTTAGCATCGCCCATGCGTGTGTGGATGTGCCCACACGGAGAGGTACACACACGTGCATGGACTATTAGGTCTTGACCGGCCCCCAGACCCTTCCCTTGGTCACCTACCTATAGAAATGAGCCACACCACTGTTATCTTGATGAGGGCTGTTGCTCGCGAGTTGTACTGACTGGCCTGGATGGGCTTTTTGATAGCGATGTAACGGTCCACGGAGATAGCGCAGAGATGCATGATGGAAGCCGTCGAGAAAAGCACGTCCAGAAACAACCAGGCAGGGCAGAGGACAAGCGGAAGGGGCCACACGGGCTCTGGGAGAGAGAAAACACCGGGCGGTCGTTATTTCTCCTACGTCCGCTCCCTGCAGTCGGCGTCGCTTCCTACCTCTGGGGGCCGTGGCGTCAGCACCGAGAACTTGCTTGCTGCACCGAGGTGCTTGCTGCTTAACTCACTGTGTACCAAACCAAGCCCCGCTCAGAGGGAAGATGCTGTGTGTGGGGCAAGCCACTGGATGGCTTGGCCTGGCTCCGTCCCTGTACCTGAGATGAAGGATCTGCCTAGATACTCTGTTCCATGGCCAGCACTCCCAGGACACTTACAGACAGTTCTGTTTACCAGGAAAAAGTTAGTCCTTTTAGGGAACGTGTTCCAAAGCCAAGTTTCTCTCCCCGTTCCTACCGCCAAGCTTTTTTAAAATCCTTACCTTCTGTCTCAGTCTTGGTCCCATGGCAGAAGAGTGGGAAGGGCTAGGCACACAGCGAGGAGGCCACCTTGAACCCAGGACCTCCTGTCTCTGCCTGGCTCTCTGTCCACTAAGTCATCTAGCTGCGCCCTGGCCACGCTCTTTAAAAGATAATAATTGTTTCTGTTTCCAGTAAGCCAAAATAGGGAGTACTCGTCGTCTTCTTCATTGCGCAGTGGCGTTTAGTCGCTGGGCTGATGTTTCTGAAGGGGGGAACAAGTTAGCGTCCCTCCGGTAATGAATTTCATCCCTAATGGCCGACCTTTATACTTCTCCAGAGTTTTCCTTAAAGAGTCTGAAAGCCCCGTTAGGGGAGGACTTTGACTCAACTTACTGTGATTTAGGCTAGTCTGGAGCAAGCGGATTTCAGGGAAGGTCTTTGTCAACCCTTAACCATGAGCTGTTGTCGAGTGTGTAGGGGCAGTGGCCAGCTTAAAGCCCAAAGCGAAGAGATGTCCCACTTGGGATGGGCAGTGGTGGGAGGAGGCAGCAGAGGCAAGTCTGACCTGTGTACTGGCAGAATAGGTGCCTGCCTGTGCCCTGTAACCAAAGGGTGCCAGCATGGGCCTCTGGCCCTTCTTGGTCCTGGGCATTGTGGCGGACCAGACCAGTTAAAGCCCGTTTGTTCTTGGCATTGTAGGCGCAAAAAAAGGTGATTTACTACCTAGTGACTTCTTTCTAGTGGGCAATTGGTAGTATTTGGTTTGTGAAGTGATTGCCATAAAAGCAGCGTCATTATCTGTTTCTATTTCTAGCCACTTTAAACATAAGTGATCACCTCCCTCTTTCACTGTCCAGGTCGGGGCCTGTGAGTAGCTAATGTTCGTGTGTCATGACGCGCAGGCCATTTGTTGCTTGATTTTACTTCAGCCTTTGTTACAAGGGGTGGCTTCCGGGGGGGGGGGGGGTGAGAGGGCTGTCATCAAGAATGATTGGAATCCCAAAACACAAGGCTCTCCTCCAATAGATCATTCGCTAGCCCAGGACTCGGTATCTCATTCAGCGGAAGTTTTTCTTGCTTGGGTTCAGGGTATCTGGTTAATGTAGACTCCTGTTCTTCTCAATAGCGCTGCACTGTTTGCTCATCTTGGAAATTTGAAACTTGATTAGAAAGTTTTGTTTTAAAAATGTTTTGACTCTGAAACTGCCTGTCAGGGATTGGGACTTGCCCTGGGCCTTGGGTACTTGAGTTTCAAAGAGCAGTTATTCGATATCCTTTGTGTGTGTCACAGACACGCGCGTGCACACACGCCATCTCTCTGTCTTTGTCTCTTAACTTAAGTGGCTACTGGAGCTGAAGAAGGGCTCTCCTCCACACCCCTACAGCTGCTGCTCGGTGGCTGGTGTGGTGGAGAAGCCTGTGACCCCCTGGGCCCCGTGCCCTGGCCTGTGTGACAGTCCCGTCATTCACTTCTGGGACAGTTTCTGTCATTTGTTTTTGTCCTTGTTTCCCCACAGCCATTCTCGCTACTCTGAAATTCTAGAATGTTTCTCATGTCTGCCAGCAAAGCGTACCTAGACATCTGATGGTTGGAGAGTACAGATGGATTTTCAGATGGTTGTTTAAGTGCCTTTTTTCCCTTCAAGCCCTGCTTATTTGGTCTTGCACCCCTTATTCATTGAGGTATCGACCTCAATCTTGGAAATTCCTCATAAATTTAGCATATCCAGTTGTGATCAGACTAGTCCTCAACCCTGCAAAGAGCTGTTCCTCATCTCCGCCCTTTTCATCTTGGATAGTCTGAACTCCGTGTATCTAGATAAATCGACAGATACGTTGGAGGCTATAAGAAAGGTCTGAGACCTGGCTTGGAATTCTGCCAGCTCATGCATGCTACTTTTCAGAACCTCAGTTTCCCCGTCTGTAAAATGGTATTTGATTGGTATAAAGAAAGCCTTTTGCATAGCTTGATGCACACATAGCATGAGCATGCGTGAGCCATTCATGATACTCCTGGTCAGACACATATTTTGTCTGCTCTCAGCCTTTTTGCCTATTAACTAGATCAAACTGTTGATACTTTTCAAGAAAGAGTGTTTGATCTTTTCCAACAAGCTTAGCACGGTATTGCAATCAAGATATCCATTCTTCATTCTCTGATTTCTTTTCACATGTTCATGTTCTTTTCTAGTTAAGCAATTGCCACATCTGGAATGGATTGCAGTCCATGGTACAGAGGGGAGAGGTAGCACCCACAGCCTGAGCCTGAGGCTGATGTGGGCTTTCTGTGGATTTGCCTGTAGGATTCAGGATTAATTGGCATCCACATCTTTACCTGCCACTGCACCTCCCATACATACAGATAGCCCTTGGCTATTTACAAAGCTTCTCTTTTTAATCTGAGTCTGGGGATGAGACCAGGGTTTGGTCAGGCCCAGAGTGCCACTACTCAACAAATGGAAGAGCAGAAACTGGCTTTTACATTGGATTTGACTTTCTCTTCAAAGCTTTTGCTACTTTCTGAGGCTTCGTCTTTAGTGCGAAGACGGTCCAGAAAAAGAGTTGGACTGATCAGTGCTCTGAGAAGAAGGGACAATGGAAGCAGAAGATAGGTGCCCCCATGTGTTACTAGAACAAGGCGAGCTTTCAGCGAGAGCCGCCAAGACTTGATGTCAGCAGTGAAATGCGTCTTTGAGCTCAGCTTCACCTCTTCTTTAAAGTGAGAAAATTAGGGCTCAGAACATTCAGCCTGTTAGCAAGTCAAAGACTGTTCATACGTCTATTGGTGCACCTTGTAAATCTGCCGGGCTGAGCAGAGCAACCCCAAGACGGTCCAGCCTCATTGGGTTCATGTGACCTCTGAAAGAAACAGCTTTGTCATTAGTGTAAAGCTGCCACGGTTTTCATCTTTAGTGTGGCTGTACTTGGTGGTTGGTGCCAGTAAGAGAAAATGAATGTGAGTTTCTACACTTTAAAGAAGCTTAGATGATTAAAAGAAATATACTTTCTAGTTAGCCACTGTGGTTCCACATTAGATGAAAATGCATAATGGAATGACCTTCGCAGCTTTGTTTGTCTGACGGCTCTAGGCTAAAATATTTGCGATTGCGGTGCTTGTGATAGATGGGATATTACTTTAAATAATCTTAAATCTCTGAATTTTAAAATTCGGCTAAATGCCTAGATGGGTGGAAATATCTGGAATGCATACAAATGTTAGGTCAGTTTAGTTATGAATTTCTGTAAGATGATTAGCAGGTTCTCGTCCTAGTATACCCATTTTCCCCCTTATATCACTCAAAGGCAAGCCAAGGGCTCGGGGTTTTAGTAAAAGCATCAGATTCCTTTGCAGAGACAAATAATCTCCTGAAATTAAGTTGAAGAAAGACTTTATCTTGTGGCTGATGTGGTAGGCAGAGAAGGGCATTTTGCCAGGTATCTCCAGTGGCCTGGATATTGTGTTTTCTGATGCTGTAACAATTCTGAGGTAGACTTGAGAGAAAGAAGCTGAAGACCTTGTCAATGGCCTCCCTCGCCTCTCGGTTGTCAGTTGGGGTAAGCCCGTTTTGGGCAGATGCTTCTACATCAGAATTCATTTGTGACCAATTTCTCCCCCCTAGAATGTCAGCATTAAACATCTAAATACATTTGGTGATTTATTATGGAGAACCTCCTAAATAGGTCCTGTTAGGGGCATATGAGCATATTATTTTTGACATGATCAGTACTGAGCTTCTAGTCAGGGCCCCAAATCTCTGTTAAAGCCATTTAGACCAGACAACAGACATGCCCTAGAAGTGGTATTTGCCTCCCTATTTACTGGGCAGCACAAGCACCCAGATCCAAATTTACCAAAAAAGTTAAGTGCCACAGTTAGAAGGTCACGCCGATAGCTGACATTGCTAAACCTCTTGGCCATGAAGGCTGAGGATACAGCCCTGTTTGATACTGTGAAATTGGGGTTCAGTCTTATGTGATTCTTCTGTCCACCTCTTACCTTGGTGGCAGGGCCATAGTACAGAGCCTGGAGGGGTCTCTATCGCTTTTATTCAGGCTGGCCCAACCACGGTCATTTCCTGTTCAAACAGGCAGAAAGTGATGATGGAGGATACTGGGGAAAACTCTTACCTGCACTCTTAACTGCTTTTTTGCTTAAACGAAACAGGCCAAACAGTGACTAAAGATGGGATTGGTGTACGCAAACTAGGCTCTCGACACAGGACCCCTTTTTAATAGTGGGCATTGTGGAAAGAGCTTCGAACCTGAGGTGCATAGATTGTGTTTGGGTCCTGACTCTTCTCTTTACTCAGGGAAAATCATAGAAACTCTGTGGGCTTCCCACACTCTTCCACATCTGTACAATGAGAACAAATGACATGTGTCCTGTTCTCTTGGAAGAGGTGCATTTTGAGCATTTTAAAAGAATTGTATAAATGGAGACTGCGAATCCCTCACTCTAGACGGTGGCCTTCTGTGCCAAGTAAACTCTCTTGAGAAATAGCTAGAGGTATTGATGGCACTTTTGGTTTTGTTTGCCTTCACTGGTGAAAGGTATTATATTTTATATGAATATTAATAAATAAAAGTATTAAAATGCTATCAATACCCATAAACATTGATATATAAATATAACATTTAAAGTAAAGTAACATGTCGTTTAGCCATTATATTTGGGCCTTATACTATAGATAACTGGAACAAGGGAGCTCCCAGATTTGGGACCCAGTCAAACAACTGGGCTCTGGTCTTTACAGCCTCTTGAGGTTCCTTTGAATGGCATCGCTGTAGAATGCCCTGATTTTCAAGCACTAAGAACGTGATTCTCTGAGATTTTAGCCAAATCCTCTACATGAGACTTGAAGAAGAAGCTATCTATACTGGTGACCTTGGCATCAGGGTTGTATTCTGGGAGGTGGCTTGTAAGTTAGTGGTTTGGAACTCAGTGTGCATTTTGCTATAGATACAGTCAGAGTTGGTGGTGAGTGGAATGTGTTTGTCCCTTCTTTGTCCTGGATGAATGGTTTTGCTGCTGCTGTTTTGCCCATCATTTGAAGGTCCGGATTATGCAGTTCTATTTGAATTTAAACTCTTCGTGAGGAGGAATCGTTTTCTTCTTTGTATTTCCTGGGCCTGTCGCAGGGCTTGGCACATAGTAGGCGCTTACTAATAAGTGCATAGTGCTGATTGATTCAAGAAAGGAACTACAAAACCAGTACCGTGTCTTTTTTCCCCAAAGGGCTGCACTGGGATTTAAGAGTCGCTGTTTACAGCCCTGTCAATTTCTGAAGAGGCCGTAATGTTACCTTCAATTAAAATAAAATCTCTTATGCAAATGTTGTCATTTAAAATGTTCATTTAAAGGACAGAATAAGTTTGGGAGGCTATATGGAGGCCTAAACACTCTACCCATTTTAGTCACACTGATGTTTTAAGCAAAGAGGAATGGAGGAAAAATTCCAGGAAGTTTCTCACAAATACATTGCACAATATGGGGTGTCATGCTAAGAAATTTATGGTGGGAAATTTGTTGTCCTTAATTTACTGGTCTTTGCTATTTGATTTTTCCATAGTAATAAATAAACCTTTCCCTAAGTCCCTACCGTGTCATTTTGTTTAAAAACTTACCTCTTAACCAGCTACCACTTTAGTTTTATTACAGTATGTGAAGATTTTTTTTTTTAATCACCAAATAGAGCAGATTTCAAACGACTCATTGTGGTTTTTTATTTACATGTTCACAGAGTCGAGCTGGCTAAATTTCCCATGCCCAGATACCGCACTGTCGAGGCAGCTAAATGTCCCGAGTTATTTAGTTGAACATAAATATTAAGGCACGTTCTCATAAGTGCTTAATGATAAGCATATGCGAGCTTCCTTCCTTGAACTTTGAATGCTTTGGTTTAAGGCATCAGACTTCTAACGGCCCAGCCTTCGACGGCCACTTTCCCTTGTTCCGTGTAGAATCTAGCCATCTCTTTATAGCCAGCCCCGTTTGGGTTTGGGGAAGTGCCCTGACCCAGCAACTTGCTTTTGTTGTCATCAGAGTTTAGACCCCTGGAAACCGCCTTTTTATACCCCTGGCAATTTTATTCTGCTAGGCTTAATCTCAGTAGCAGTCGTGAAGTATTTGATTTCTTTGGAAGTTAAAACTGACTTCTCATTGTCAGGCAATTTATTCTGTATTAAGAGAAGTGGCATGCAGGAGTTGCTATTTGCATAATATGGTTGGACTGTCCTGTGCGTAGCATTTATGCTCGCTGTGCTCCACAAGAAGGGCAGGCACCCCACATCTGGGAGAATTCTGGGGTTCAGCCTCCTGCAACATGTTCCAAGTAAAGTCTGTGCCGAGGCACTCTCTCTCTTCCTGCACCCTTGCCGTCAGAAATGCATCCTGCCATCACAGAACTGCAGCTCGAGCTGGCCTTACTGTATGTGAGAGTTAACTATTTGTTTGGTCAGGGTGGCAGCCTTTTCCTTCAGGTAGGTAGTACAGTAGCAAGGAGTGAGTTTGTGAAGGGTGCCCCAGACAAGGAAGTGGTTCGTTAAAGGAATTCTGGTCAGGTCACTATTTAAGCCAGGTTACCGCACAGGGTCATTCATTCCTGCCTCTATATTTAGATTCTCATCAAATAGGCAGTGATGTTGTTCTGGTGGTTACTTTTCACTCTGGTTTGAAGGGGAACATTTTTAAACATTTTCTATCTGTGCTGTGGTGTTTGATTTGGAGTTGTCCTCTGTAAGATGGGTGCCGAGTGTCAGCGAAATGCCCCAAGAGTCTCCCCTCGGGCCAGCTCTACCTTAAAGTCTGACCACGGAGTCCTTGTAACTTTGCACACGGCTAAAGGTACTATTGTGAAGTTCTGTTCTAACATAAGATTCCTTAAATTTTTTCCCCATGGTTACAGCTAGATTACTCAAGAGATTAAGAAACTGAAAAGGGGTGGAGAAGTGTAATCCGTAGGTCGAAAAAAATTCCTCCTTAGAACCAAAATGTTTATGAGAGATATTTTAAGATTATAAAGTTACTTAAGAAATCTTTTAAGAGACTGATTTAAATCAACAGAAAACTAATTATTAATCTCAACAATTTGAGTATTATTCCATTTAATTTAGTGAGTTGAGGGTCCTGAATTTTCCCACATCTGGTACCAGTTTTCAAAAATCAGGAGAGCTGAATAGAAAAGTGGATCATTTCTTTCTCTAACTGAAGTTTTTTCATGATTGTGCCATAAACAGGATGGAGATCACTGACTGAGGACATTTTCAAAAATGTACAAAATACGTGGAAATGACAGGAATTTGGATGGAACAATTCTTTAAAGTTAGGGGCAAGGTGAAAGCAAGGGCATATCGTAAATAAGGGAGCTGGCCTCACACATGATAGACAAAAAAATCTCAGCAATCTTCATTGTAGCAGGCGACACTGAGTTTTAACCCAGTTGACCCTTCAACCAGCCGTACAACACCTTTGAATGCCATTTACTTAGAGAAAGTCTTTACCATTATTATCAGAATGATTATTATCTAGAAGAGCATTTCTGTCCATTCCAACTAGCATGCACTAGTAAGATAGTAACTGCCCTTAGTTAGGAGAGCAGTGAGAAATTGTCACTATTTTTAGTTCATTTTTCTTTTAGTCCAAACTGAAACTGTCTGAGAGGAGCTACTGTGCTAGCAGAGTAGGGTGCCACGGCCAAAGCAAAGGCCAGGACTGACTTACCAAACATGATCGTAAGGAGGGCAATCGGCATCACAAACAGCCCGACCAGCAGATCAGCCACTGCCAGTGACATCAGAAAGTAATTGGTAGCATACTGCAGCTTTTTCTCCAAGGACACGGCGAGGATGACAAGAATATTTCCCCCGATTGTTGGGATTATCACCAGGAATATCAGGAGAGCTGCCCAGCGCAGCTTCTTTTCCCCTGGTGTCGCTTCGGTGGGCAGGCCCGACCCATTGGAGGCGAGTAAGCGATCAGACATTTTAGAGCCCTGCAGAAGGTATCCTGGGATTGTGCCTTGCTCACAAAGTCTGTAAGAAATAGCCATTCGCTGTTTTCCTGTGGTCCAGTCTGCTTCTGGAGAGTGGTCAACATGGTCAGTAGCTCAGCTAGTCATCTGTTTTTTTTTTTAAGACATTGTACCCATGCCAGACAATCCAAGCCAAGGTGGACCCCCTTCTTTTAAAAAAAAAATCTCTTTCACCAGCTCTTGGCCATCCCTGCTTGGTAAGGAAGGTCCTTTGGGCTGGTTGCTGCTCTAAGAGCCGCAGATTTCACAAGGCTTTAGGAGAGGAACCAGCACTGTGGACATGGAGGCAGTCAGCTCGCTTCTTGTAGCATCAGAGTGGTCGGGGCACTGGAATGCCAAAGGGTTCCCCCTCAATACAAAATATGCAGATGACATCATTTAATTTACAGAGACCAGAACAGCAGCCCCAGCCCCTCCCTTCTCCCAGAGCTCTGGTCTGCATTGAGAACTTCGAGAGCTGGGAGAGTTCTTCTAGTCCAGCCCCTTCATTTTACTGTGGAGGCCCACCGGGGGGGACATGACTTACCTAACATCATTTCACACGGCTGCTGGGGCTCGATTATTTGTGACCAGCATCCTACCACTGGCCTAGTTGATTTAGATCTTAACTTGTACTCCAGGGTTCCATGGAGAGACTTCAAGGGGCTCATGAACTTAGGTGGGGGAAATGGTGTCTTTATCAAGTTTTCACTAATCTTGGATTTTCTTTGTAATTCTATGGATTTTATCACAGACACTTAAAAAGCATCCCAAGAAAGAGGTCCATGATGCAAAAAAAGTCAAGAAATCCTCATTTAAATTAATAGGTTTCCTGAGCTACTGATTTCTGATTTTTTCAGATTAGCAAAAAGGTAGCAGTTTGCCCAAGAAAACTAGTTATTCATGATACTGGAATCCCTTCATACCTCTGCTGAAGTGTATACAGATTTGAGATGAATACTGAGAATGAGTATGGGGGAGTGGGGAAGACTGCCGTGCCCTGAAGAATTTACTCACTCACTTGGGGTGGCGCTTTCAAAGCAGAACTGACCCCCCAAAAAGAAACCCAGCCACCATTATTATTAGTCATGGGGCTCTAGAACCATGTACCCACCCGTGCAGATTGAGCATGTCCCTTAGATTTGGGTCTTTTCTGTAGAGTAAGACAGGGAAGGCAACACTTTCATTTTCTCTCCGAATTTTGTAGATTGTCTTTAATTTGGAAGCACAAAAAGAAAGGTAAATGGCAAGAATTGTCCATAAGTTTCTCTACAGCCATGAAACGTTTTAAATCCTATTTCAGCACTTTACACAAAATGTTTACTTGTCTGAATCCTGAGGTTCCTTAACATCCCCCCAAAAGTAGCCACTTAGACTTCCCGACCCAAGAGACAGCATGGTTGTTTTTCAAAAATATTTCTGAAAGCGTAGACCTCTGCAACTTGTAAATGCCATTCGACGTAGAATGGTGGTATTTTTTTAACCACTGTGGAACTGGAGGGAAGGGGCAGTGGGATTGTTAACAAATTAGACTTCAGTGGAAGTTCCTGTTTTCATTCTCCAGTAGCTAACTTACAGGTCTGCTTTGCACGCTTGCTGCCTTCTAGCACATGTCATCCCCGGGGTAGTTTGGGCTCACCGGTCACGCTCACCGCGGCAGCCGAATTTCTTCCCTGACGGAGCCGGTCTGGGGTGCAGTGCTTGAAAGCTAGAAGACAAATGAATGTTGTGTGTGCTTGTAACAGTGCCAGGAAGGTCATTTCCTTTTGAATTTGGTCATTGTGAGGGTTGGGGCGTCTTGTAGAATTGTTAATAATTCTCAATTAAGGGTATCAAGCCAGTTCTGGCAGTACATGTTCAGAATGTTGGTTTCTGAGGCTCCAGGTATCTATTGAGCCCTAAAAGTTCAGCTCTGCTGAGGAATGTCTGAATGTTGCCAGTCGTGTTCATGATAAGGCTGGATTTCCCAAGTCAAGGGAAAGCTGGTTGCACGTTCTCCCCCTCTGTCCCAGGGGGCCCAGAGGGCCTTGGTTCTTGCCGGCGGCCCAGCCAGATGATATATATACCTCTCCTAGGAAGCCTCCTGGAGTGCCCTTCGGAGTTACAGCCTTATATGGAACACCACCAAGGCTAACTTATTAGACACATGCATGTGTGGGCTGCTTGGAGCTCTTTGTCTCTTTTGAAAAGCTCGGACTTTGTTTTTGATCAGTTTGTTCCAAGGATTTACATAGAGGAAGAGAATAATCTAGGAAGAGGAAATAAACGGTAGCCTGAATTCCAGAGCTCTGGGGTGAGAATTCAGCATTCTGGGCTAATTACATTTTAGAGACTAGCTTGTTATTGGAGCTGAACAAAGAATAAAACTAAAAAGCCCAACCAAATATTACCAGGTCCCCTCGGCCACCCAGCCCTGGCTGAGTGAGGATGGCAGTCTGGCTTCTGTGCGAGTTTATCGGAAATTGAAGAATCAACAAAGACTTCCGAACTGGGAGACTGGACTGGACTCCTTTTACATTGAAGCTATAAAGCACGGATTTGTCTGCTTAGATGTATCATTTTTGTTGATTCATTTTTAATTCTGGACCATTTTTGTTAAGCTGATAAAATATCAGTGAAGCATGATTATCAGAAACGATCTAACGGATTGAAATATTCCAGCATCGTCATTTAAGTGATTTCTGAAAATGTTCAAATGTGTCCTTTGTTCTGAAACGTGATATATGCCGCATGGCACAGAATTTCTTCCAAAGCAAAATTTTAAAAACGGCACTGTTCAGCCTCTGTGCATAGAAGCAAACTGCGAGACTTGTTCTGTGAAATGTTACTTTCTAACGTCATCCTGCCCTGTTGGGGGGGTTTTCCCAGTCCTTTAGCTGAGGTAGCACAGGGTATTTTTGCCTTTTTTCAGTATCTGAAATTTTATTTAAAATACAATCCTTAAAATCCTTGATGTTTTAGTGACTCGTGATCCTGTCTGTCTTCTTTTTAACTTGCTCATGATAAGGAAAGGAGAGTCTTCCTCCCTGCTGCTGACAGCTGATAAGGGTGGGCTGGACTTACCACTTAGCCGACTACTACTTCCTTTCTCAGCTTCTCCCTGAGGGCCCCAGGCTGCCTTGAAGCTGTGGCTTTTGGGGTCTTTCTCCAAATTCCAGAAACTGGCCTTGCTGCTTTTTTCACTTCCAGTAGCCTCCCTTTTGACCCCAAATGTGGACCTCCCGAAGGGACTGTCCTCGCTCTTGTCTTATATCTTCATCACTCTGGGCAGATGCTACTTAAGAATGACAGTGCCTAGCCAAGCAGCCACCACAAGGTCTCTGCCCTCAGCCCCAGTGCATTTCAGGTCCAGAATGCCTCTCTCTTATCCAAATGATCACTGGACCCTCCTGACTACACTGCCCACTGAGTCTCCTGGATTATGGTCTAAAGGCCCTGGCACTCTGGCGTTGTTGGCCCTCTCTGCTCCTTTCCTTTATCTGTCTTCGAGGTCCTGTTGACTCACTTTTCCCCTTAGGAAACAGGAAAGTGGCCTTTGCTTGGGGCTGATATGTGAAGAAATCCACACAGCCGCATCCATGTGACTCACTTCAATTTGGGAATCTTCCTCCTGGAGAACAACTGAAAATCTCTTTCAGTGTAGAGAGGGTCCGAGAGGTGCTTTGAGTCAGTCCGACAAAGGAGGGATCCTGGGGAATCTCTGAGAAGGAGAATGAGCAAACCTGGGTCTTCTGCATTAGCTATATAGTTATAGAACCTATTTCAGTACAAATTACATATTATGTAATTTTCAAACATGTTCTATAAAAGTAATAGCATAATAGAGAAATGTACAACATCAAATAAATATCACATATGGGTAATATATTTAATTATATCATCTGTCATTTTATTTGCTACATCATATATAACTTCTACATGGCCAACGCAGAAATTTGTGTTGTTTGTGCACATTTGCTGTAAGGGTTTGGGGTTTTTTACCTCTCCGGGGATAGGTAGGTAAAAAAAAGAGTGAAAATAAAATTTTAATTGAAGAAAAATAAATTAAACAATTTAAAATTGTCTATCGGCCACTCTCTAGCAGTTCCCCAGGCATGCATCTTATTTTTTGTTTCTTGTCACCAAAAAGGGGCTGCTTGATTTTCTATTAAAGTTCCAAATTGTTTTCCAGAATTTCTGGACCAGTTCACAACTCTACAAGGAACTGATTAGCGTGCCTCCTCCGGTCCCTCCACCTTTATTTCTCTCTTTTCAGTTTTGCTAGTTTGAGGGGTGTCAGGTGGACATGCCACATCCAAACAGTCAGACCTACTTGTTTTCCCAAACCTCAGTGGACCTCGCCGTGCCTTTTCACAGTCCGGTCCCCAGGCCTGAAATGTGATCCCTTTTGACCTCGACTTCGTTCCCTTTCAGGCTTGGCTCAAATGGTAACTCCTAGTCAGCAGGCTGCCCCCTGGCCCAAGAGAGCGACGCTTTGTATCTGGGCAAATAGTGCACCTCACCTGTAGGCTGGAAGCCAGGACTGTTTCATTTTTATCTTGCACGTACACAGCAAGCACTTAACGAATGTCATCGGACTAGATGTCAAGAAGAGATGAGGAGGCAAAGCCTCCACTTTTCTTCCTCACTAGAAATACGTTTTATAGCAAGATTTACTCCAATAATAGTAAACCCTGAAGGAAATTGTGTACTCAGTGCTATCTCTGGCTTCTGCCAAAATATATGGGAAACAACCCTCTCCCCACTTTGCATTTCCCTCTTAAGGATCTTGATTAATTAAAGGCATTCGTCGACTACAAGAATAAAAGGCGGTAACAATGCCTGATAACCATGGGCAGGATGGTCAGTGCCTGGTGGGTTGGCCGCCAAAGAGTGACCACAGGTATGTGGGAACTCTACTAACTTAAGACTCTAGTGACAACATTCGTTGTCAGGAATATTCTAGAAATCAAAGGACCAAAGACCCTTGGATTTAGAAATTACCATAGAAGTCTGGGGGATCGGTCTTCATCTGAGACAGTGAGAGCATGGCTTTAAGGTGATATCGAGAGGAGACAAATAAAAGGTAGAAAAAGAAGCATTTGGCACCTCTTGGTGGCTGGCCGGGTATTTGTTGGGGTGAGGAGGGGGCTTGGCAAGGATGACGCCATGGTTTCCATATCGAGTGACTGGGAATGAAGGTTCTTTGCTCAGAAATGGGGAAGCCCAGTGTGGAAGGAGGCAAGGAAGAGGAGTTCATATTCAGGGAAAATGACCGCCTGGTTTGATGTGGCAGGGGCACCTCCAAGTGGAAATACCCAGTGGGCAGTTAGAGCTGCTGAGACTTGGGGCCAAGCTACACGTGGCCTGTGTGCTGGGACAGGCCATCTATACACAGATGGTTGAGGCCAAGGGAAGGGAAGATTCTTTAATGTAGAAGACTTGGGCTGCTTAGGAAGGCCCTGAGCCCCTCCTGGACCTCCCAGTCTTTAAGGTCTTTGATCCAGGCAGGGATCAGCCATGTCTCCAGAGGTCTCAGCCTTGACAAAGGGGATATGCCCAAATTGTAGAAAGCCACCTGAAATTTCAAAAATGGGCACCCCAGGCTATGTCGGTTTGTTAAAGGGACCTTTGTTAATGGGTATAAGAAAGTGGTGAGCATTGGTGACACCAAACCGAGAGAACAAGAGACATGAGAGAGCAAGCGAGGCCTTCCTGGCTCTCCCTCTCCTTGTGACCTTGGACAGGTCACTGGCAGCCCCTTTTAGCTTCTTGCTTCTGTACAGACCCCTTCTGGTACCCAACCCTCTTCCTGAACATGACACAGTTGGTTGGGAGTCCCCTGAGTTTCTTGTTTTTAAAAATGTTTGCTTTTGCTTTAGATGCTTCACATACCCACATGCTGCTGGGCACTTTGGGATTGATTTCCAAGAGTTCAAAAATTCTGGGAATTAAAAAACCTGCTCATTTCTCCAGATGATTCTTTTATCTTTGTAATGTCACTAAGTGGAACGTTGGAGGAAACACATAAAGATGGGGTTCTGATGAAAGACGTCTAATTTATTAACATTTGCTCGCCCTTGTCTCCCTAATAGCTCGATTTTCTCCCCTCAGGAATGTTAGGCCTGGTACTTGAATCAAAAGTTGACAAGAAGTTTTATGTGTGCTTTTGAGTTTATAAGCTTCACAGCCTAATTCAGGTTTTATTGCTGCCTGACTATTTGAGAACTCAGTATTTACATTCCCAAAGAGGTTTTTTCCTAAACCTCGAGGAACCATTAAAGACCTTATAAAAAATTCTGCACATTTTTTTTAATCTTCACCTTCCATCTTAGACTCAATAGTGTGTATGGGTTCCAAGGCAGAAGAGTGGCCAGGGCTAGGCAAAGGGGGTTCAGTGACTTGCCCAGGGTCACACAGCTGGGAAGTGTCTGAGGCCAGATTTGAACCTAGGACCTCCCTACTCCCTCGCCCAGCTTTCAATCCACTGAGCCACTTAGCTGCACCCCCTACCTCTTTCAGTCATCCTTTTTACCAAACTAGACTTGAATTGGGTGATTTCAGTAAGAATACGATCCTGTCTGTTTTCCATCAGTGTGTCTTCAAGATAACTAAACTTTGCAGTCACTTGGGGGCAGAAGGGAAAGGCATGAAAATGAGTTGAATGTATATTTTCCCCCTGCTGGAATAGGCATCCTTGAGATAGGTGAGGCCTGGGCGACATTATCCAGCAGTTCAGGAACCTGAGAGAGAGGTTTAGCAATAATATATTCCATAATCCATAATCAGCGTTTAACAGAATCGGCGTGTGGTAGCAATTGAATTGGGGGTCTGTTAGCACTGGCTAGGGGGAGAGCATTTTCTGTCAAAGGTGGGGAGGAATGCAGATGTCAGTGTCCATCTGAGGGTGAGGTTTTAATACGCTCCCTGCGAGTGGAACATTAATCATCGCTTCCAGGGACTAAAGAATAATTGGGGACAGTTGTGGGTCCTCAAAGTGAGAAAGTAACGGGATGCCACCGGGAAGGAGGTGTCTATGATTTCATTGGTTATAGGGGAACTCCCCGCTTAAACAGAGCAGCAGCAGCTTAGAGTCTGCCCACCAGTCAGTCAGCATTTAGGAAGTGCCCGCGTGTTGAGGATACAGAGGGGGCAAAGTCCTGGCCCTGCCTAGAGGAGCTTCCAGCCCAAGGGGAGACATCCCAGAGAGTTTGCTGAGGCACTAAGAAGCCCTTGTAGGTCGTGAGAGGTCATAAAACTGGAGTTGGAAGCAGCAAGACCAGAGGTACACGAATGACCCCCTTTTAATCACATTTGACGAGAGAGATGGATAGTGCAGTCAGCAGCTGGTTGACCTGACATCGGGAGCAGCCATGGTTGGGTGGTGTCAGCATGGCAGGAGCCTTTGTCTTTGGCCTGTGCTGACCATCAGAGGCATAAAAGATGTACTTGGAAGACACACTGATGGCCCGAGGCCCAGGCCGGGCTCAATAGCCTTGACTTAGACCGGCACATTGAGCCAAATCCAACCAAATGCAGTTTTGTTTTGTTTTGGTTTTGTGCTTGTTTTTTAGTCCTTACCTTTTGTCTTCATAGCAATACTAAGTAAGTATTGGTTCAAACACAAGAGTGGTAAAGGCTCAGCAATTGGGGTCATCTGATTTGCCCAGGGTCACAGAACCAGGAAGTATTTGTGGTCAAATTTGAACCCAGGACTTCCCATTTCCAGGCCTGGCTCTCAGACCATTGAGCTACCTAGATGCCCCGAAAGGCAATTTCATTAGGAATGAAGTAGGCAGTTTTTCATTTCAGTTCAAGAAACATCGACGTCAGTAGGATCTGCCTTTGGTCTTACAAGACCAGATAGCAAGTTCCATGTGAGTTAGCAGTGTGACTCGGCAGCCAGAAAAGCCATGCTCCATCCAGGAGCAAGCAAAGAGAGCACTGACCTCAAAGGCAGGAAGAGCTCGGTTCAAGTGCGGCCTCTTCCTGGCATGTCACAAACCAGGGGCTTCCTGCCTGGGAGAAGGATGGAAGCCCAACTGCCCTCATGAACCAGCGTGTACACATAAACAGAAGCATAATAACCACAGCACAGTTGGGGGCAGAGAACAGCCCCTGTGGAGGACTGGGTCAGGCCTTGGCTGAGCACAGGTTTTCAGAGATCAGTTCGGCCCTCTGGAAGTCCTTTTCATGGTCATCTGCTCTCGGCATTATTCCCAAGAGATGTTTCAGATGGACATTTGAGGACCACTTGATTTCAGCTGTTCAACCTTGGACAAATGATCGAAGTCCACTTGGCGGCTTTTGTTGTGGGAACCTCCCCTTCTCTGGGCCTCAGTTTCTCCCTCTTTGAATTAATTGGTTGAATTGAGGTCTCTTCTAGCTCTGAATCTTCTTAGCCCAGAAATTTGGGGCTTTAAACGGGCATGGCAGCTGCCTGTCATTTTGTCTGAGAGATGGTCAGGAAATGGGCTGGGGGCTGCCTGCTTAAGCTTGCCCTGCTCCACGACATTCCTTGCATGCGCCGGGCCAGCTTCCTCTTTCTCTGTCAAGCTGACCCGAGCCCCTTTAGGGTGGTGCACTTGGTCTACATTGGTTTTCCAGGGCTTTCACTCAAGTGGAAAAGTCAAAGAAAGACTGGCGTTAGGAGAGCACAGTCTGTGCAGCCGCCATGATTGATGTATGTGCTTTGGTGATGCTCGGTAGAGAAAGAAACATTGGGACACGTTGGTGGGTTGAAAGGGAGGAATTCATCTGTGCAGTTTCCAGTTGGGTGATTGACTTGGAGCTGGTGCCCCAGGCTTATGGCCTTGCCCAGTTCTCGCCGGGTGGGAGGTTTGTGCTGACAGACGTTGGCAAAGCCGCCATTCACAGCTCCCTTTGTGACCCCATCCAGGGTAAAAAGTGGAAAGTTCATTGGCCAATCACTGTCTTTGTTGTTGCATTCCTGATTTTCATTCAGCCATAGGCTGCCGTGATTTTCTTTTCTTCTTTTCGAATGTGTGATGATGGATTTAGGAATGTTGCTGTAGTGTCAGAGCTGGTGAGCCCTTGAAATCATTTCATTCCTACAGATGAGGAAGCCCAAAGCTAGCAGGGAAGGACAGATAGACTTTTAAGTCCCTCTGATTCTGGTTCAGTTGTTTCTCCTTCGGGTTGGATGCTGCGTGATCTTGTTTGGCGTTTTCTTGGCAGAGATACTGAAGTGGTTCGCCATTTCCTTCTCCAGCTTGTTTTACAGATGAGGAAACTGAGGCCAATAGTTAAGTGACTTGTCCAGGATCACACAACACATAAGTGTCTGAGGCCAGATTTGAACATCAGAAGAGGAGTCTTCTTGATTCCAAGCCCAGAGCACTATGTGTTGCACCTGCTCCTCTAGCCCCACCCAAAGCCCAAGACCAGGAGACTGGGCCAGGAGCATTAAAATCCCAGCCAGCCTTGCTATGACTCTAAAGCACCTTTCAACCCAGTAGTAGGCCAGTCCCCTGTCGCAGACATCCATGTTCCCCATTGCCTATCCAATAAACCGTGTAGTCTAACATTCAGGGTCCTTCACTGTCTGGCCCAGTCTCCTTCCAAACATGACTCCAGCTCCCCTCCCATATATGTTCTCTTAAAACAGACAGGTAGATTCACTGTCCCCCAAATTCCCTTCCTACCTTTGCTCTCGCCTCTCTCACCTCTTCAGATCTGCCTCTGCCTTCTAAGATGGTTTGGCACTTAAATCTGGCACCTTAGTGGCACCGTGGTTAGAGCACCAGACCTGCCCTCAGGAAGACCCAGTTCAAACCATCCCTCAGAGACTTCCCAGCTGTGTGAGCCTGGGCAAGTCACGTAGCCTTCCTCAGCCTCAGTTTCCTTCTGTAAAATGGGGATAATAATAACCTACTTCTTAGGGTTTTATGAAGATCAAATAAGATATATGTAAAGTGCTTCTCAAAATTTAGAATACTAAATAAATGCCAGTTTTCTTCCTCCTCATCGCTTACCTAGCCCCTATCATTTCCTGCCCTGGCTGGTTAGCACCCCTTTTGATGTGCAGGACATAGCTTACACCACTGCATTGACCACAGTCAGACCGCTTGTGGTCACTTCTTGTCTCGCGCTCCGTCATCACGGTCTAGACACTCGACCATCCTCCAGAGGTGGCCTCGAACGTGTGTTCCCAGAGTACGTGATGGCACCAGGCTGGCCTGCCGCACCAAGGTCTTACCTCCCCAGGCCCATGTCTTAGATACCGCGTGGACTCCCGGATGGCAAGGGCGGTGCCTTCCCCAGAGATATTGACTGGTGAAAAAGGCCAATCGCACTTAATTGGTTTTTCTCCTCGTAAGAAATGTGGAGAGCACATATGGTATGCCCAGCTCTGAGCTCAGCCATGCGGAGGATACCCAAGAAGTAAGAGAGACTCGTGTCCTTGATAGTTGTGTCCCAGGCGGTTGTTTTGGCCACAGGGTCGCATCACGTCATCTCTCAGAGACCTGATCGGAGATCGAGAACTGAAGGGGACCTGGAGCTCATCGGGTCTTACAGAGGAGCAAATGGGAATGCCTTTCCCATGATTCCTCAGGCAGTGAGCTAAAAGGAGTTTTGTCTGTCTTAGAGTCATTATTAGTATCAGTTCCAAGGCAGAGTAGTCACTAGAGCGGATTTAGATATTTTTATACTTTTGGTCCCGTCCCCCCCCCTTTTTTTATCTCTGACTACAAAGCTAGTAATGGCATTGCTGGATCACACGCAGGGTATGTACTGTTTTATAGCCCTTTGGGCATAGTTCCAGATTGCTCTCCTGTATGGCTGAATCAGTTCACAACTCCCCCAGCAATGCATTTGTGTCCCAACTTTCCCACATCCTCTCCAAGTTTTGTCTCTTTCTTTTCTGTCACAATAGCAAATCTGGTAGATCTATCAATCACTATATGTAGCAATGGGGTGGTAGGTACTTCAGAGCTGTTTTCATTTGCATTTCTCTAATTAATCGTGATTTAGAGCATTTTTTGTGTATGATCAATAAAGCATTTTATTGCTTTGAGAACTGCCTGTTAATATCCTTTGACCATTTATCATTCAGGGAATAACTTGTATTCTTAGATACTTGACCCATTTCTCTATGTATTTGAGAAATGAGGCCTTTATTGGAGAAACTTGTAAAAAAATTTGTGCCGTTATGAGTACTGTGTATTTACTCTCCATCCTATTTCCCCCATTTAGTTTCTGACCTCCCCTCCCCCAATTTGCCCTCTCTTCTATCAACCCCACTTCCCTTTTCTTATCGCCTTCACCTCTTACTTTCCTGTAGGGTAAGATAGCTTTCTCTACCCAAAAAACTGCGTGTTCTTCCCTCATTGAGCCGATTCTAGTGAGAGTAAGGTTCACATACTCCCTTCCCCTCCACTGTGAACACTCTTTTGTATACAATAATTTGCTCTATTCTGTTTTTCCCTTCCCTGGCCTCCTAATGAATTTCTTTCTTGTGCCTTAATTTAATTTTTTAAATCATCCCATCCCATTCATTTCATACTTTCACCTTGTCTATATATAGCCCTTCTAACTGCCCTGATAATGAGAAAGGTCTTTGCCATTACAAGAAATCATCTCCCCCTGTAGAGATGTACGCAGTTTAACCTTATTAACTGTCTTTTTGATTATGTTTCTCTTGAGTCTTGTATTTGGGAGTCAAATTTTCCATTCAGCCCTGGCCTTTTCATCAGGAATGTTTGAAAGTCCTCTACTTCATTGAATACCCTTTTTTCCCCCTGAAAGATTATGCTCACTTTTGCAAGTAAGTGCTTCTTGATCGAAGTCCTAGCTCCTTTGTTCTCTGCCCCCAGAAGATAGGTTTGGTTTGATTTTTTGTTTTGTTTTGTTTTGTTTTTTAATATATTTTATTTGATCATTTCCAAGCATTATTCGTTAAAGACATAGACCGTTTTCTTTTCCTCCCCCCCACCCCCCATAGCCGACGCGTAAGTCCACTGGGCATTAGATGTTTTCTTGATTTGAACCCATTGCTTTGTTGATAATATTTGCATTAGAGTGTTCATTTAGAGTCTCTCCTCTGTCATGTCCCCTCAACCTCTGTATTCAGGCAGTTGCTTTTTCTCGGTGTTTCCACTCCCATAGTTTATCCTTTGCTTATGAATAGTGTTTTTTTCTCCTGGATCCCTGCAAGTTGTTCAGGGACATTACACTGCCACTAATGGAGAAGTCCATTACTATTACTTTGTTTTTTAAACCCTTACCTTCTGTCTTAGAGTCAATACTGTGTATTGGCTTCAAGGCAGAAGAGTGGTCAGGCCTAGGCAATGGGGATCAAGTGACTTGCCCAGAGTACACATATGGGAAGCATCTGAGGCTAGATTTTAACCCAGGACCTCCCATCTCTAGGCCTGGCTCTCAATCCACTGAGTTTTGTTTTTTTAAGAAAGAATAAGATATCCAGGAAAGGGTTCAGGTGGAAGCTAGACTCAGGCATACTTAGCATCTAAATGTGGCCATCTTTGAAGAGAGTGATCAGGGTAGAGAAGAGACCTGCTTTCTTCCCCACCACCCACACCAACTGCTGACCTTGCCAAGAGCCTTGGGTATAACAGTACCCCCATGATCACTGACCCTGCCTTTGATCAATCATCATCCATGGAAGCAGCTTCTGGGGGAAGGGGCCAACCTTCCCCACTAACTCACTGTCTCTTCAGGGAAAGTGAGGCAGTCTGGCTGAAGCAGCAGGGTACTTTGAGGCAAAGATGAGAGATGAAAGAAGCCTTGGGTAAACAAAAAAGCCTCCTCTCTGGGCCACAATTTCTTCCTTCCAGAATGAATGGGCCTTATTGGATTAAATAAGGGTTCTGAATCTTACAGCTCTGCCACTCAACTCCTCTTCCCCTCTGCTGTTTCACTTGCTCCCATTTTCCTCATTTTATTTTGGTTTTGGGTTTTTTCCCTTTGAAAATTCACACATGAAGTTTTGAGGCCATTATTACTATTATTATTGCTAAGTTAACCAAGCTAAAAAGGAGAGTCTGAACTCACTGATCTCATTTTCCAAGCCAACGCTGAGTGGTTTGTGGAAGGCAGGCTGCCCTACCCTGATGTCAAGCTCTTTCACTCAGAGCCAGTTGTCATAAACTTGCCTTGATTCGCTTTGAAATAGAAATTTGCTCTCCATTTGGGTGGTGAGGTTGGAACACGACTCGGTGAGAAAAGCTCAGAGTTGTAGATTTTTGTAGGCTGTATTCTGCTTCAGTCCAAGCAGTATGGTCCTTCTTGGGGAAACTTGGCATTTTTTTCATCTTCATTGAAGGCATTGGTATATGGGGGAAATGTCCTTTTAGCTTCCTCCTCTATCAATATAAAATCTCTTTAAACATTAAAATCAGGAATTAGCTCATTGTTTACCTAAGATGCAACCAGAATATTTAGCCAAAGGAAATAAAAATATCTTAAGAACAGGCACACTGAATCGAAGTTCTCAGACTGAGCGTCTTTCTCCTCTTTGGACGAACTAGGGGCCAATTAGAACACGAGTAACTCCACACCTCATGGGTTCAGTTACAATCTTATCCTCTTGGGGACTCTTAAGTTCAACCCATCACAGAACAAGAGTGATTTCTACAACAGGCCCAATAACTAACCATCTAGTTGTTGCCCAAAGACCTCCACTGCTTTTGGACTGGACTCATTTCATTTGGGGGGAGGAGACAGTAATCTCTGGTGTGAGGATTGACTTCCCTAAGGTGCCACCTAGACATGCTACTCTCTGCCTTCTCCCTGTTGTTCTTTGTGCCTTTCTCCCTGAGAACTGCAGCAGTTCTCAGTGAGGGCTGGGGATCCCTGGAGTCCTCTCAGGACAAACAGATCTTCATCATAATAGAGAACACCATGGCCGCGCTTCAGTGTCCCAAATACTGAAGAGAGGAGAGATCAGGAAATTGGCCCCTGGGCAGCTGGAATGGTCAGAAGAGCCCTGGTGAGGGGACAGTGTCCCTGGAGCAGAGATAAGGAAGGCAGCCTCCTGAGGGCCTGATAGGAGGAGATGGAGAACATACAGAGGGGCCACTTGGCCTGGGTCATCTGTCGCATAAGAGAAGGAGAAATGTGTGCGGGAAAGGGAGGTTAGAGGCAGATTGCTGAGAGCTTTCAGCTCCCAACAGTGGAGTTTCTCTGTGACTCCAGAGGCAATGGGAGCAGGGGAGCGGCCTGTCCTCATCTTAATAGAGGGTGAACTTCTGGGGGCCCCCAGTCATGGGCATTGCCTGGTTTTGTATGGGCACCAGAAGAATGCTGTTGGAATTCCATTGAAGGCTCTAGTAATATTCTTCTTTTTTAAGTCATGTGAAATGGGGAGACTTTTTAACTGCTATCTCTAAAATACGTTTCTCTTCTTATTTTTTGACCAGGACGCCCGAACAGTGCCCAAGTGTGGTTTCCTTGTTATCGGAGAGTTATAATCCTCATGTTCGTTATGGAGCTGCTATGGCACTAGGCATCTGCTGTGCCGGGACAGGAAACAAGGTAAATGCCCTTGGCCTGTGCAGTCCTGGGCCCCCCGCCCCAAGGGAGGAGCTGCTCCCACCCCTGCAACAAAGCCTGAGACCTAGAACCGTCCTAGACCTGAGCCGCCTCGCTTTGGGGGCTGCTGTTTGGCTCTGGGAGAGCACTGGGACCATCTCCGGAAGGTCTCTGCCCTGGGAAGCTTCCTCGAGTGTGCGTCCGATCACAGATCTAAGTATCCTGTGGCCTCTTCCAGCCCGGGCCGGCCAGCTTATCCCGGGCTTCGATCCACTCCTTCAGGTTCCCCAAAGTGTGCTGTCATCCGATGTTTACAACATGCTCTGAGGCTGGAGGCCTCCCAGGAGGCAGTGGGACGTGGGGCGTGGCCCCCGTCCATCACCCATTAGAGCTTTGCCAGGAGGTGAGCACAGAGCCTTGGGCTTCCTCCTGCTCCTCCCTCTAGGATCCAGATGCCCAGACCTGAGCCCCAAGAGGCCCCCCAGGAGGAAAAGGCAGGGCTGGGCCGAGAACCCAGACTCTTCTCAGGTGCCCCGACTCACCCCAGAGTCACAGGCAGTCAGCACTTGGCTCCCCATTTGAACACTCCTTTTCCCATACCGTAGCATGCGGCTAGGCATCCTGCATCTTGCTTCCACCTGCTGTGTGCAGGCGTTTTCCTTGCCCCCAGGGAGTGACGGCATGGAGGTCCGTCCTTAGCCATCCAGAAGTGTCGAGCACATCCCGGAGTGCCGGGACCTGGGCTCGGTTCTGACAATGCAGACACAGGATGGACCTGGTCTTTCTCACAGGGAGCATCGGTTCCACTGAGGGGGAAAGTAGGTGCTACCAGTATTAATAAATACAGGCACACCTGGGTTCAAATCTGACCTCAGACACGTTTAGCTATGTGACCCTGGATAAGTCCTTAATCCCAGTTGTCTGGCCTTTACCACTCTTCTGTCTTATATTCATAGTAATAGAGAAGGTG
This sequence comes from Monodelphis domestica, assembly GCF_027887165.1. Taxonomy (NCBI): domain Eukaryota; kingdom Metazoa; phylum Chordata; class Mammalia; order Didelphimorphia; family Didelphidae; genus Monodelphis; species Monodelphis domestica. The sequence continues at coordinate 531,478,367 of NC_077228.1, read as the reverse complement.
CGGTTTTAAGAGAAAAATAAAGAAATTGCATTCCCAGCAAACCGGGTTCCCTAGTGAGCCTTTCTGCCAATTGCAGGCGTTCCCCTTCCACTCCCCTCCCCCTCCCCCCACATTTCACCTCACAGAATGGTGCGTTGTTTTTGTTGTAAACCCTTCCCTTCCATCTTAGAATCAGTACTGTGTACCAGTTCCAAGGCAGGCGAGTGAAAAGGACAGGCTGTGCAAGTTAAGTGACTTGCCAGGGTCATCCGGCTAGGAAATCCCTGTCTGAGGCCCAATTTGAACCCGGGATCTTCTCTCCAGGCCTGGCTCTCCATCCACTGAGCCACGTAGCTGCCCCCAGAATGTGGTGGGTTTTTTGTTGTTCTAGCTGACCCGGAGTTGTCAAGGGAGTAACTCAGCCCACAACGCTCCCGAATGGGGCCCAAACCAGATGAAATTGTGATTGGGAAATAGTTAACAAAGTCCATAAAGATGCAGGGAGATGCCATATTGATTTGAAAACCAAGTCAGGAGGTACGCCGTAGGGATCCTCGCATGTGGCTTAGTGCGACTCCCATTTCTGCTCCAGGCCAGGCCCCTCCTGTCAACGGGGAAGAAATGGAAACCCAGACAGGAGGTGACGTCCTGAGGTCAGTCTCCCAGATTTGGGCTCTATTGCAGGTTCTCCTTCCCTCTGCAGCCCATCAGGTTAGATCCTGCCTGCTTACACACAGGAAGTGGGTGGTGTTTGGGGCATTCCTACACTGGGAAATCTCTTTCTTTGATGCTAGTGTTCATCACAACAAAGATTCCCCTCATCCTTCCCCTGGTGGAAATTGTTCGAGGTTCCCCTGGAACCTTGTGGTTCTTTTTGAGTTCTTTTTGAGCTTTGAGTAACAGGCACCCAGTGAGCTACTATACTGGAGAGCAGCTGCCCTTTGCCTCCTGCCCAGGCAGGCTGGACCCTCCCTGGGCCTTCGTGCTGACCAAGAAGTGAGAGAGGGACATGTGTGCAGGCACACACAGACCTTCACACGCAGAGGTTCCTGTAGACACATTGATACAGACACATGCCAGAATTCATTCTTTCTCTCCTGCCTCCCCAATAGAGAGCTCTTGGGAGGCCCTGGTCTGCGCTGGCCCCAGGTCAGCCCGACTTCGTGATTCTCTTGCCCTGGCACCAGGTCCCCTGCAGTTGCTCATGGGTGAGCCGCAGCATCCTTTTGAGTGATGTTTTATCCAGAGGCCAGGAGGCACCATTTAACTTCTCTGCAGCATGTTTTCATCAGGTTGGAAAGCTGATTGAGCCATGTTTGAAACTGGTGTGTCAACTAGGACCAGAAGAGAGAGCCCATGCTGATGGGAGAAAGTGGGCGGGCCAGGTGGGCCCCAGGCAGAATGGGGAACTTTCCCCCACGGGCACTAGGGATGGAACGGCACGGCACATTGATAAGGACTGGGGGAGCATGCTCGATGTCTCGTAACCAATATCTGGAAGGCTCCCACATAGAACAGGGCTCACACTGGCGTGGCGTGGCCAGAGGCCAGAACCAGGAGCATCAGGTGATGTACACAGGGGCAGTTTTCAACTTAATTTAAGGAAGAACATCATAATGGTGATGGGTTTGCAAGCTTGGAATTGCCCAGGTTAGTAGGCCTGAATTCCTGAATTTGGAGGCTCTTCAGGGAGAGGCTGTAGGACCTGCCTTGGCTAAAGACTGGCCCTGGCTATCACCTGCAGTTCTCCGACCCGATTTTATGGGCTTCTGAGCATTCCTGGCCAAAACCACTGACACCATATCGTAGCTTACCAGAGAAGAACAGTTGGGGGAGCCCAGCGCCTTCATTTAGAAAAGAGCCAACTCTTGAGTTTTGCCCAAGATTATGTGACTTACGTGCGTGAGAGCAAGGATTCAGGCTTCCAAATTCCAGAACCTCCAAATGTGAAATGAGGGGATTCTCCAGCCTTGAGAAAACTTCAACCCACACTCACTATAGTTACCTGAGAAGTCATCTGGCCTTCACTTGCAAAGTGGGGGAAAGCCTTCTGTCGCCCCTGAATTCGGTTTTTCCCAAGTTCCACCTCTCTAGTTGGGCCCAAATAGAATAGGCCTAAACCCCCTTTCACATGACGGCTGGTTCCATCCTTGGCTGAAGAGAGCTCTCCTATACATTCCCCCTTTCCGCTACCCCAGGGGGTGTGAACTGGGCACCCCTCTCTGGAGAGTTTTAGGCTTGTCAGCCTTTTTGAAACTACAGTCCACAAGGCTAAACACAGTACTCTTGATGAGGTCCAGTTGGAACCGAATGCAGAGAGCCTCTCAGCCATCTATCACCTTATTCCCAGCTCAGCAATCTACAAAAAACATGAGGCCTTTTCTTCCCTTTAATCTTCCCTCCCCATTATATGTTTGAGAAGTGTTTGACGTTCATCTCTAAGACTTTACGGGTCTTGTGAAATTAATTCAGCCCAGGGTTCTAGCCTAAGATACCTTTGGATCCTAGCTCTGTCATTCACTGCCTCCCTCTTTCATGGCATCCTTAGATTGGATTGCTGTCTCGGTATTTGTCTGTCTGTTTATCCAAGGTGATGATTTTCGTTTCTTAAAAAATCCCTTACCTTCCATCTTAGAATCAATACTAGGTATCAGTTTGAAGGCAGAAGGAGTGCTAAGGGCTAGGTGATGGGCATTAAGTGACTTGCCCAGAAGTTACCTAGCTAGGAAATGCCCACCGGCAGATTTGAACCCAGGACCTCCCATCTCTAGACCCAGCTCTTTATCTACTGAGCTGTATCCCAAGTTGATCATTTTATTTAGTGGTAGCCAGCATAGGGAGAAGCACTGATAATCCCTGGAGCACCCCGCTGGAGCCCTTCTGCTAAGTTATCATTGGACTATTTATGCCTCTCCTTGGAGCCTGGCCATTCACCCTGCTCTGAATCAGTCTCATTGTCCTCTCACTGTCTGGCCCTCCGTCTCTGCTTTCCCCTAAGAACATAATGATGCTTTTTTTAAGGACTAGATGAACTCTCTCTGTCTATTGAGCATGTCTCTGAGCTCCTAGGTCAGCTCACCCCCTGGCACAGCCTGGTCTTGCTGAAGCTGTGCTGGCTCTTTGCATTTACAGATTATTTCTTTAGCATTTGTTTAGTAATCACATCTTTGATGCTATCATCAATAATCTTGCTAGGAATTGAAGGCAGGCTCCTGTGTCTGTCATTCAAAGATTTTCTTCTCTTTCCTATTTTTGGAAACCAAGACAGTGTCAGCTTTGTTCAGTCCTGTGTCCCCTCCTGTACTCTCTTATGCACTGCGGAGGGGCTCAGCAGCCACAAACACCAGCTCATAGAATTACTGAAGATGTTATCTGTCTGGACAGGTGGCTTGATTCCCTCAGGTGAACATGGTGCCCTCTGCCTCTCTCAACACCCATTGGCATCACTTCCCTATTGACCAGGGCCGTTTGGTCCTTCCCAGTGCAGAGATCATTTCTTCTGGCACCCTATAACAGGCTCCCCAGAGCTGTGGGCCTGGGCCTTCTGGGAGGAGCCTCCTTTTGGAGCCCCTTCGGGTGGCTTGAAAAGCTTTCTGGTGGCCTTCACGCTGTTCTGCAGCCAGAGCTTCCTACGCCCTTTTGTGTTTCTGGCACAGTTCTCAGAGGACCTGGGAAGGTCACATCATTTTTTTAGTAAAGGGAAAGCAAATGAACAATATGTCACTGAAGGATGACAAAAGATGGAAGTCATCGGCTTTGGAAGCCTGACTGTATCTTCAAAATCAAAGATGGTGGACTCGTTTCCTTTGTAGTTCTATCCGTTTCTCCCAATCAGAATGTCTCTGAATTTCATTCTTAGGCGTTTTCTATCCTTCCTGGAATGACTGTCCTCAGAGCCTTAGTTTTTGATATTCTAAATATGCTCTCCCCGCATTTAGGAGACTGGATATATCAGCAAGGATTTATTAAGCACCTGCTGTATGATAGAAAGCTTTGTCTGACTTTTCTCTCCTTATGCCATCAAAAAGGCACAGGTCACTTTAAAAAAAAAAAAACCGTTAGAATCAATAGTGTGTACCAGTTTCAAGGCAGAAGAGCATTATGGGCTAGACAATGGGGATGAAGTGGCTTGGCCAGGGTCAACACAAGTATCTGAGATCAGATTTGAACCCAGAACTTCCTGTCTCTAGTATATAGATCACTTTCCTGCAAGGTTCCTACCTTTTCTACCTCAAACCTGCCCTGTTGGTAAGAATCAACCCCCAGAATAGAATTTCTCCTTCTTGATTCCTCTGCCTTTTGAAGGGTGAAATGATCATTACGGTACATCAAGAAACTCTTCACTACAATTCTTTTAGGAGAGGAAGAGAAGATCTATTCTCATCTTCTCTCAGTGGTGTGTGGCATATGTACTCTGAGGAGAAGATTGTTTCTGCTGTCCCTCTCTTGATCTTTACGCCAATGTTCCCCACCACCCTTCCCTCCTTGGGGTGCTGAATTTCCTCTTATGGGTATGCTTTCTTACTGCCCCAAGTCTCTTCTGAATGAGGTCTGTCCCTCCAGAGCCCTAGTCCAGCCACAGGCATCATCCCCTCGGGTTACACCAATACCTTTCAGGTCATGTTTGCCTCCTCGTGTCACCTCACTTCATCTTCATTTCGCCTCTTGTTTAAGTTTTCTATCTTTGCACAGGCAGCTGAAGCCAGGACTTGGGTTTCCTGTGGGGGATAACACCATATTCCAGATGTAGCTCAAAGGATGAAGTGTCTCAGACTGTGTTTTGTCTCCTGTGAATTTCTGACTTTTTCAACTGACAGCATTGCTCCTCCCTAGGAGATCTAGCTCAGAGGAGTTAGATAGTCAGTAGTAAAGACTTATTGAGGGTCTGCTATGTGCAGAGCGCTGGGGGTACAGTCTGAAAAAGAAAGATGGCCCCGTGTCTCTCAAGAACTTACATTCCCATCAGAAAAGACAGCACCCAAAGGGGAAAGGATGAAGGAGGTAATCAGTGTGGGGCGACGGAGGGGAAGCCAGAGACATCAAAAATGAGGCAGCTGGGTGGGAAATGAGGAGGGATCTGAGAGAGCCAGTTTTCTCCTCTCTTCCCCCTGGAAGATAGAAGATTACCTGATGGTGTGGTAAGGCTGGCAAATAACTGTTTCAGCCCTCCTTGCCCTTGACACCAATATAGCCCCTTGCATCTTCTTCCTTTGGCCCTTTCCCCATGAGCTCTTACCTGAGAGCACCCGTGAGTGTATCATCACCTAGAGAAGCACAGTCTTCCTCAGATTGTTTGTTTCCAGACTCCCCCCCCCCCCCCCCCTTCAACCTTTGAGCCTCAGTCTTCCCCTCCATATTGAAATCCCCAGAGGAAGGCCTTTAGTCAGAAGAAGTCAGGCTCCAGACATGTTAGAGGCCATTTAGTAGATGATAACAGGTCCCAAGGGGCAGGGAGGCATTGGGACCTGGGCCCAGCATCCCCCTTCCTCCTCTCGTCTTCCAGATTTTCTCCCAATCACGGGAGTCAACACCCAGATAACACTGTCTCCCATCATCCTTGGGACAGCACTAGGGAGTCCAGCTCCAAGGCTCCCTGTTTGACAGATGAGAAGATGCAGCCAAGCCCGGGGCCCGTCTACACTGCTGTTTAGGGGCAGCCCTGAGAGACCTGCCCACTAGGGAGCTGTTCGCTGAACTCCCTGCCTCTGGTGCTTCGCCTCACCCATCCTGAGGCATCTTCCTTTTTGTACATCCTGCCCCGGCATTAATCACCAGCTCCTGGAGTGCAGAACTTGGGCCTCGTTAGTCTCTACCCACCTCCAGGCTTAGCATGACACATTGCAGGGAATCCTAGAGCTCACCCAGTGAGCTGGGTGAGTGGTCTCGGGCTTTCTCCAAGGCACCCCATCAGCAATTCTCTTTATTCTGAGCCCAGAATGAGGCAGCGCGTCTGAAGATCCCCTTGGGGCCTCTGCTCCCTAAAGGAAGGCTTTGTAGGAAGGAGACCTTCCCTGACGCCATTTTAATAAACGGAGCTAAATGTTCGTGCATTGGAAGCAAATGAGGGGTGGGGAGTTCCTTCGAAATGATTCCACATTGGATGGGGCGTTCTCCCCCAACGGATGTTCTTTGAGAGTCTGCTTGGACAAACTAAGTCAATGGAAATTTTCTGTCAGTCAGGCGAGGCCAGTCTGCTCTCTTTCTTGGTCATTTGTTTGATCGAGATAATAGAAGCTGCCTGGCTTGCGGGCCTGAGCTTTAATTCCTTTTATTTCTTAAGGACCTGAAACATCTGTTTCTAACATCTATGGGTATGTGCCTCCGAGGCCATTCATGTGTCTTCATTTGTACATTGGAAATTGAGTTATGTTCCTTGTGCTTATCTGTTATGTACTCTGCAAATAGTATTAAAAACATTCATGTCATGATCACTGCGTGGTGGTTGGAAGTTCACTTTGCCACCACTTCCTTATCAATCATTTAACCAAGAACTCTGTGCAAGCACTGACTGAACCAGATCCATCCTCTGCTTTGGGCATTTATGTGATATTCAGAGGCTTACATCATCTGAAAGTCCCTTGAAAATGTTTTTAGGAAGCCATCAACTTGCTGGAACCCATGACCAATGACCCTGTGAATTACGTGCGGCAAGGCGCGCTCATCGCATCAGCTCTCATCATGATTCAGCAGACGGAAATCACTTGTCCAAAGGTGAGCCTGGCAAGAGGGAGGGCAGAGAAGGTCTGGGTCTTTACTGGAAGCTTGTCTGGCTTGGCCTTCATCATTAGCAGAGTTCAGTGTGAGGGGAAACGCCTGAATATGCCGAAGCACGGAGGAGGAAAGTACATCCTTCGAGGGCTAGAAGAGACGTGTAAATGTTAGGAAAATGAAACATCCAATATTTTTCAAGCATCTTAGAAAATAAAAGTGTCTTTGTTTAGGTTCTTAAAAGATGCTAAGAATTACATATGGGGGCAGCAAGGTGGCTCAAGGAATTGAGAGACAACCTAGAGACATGAGTTCAAATGTGGCCTCTAGCTGTGTGACCCTGGACAAGTCACTTAACCCCAATTACCTAAATATTACTGTTCTCTTGCCTTAGAACCAGTGCACAGTATTGATTCTGAGATGGAATGTTAAGGATTTTTTTTAAAGATATATATGAATTTTGCATGAAAAAGTAATATTGGATACCTTTAGTTTTAAGTAGAACTTATTTATACTAATTAATTTGCTTGTTCGTGTGAAGACTAATTAAAATGGAGCCACAAGCTGCTAGATGTTAAGGAATTTTGCTTCTCAGTTCCTGCCAGTTTATGAGAAGTGAGCAAAAATCTGAGAACTAGAAGAAATCAACATTTGGGGTTTTTTAAATAATACAAGGAGTGTTTTCTGAGCCTTGTGTCCTCTGAATAGCCTGGAGGCTCAGAGCCCAGGTGGCTGGATGGTACCACACTGGCACAGATAGGTGTGAGGTGGGCTAGGCCTATCCTAGGGCATCAGGGGGAAAGACTTTAACTTCACTGTGTTTTACGTTCAAGTTAAAGCTCTTTAGCATTGGGGAGCAGTCCTTAGGCCATCATCCACACTCACGAATAGCTAAAGTGGGGGCTCGGCCTTCTGAAGCCCCTAGAGAAAGTCGTCCTCCCCTCATGGTTCTCCAAGGAAATCTCCGGAAATGTATACGCAGCGTGAAGATGCAAATGCTATTTGAGCTGTCACATCCCTGGGGAGCGTGTTTGTGCATGTGCTTGGCTCAAGGACGAAAGCCCCAGAACACAGATAAAACTAATACCGTAACTTCTGCTGTCCCCTTGCCCAGGTCAACCAGTTCAGACAGCTGTATTCCAAAGTCATCAATGATAAGCATGATGATGTCATGGCAAAGTTTGGTGCTATCCTGGCCCAGGGCATCTTGGATGCAGGTAAACGCTTGGTCCTCGTTTTAGCTTTCAGTGTTGCATTTGAAGACAGTCCTGGTGGAGCTCAGTGTCTCCTCGAAGGCTCTTCCGGGACACAAAGGGTGTCCGCCGTGCCTCTGTTAATGTCAGGCAGGATTATGGCAGCTGTGAGTCAGCAGCCAGTTTTGTTCAAGGCTCCTCTGGTGGCGGCCAACACTTGTGCTATCTAGCTGGGAGCTTGAGCACTGGCCGGTGTTATGGGAAATGTCCGGCTCTGAGGCCACTCTTCAAAAGACCAGATGGAACCGTCATCTCTTCTTGGGAGGCCCTCTAACCATGCAGATCACAGTCCCTCAAGGCCGGCCCAGGCCAGCAACTTATCCAGGGCTTCCCACATATTCAATCCAGGAGGGCCTCCTAGTATGGTGGAGGCAGCCTTTGCTCTCTCCTGATGTGGTGAAGGTGCCAAGGAAGCTAGGGGCACCACAGTACATAGAGCTCTGGGCCTGGGATCAGGAAGACCTGAATTCAAATCCCACCTCGGCCATTACTAGCTATGTGGCCCTAGACAAGTCACTTTACTTCTCTTTTTGCCTTGGTTCCCCCATCTATAAAATGAGGATGATAATATTATCTCCCTCTGAAGGCTGTTGTGTGTCTAAGCGCTTCGAAGAAGCTGATACTCTATAAAGGCTTATTCCCTTCCTTTCCCCCATGACTGTTGACTTGTTATCCCTTAGCTTTGCCATGTGACAAGACCAGCTTCTCCTTTTCCTAACTCCTATTTTTGGGGGGATTTCCTCCTGGATCAATTATCTGTCACAGCATGGGCATTCCTTTCCTTCTCCATTGCCCTATGGTGCTGTTCCTCCATGTTGTATAGCTTTGTAGCAATACCATCTTATGAATAAAAATTAGTCTTGGAGACTTTATACTAAATTTATAAACATTTATTAGTGAAGAGAAAGAAAGTACAAAACCAGGTTTCCAGGCTTTCTAACTTAAAGTAACTCCCCAGCCAAGTTACTTCTGCTCCATTGGGTCCTAGATTATTCTCCACAGGCCCTGGTACGTTGTTCTATTTAAATTAATATCTTCAAGTTCTTATTTTCCATAAAATTTATTAACAAGCACTTGAAATAGAAAAGGTAGGTAAGCATGGATGTGAAGTCTCTTTCTTACTCTAAGCCTGACCACGTGTAGCTCATCCTGCAGGATCCTCCGTCCATCCGTCCGTCCGTCCGTCCCCATACCTACCTGCTCAGGGAAGTAGTGAGTCACCAAAGACCCAGGTGGGCTTCACCCACGCTCTTTTATTTACGTTCATGGACGCAGCGCTGGCATGTGAAAAATGGGACGAACCACTGCTACAGTCTAAGAGGAGGGGATGAAATTCCCTCTACACAACGTTTGACAAGCAGGGATGAGGGCGCCCAGCTCCCCACATGGCCGGGCCAGACAAATGAAGGCCAGTCAAGAAGCAGGCTTGCGTTCAGGAAGGGACCAGAGCCCAAGAGACAGATTCCCAATCCAGTGTGGCCCCATTGTGCCCACTTGCCAGAGATGCCTTACGTAGATAAGTGCCAGGACGGCGAGTGAGATTGTTCCTTTCACAGGCCCAAAGGAAAGGCAGAGAGAGTGAGAGCTTCACACACTGGCTTTTCAAGCTCAGTCCAGACCTTCCCTGAGGATCCTTCAGTTGGCCCAAGGTTTCCTCTCAGTCCCCATACATCACATCCCCTAACTTCTGTGGCTTAAGGCTTTGGGGATCTAATAGTCTCCTGGATATTTAATTCTCACTATCTCTAGACTAGTGTTTTAAACCCCTTTCCTTCCATCTTGATGCCAAGGCAATGGGGTTAAGTGGTTGGCCTATAGTTACACAGCTGGAAAGTGTCTGAGACCAGATTTGAACTCAGGACCACCAGTTTCTAGGCCTCACTCTATCCACTGAGTCACCTAACTGTTCCCACCGAGAGACTATTGATACTAAAAAAAGGTAGGTCTTTGGAGTCATTAAAGAGATTTTTCAGTTTCCCTGAAGGAAGTGCAGCCTGCTCTCCTCGTGTTCTGCTCCAGGCCCTGCCCTTTGACCGGCTGTATTATCTGCCCCATGTGTACATACTGACTGGGGCTGAGCTCTGTAAGTTGACCATCCAGATGCAGTGAGCATTCTTCTTCCTCTTGGCCTTCTGTGAGGCTGGCCAAGCCATCTCTTTGGAGCAGTTACAGATCTCTTCCCAGGAGGCTCTGGGATGTCCTCGGGTTCCATACAATCAGCACAGTGTCTTCTTCAGACTGGAGAGCTCATGGAAGACTTCACCATGCCCCCCGGGGTCACCCCTTTACCTGGGGCCTGCATAGATGTCCTCCACCTTCAGCACCTTGCCTGATGAGTCTGAAGAGAGTCCACACATTCCAGAGAAATGTCCTTTGATGGGCAGATCCCCCAGATGCTCTTATCTGGGAGAGGACCCTGTACCTCTAAAGACACAGCAACACCTGCCCATCTAAACCCCTAGTGGCAGTTCTTTTGGTTATAGCCAGAAAGTAGAAATGAAGAGGGTCGCATCACTTGGGGAATAGCTCCCCATTCCTCTAGGAGAGAAATGTAATATTATGGCCCTGTGAAAAATAACACAAAGGGAAAGGATTCAGAGAGACCTGAGAGAATTCAATGAACTGATACAGACTGACATGCACTTAACCCGGAGAAGAGCCTGCAATAACATTGCCGCAACAAATCACCGAGAGATTTAAGAATTCTGATAAACACAGTGCCCGCCTGCCTCCGGAGACCAGAGATGATCATGCGTGTGCACCCAGTGGGCATTTGCTTGGAATGGCTATGTGGATTTATTCCAGAGGTTTTGTTCTTCTTTTCCCCCACCCCAACAGTGAAGGGTGGGGAAGGATGGCTGGTCGGTGCTAACTGAAGGGAGGGGGTTTTAAGGTAAAAGAGAAGGAAGGCTGGAGCAGAACAGAACCCCAACATGCAGGATGTCTTTGAAAGGGACATATGGGGGTGAGACGTTTCATGTACAGCCTCTTTTCTGTCCTACCTTTTAAATGGAAATGCTGGGGTTTAGGGAGTTTGTCGGATTCAAAAGAAAAATTAAATCAAATTGTAAAAAGGAAAGCCTTAGCTCATGGCAATTCCCAGTAGATTGGGTTAACCAGCCAGAATAGAAAAACAGAATTGGAGGGTCAGCTGAACACTTTCTTAGTCAGCCTACAGGATCAGAAGTATTTGCTTCCCTTTTTCATGATACAGCTTGACTAGCATTGACCTGCATCAACCTGTCAGATTCATTGATGTCCAAGTGTGTCGTAGCTTGAACTCGCCTTTCTCACAAGTAGGGATGGTCCCTAGGAGCTGCAGGAAGAGGATATCAAAGGTTTGGATTATCCACCGGAGAAATATCTCCAATAGGCCAGCTACCATGAGAGCCTCTTTCTAGCTTGCCTCGTTTTTCTCCGAGTTCTGTAATGATCCCTGTGGTGAACTTACCTAAGGCATTTTTGAAGAAAATTAAAATCTTGTCTTATTTCCCTGAGTTCAAACTCCAAGTTTGAGTCACCCTGTTGAGCAGGCATTAACACAATCAGTCAGCAGTCCCGGAAACCATGGTTCGTCCATAGCTAGAGAGCATGTGCCATTCTGGTCGACACTGTATCTGGTGAGGGTGGCTTTGTCGGGAAAGGATTTCTGGCACTTATGAACCCCCGTGACATGCAGATGGGCTTTACTTTTGCCAAGGTAGAGGACATGATAAGCTGAACCTCGGTTTGAGACCAGTAGGGGATGGCCCGCCCACAACAAGGGAGGAACTGACTGCTGAAGAAGAGATGATGAGAACTGTGGGGAGAGGAATCACTCACTCCTTCTTAGAAATTCGTGACCATGAAAGAAAGAAAAGCTGCGTACAAGCTGACTCCCCAAATTTGGGGAGAGAAGACTTCAAAGTTTCCAGAAGGGTAGAAGCCCATGACCCAAAATTCTCCAAGTCAACAAAGCCTGGGTAGCTCTAAAACATGGAGTTGTAGATAACCCCAGCAGAATTATTCCAATGACAAAGAAGATGTGGGATTGTCCAAAGGGCCAATGTGGATACCAGCATTATTCACTGGCCCGCTCAGAAGAACAAAGGAAGATAAGACTACCCAGAATGGTTACAGAAGTGGCATCTCCACCAGATCCCAAAGCCCATGAAGGCCAAGTACAGACATAAAGACTCAAGATGGAGAGGACTGCTGCTCAGTGTAGATGTGATAGTGGGGACATGTGCTGTGGAGGAATACACTAGGAAATATTGAAGATGAACCAATGAAAGAAATCAATAAACCTTTTTTTAAAAAAGAAAAGCAGATTGTTCTGCTTTGTTCCTCAGTGTAGATCCAAGATCAAAGGTGAGGAGATTAGTCCCTTGCTCTTCCCTTTTCCCCATCTACTGTCAAGCCTTTTTGAAAGCCCCGCCAGTGTTTTGAAGACTCCCCACCTATTAGATTCAGTTGTAGTTTAAGAAAAATAAGAGCAGCTTTCATCCCTTTTAAATCCACAACTTTGGGCCATTTGCTGTAAGACTCACATAATCCCAGTGGTGCCATGGGGCTATGAATCATGGAACAGAATGATCTCAGAAAAATCACATGCCCCATGACTCTTGGGGTAGCAGGAATATATACAGGATTTGGAAGAGTCTCGGGCTTTGAATACTCCAGGACAAGGGAATAGCTGCTGCATAGCCCAGGTCATCTTGGAGCACTGCCAGAGGTTAGGGAGCTTCTCCGTGAAGGGTTTCTGGAAGAACACATTCTTCAGTGAGATGACATAGGTGGGCCGCATTGAGAGTGGCCTCTTGTCCTTGCAGTTTCCCAGCTTGCTCTCCTCTCCCTCAGCTGCCACCCTGGCACAGACCCCCACCACCTCACAGCTGCACTCCTATGACCACGTCCTTCCTGGTTTCCCTCTGCACATCTGCCAAAAGCGGAGGTCTGACCATGGTCCTCCCCTCTCCAGAAATGTTTAGAAGCTCCCTGCTTCTTCTGGGGTCAAACAAGGATTCCTCTGTCCCTTCACAACCTGCCTCCAGCCTGCCTCTCTGGGTTTATTCCCTATTCCTCTCCATCACACACTGGACAATCCAGCCTCGTGAGCAGGCATGCTTTTCTTCACACCAAGCGTCTCCTACCCCTGGACCTTTGCAGAGGCTGTGCCCCCTTCCTCCCCTGTCTCTTAGAATCTCTGGTCTCTATCAGAGCTCTATTCAAATTCCGCCTCCCACTTAAAGCCTTCCCTGGTCTTGTCCATTTTATACTATATGAATTAAATATTTCTCTTAATGGAATGCCAGCTCCTTGAGGTCAGAGACTTTTCATTTTGTCTCTATTTTCCCAGCATAGTGCATGGCATATAGTAAGCACTTAATATAATTGATGGTAGGGAGGATGTCCTTGCAGCTAAGATAAAAGTAGTCATGATAAAAATGAACGAAAAGAAAGGTGCTAACTAGATGGTATTCTGTCAGCCAGGTAGGAGAGAACCGAGGGCTTCCTGTGGCACTGGGCCCTTCCTACACTGCGTAACCTTTGACTTTCTTTCACTCCGACCAAGATTGGTTCAGCATTGTCATTCTTTTTTAGCCTGGTGCTCACAGAATGTGGTGGGTCAATGAATATTGCTTGTATCCAAGAAAACATTTCTGCTTGCTCTGAGCATTAGCCAAGGCAAGGGATACGTTCTCCTCGCTCTCAAGCCATTGTCAGTCTGGTACTCAGAAAGCCTACGAAGTGCAGATTCAGTACCCTGGCTACAGAGCCCTTAGGGGATTCCGGAAGCTTTCCTGGGGAAGGGGCGATTTGAGCTTAAAGGATGGGGAGAATTTCAGCAGAGAATAGTGGGAGCACAGAGAAAAGTCTATGGGGGCAAGGGAGTTCTTCATGTAATGGCCAGTGCCCACTGTGGTCACTGAAAAGAGATGAAGAGGGAGGGGGGAGATTGGAGCTCAGTGGTGAGGGCTTTTTGATCCCTATAAAGTAGACAGCACAAGCTGGGGATCTCCTGATGACGTGAGGAAAGGCTTTCTAGCAATCTTGAGCTGTCTCCAAGTGGAACAGGCTACTGTGGGAGGTGGTGGGCTTGGGTGGCATCCCTTAGCCCTACTCACCCCAAAGAGGGCTACAGGCAGAACCCAGTGGACCCCTCCTCGGGTATGTCAAGTGTCAAGATGACTAGATGGCCCCTAAGGTGCTACCTCCTCAGGCAGCCCATGGTTCAGTCCACACACAGTCTGAGCAGATGTATGGCAGTCTTCATGTCAGGGCTCTCCAGTGTGGCCTTGTGTCACCTTGTTTAAGTGTGGGCCAATCATTGTCACACACACACACACACACCCCTACATCTTCATTGGCTTCCCTCAGTGTTTATCATTTCTTTTTTCTTCTTCAGGTGGCCACAACGTCACCATCTCCTTGCAGTCTCGGACTGGGCATACCCACATGCCTTCCGTGGTGGGTGTCCTGGTCTTCACCCAATTCTGGTTTTGGTTCCCATTGTCTCACTTCCTTTCCCTGGCTTATACTCCTACGTGTGTCATCGGCCTTAACAAGGATCTCAAGGTAAATGTCTCCGCCATGGCCATATCTCTTGGGAACCAAGCCTAAAAACCTGGTTTTGATGGTGCATCCTGTTCTCTGCCCACCCACAGAAGTTGAGAATGAGAAGGACATGGGCCACAGTGATAGAAAGGGGATTCCTGCCATGGCCTTCAAATTTGGAGTTCTGAGAGTATTGTAGACATTCAGACAAGATAGAGAATTATGACAATGAGTGAAGTAATTCAGATCAGTCCAGCCTTAGGGTGTGAGTTCCTGGACTAGGCCTAGGACATCCAAAGAAGTAACAAGACCCAGCCTTCAGGCTGGGACAAATATGCCCATTTTTACCCATTGAAATATGAAGCATCCAGGCAACATGAGGCAAGAGAAGACTTGAGGTTTCAGGGTCTGTCCCTAGATATCCCAGGGAAGATGAAAGATTCACCATAATTGGCTGTAACACTGGCCAGCCAAGGAGTCTCTGGGCTATGAGGAAGAGGCCATTGCCTATTTGAACCCACCTGCACCATTAGATCAGAAGTGATGTGTAGAGATGTGTGTAGTCCATTGTTGAAATACCAAGGGGTAAAGAGATTGAGTAGGCGTGACCTCGTGGGCTCCATAAAGACTGATCTAACAGATAGAGGAGACAAAGACTGGACCATCATTTAATAGTTCACATTGCAGGGTATCATTGAACTTAAAGGGAGACATATGTATTTCCTTGAATTCATTCATGTGCACATGTTTAGAAAGTGAACCATTTAAGTCTGATTGAATACATTCAAATCCTGCATCTCTTCTGCCTATTGTATTTCTTTAGATGCCCAAAGTCCAGTACAAGTCCAACTGCAAGCCGTCCACTTTTGCGTATCCTGCACCACTCGAGGTGCCGAAGGAGAAGGAGAAGGAAAAGGTGAGGGGCGGCCTCTACATGCTCTTTTTCAGAGTTAGTGATTCTGAGCTCCATCTGGGTCTGTAAATAGAGAAAGAGCACAACTGGTGGCATCTTCTGCATGCACTCCGGCTAATGTTGGAAGTATGACCCTCTACATCCTGTGTAATATAATACCTGACTCATAGTATGGGCTTCCTAAATAATTATTGACTGATTGGTTATATTGGATCATAGATTTCAAGTTGAAGCAGCCTCTATTAGAGACCATCGAATTCAACCACACTCTCCCTTTTCCCATTTTATTGATTAAAAGAACAAGCAGAGAGAGGTTGTGATATGCCCAGACTCATTATCAAAGTTCTAATGCAAGATTGAAAGCCAATTCTTCCTCTGACAATCCCATGCCATGCCTCCCCTGGTAGGCTGCCTGTCCTAATGGGGCTCACCCTGACTGTGGAATAGACATAGCCCACAAGGTGGGCTGGATGCCTTGAGAGAATCACAGCCTGTTCCTTCAGGGGCTCTTCTAGTGCCTTTATCACCTTAGCAAACCTAAGGGGGAAGAGAGCCCAGCAGGCATTTCTTCAATTTGGCCCCTTGCTCATAAGCCCCCACTACCTGGAATGAATGAAAACATTAGTGTGTGGATTCCTCCTAAAACATTGGATCTTCCTCCAGCCCTCACTTGTCTGAGCTGTGTGGAGCACTTTTCTCTCTCAGAAACCCAGCTTTGTTCTTGTAATTTTTAAGGTGAATACTAACACTGGTTCCCTCACAGGGTTTTTGTGAAGAAAATGGAATCTAGATGTCATCTGTTATTGGGGTGACTGTTTTGTGGCAGAAGAATTCTGTCCTCTGCATTTAGACACGCTGTTCCAGAGACAGTGTATTAATTAAATTATTCTCAGGATCTGCTTAGTGGCAGAGGAAATCCACAGGGACAGGCATTCATCCTGCTTTTGAAAACCTCTCTAGCCCAGCCATTTTGGAGTTACAATTACAAAGGGTTAAGAACAAAAATAATACCCTCATCAGAAGGAGGATAAAATCAAGGCATCAGGCAGAAGAACAGTAACTTCCCCTCTGGAAACCCTAAAACCCGTCCCTTTGGCGCTCCTTTCTAACTTTGGATTTTCCTTTTTTCCCTGACAAAGGTGACCTCAGGGGATGCTTCTGTTAATTGAATTAGTCAAAGATTTCTTACTTCTCTTACTCTGAGAGTAGTACTTCCTGACCTAGAAGGCCATAGATAAGTGGAACTTGGAGAGGCTTGAGTGCCCAGATATTGTTTCTGAATAGGGAATTAGAGGAAGTCTGATAAGATGTCTTGTTCTAATTAGACCGGAAGCTTTAGACTGAAGTACTGACCTGATTCTATTCTGTCCTCCTTAGAAGGGGGAGGGGAAGAAGGCTGTGCTTAGTATGTGTCCACACTAATCAGCTTATCTTGGGTAAGAAAGCACTGTATCAAAGAAATAGAAATGCTCCCAAGAAGCTGGGGAGCCAGGTTCCTGTAGGTGAAGGCTGCTATCCTGCTGCTGCTTCTGCCCAGCTCAGTTGGGGGGTCCTAAATATCATGTCTTTCCTAATTTTTTTTTCTCTTTTTGTCCTAGTAACAATTCTAGGACAAAAGGACAAATTCAAGGGGCTAAGTGACTCAGCCAGGATCACATGGCTAGGAAGTGTATGAGGCCAAACTGGAACCCAGACTCTCCTGACTCCAGGCCTGGCTCTCTGCGTCCCCCCATTCATTCTGTCTGTTCATCCCTCTAGGTTTCTACTGCTGTGCTCTCAATCACCGCCAAGGCCAAAAAGAAGGAAAAAGAGAAAGAAAA